>NC_133057.1:409118-712206 GCF_048771995.1 Taeniopygia guttata
ATGGCAGCAGAAGTATGAGGTGGGGGCAGCTCCTGTCTGGGATTTATCCTTCGATGTTCGGATTTTTTGCACTCAGCTGACCACTCAGGGCCACAGGACTCTGAGCGCAAACATCGGCTCTTTTCCCTGGGAAAGAAAAATCACCAGTCCAGGTTCCTGATGTCAGTTTGTAGGGCTCCCCTGGGACTCTCATGGCAGCAGAAGTATGAGGTGGGGGCAGCTCCTGTCTGGAACTTATCCTTCGATGTTGCGATTTTTTGCACTCAGCTGCCCACTCAGGGCCACAGGACTCTGAGCGCAAACATCGGCTCTTTTCCCTGGGAAAGAAAACTCACCAGTCCAGGTTCCTGATGTCAGTTTGTAGAGCTCCCCTGGGACTCTCAGGGCAGCACAAGTATGAGGTGGGGGCGGCTCCTTTCTGGGACTTATCCTTCGATGTTCGGATTTTTTGCACTCAGCTGCCTCCTCAGGGCCACAGGACTCGGAGCGCAAACATCGGCTCTTTTCCCTGGGAAAGAAAACTCACCAGTCCAGGTTCCTGATGTCAGTTTGTAGAGCTCCCCTGGGACTCTCATGGCAGCAGAAGTATGAGGTGGGGGCAGCTCCTGTCTGGAACTTATCCTTCGATGTTGCGATTTTTTGCACTCAGCTGCCCACTCAGGGCCACAGGACTCTGAGCGCAAACATCGGCTCTTTTCCCTGGGAAAGAAAACTCACCAGTCCAGGTTCCTGATGTCAGTTTGTAGAGCTCCCCTGGGACTCTCAGGGCAGCACAAGTATGAGGTGGGGGCAGCTCCTGTCTGGGACTTATCCTTCGATGTTCGGATTTTTTGCAGTCAGCTGCCCGCTCAGGGCCACAGAACTCGGAGCGCAAACATCGGCTCTTTTCCCTGGGAAAGGAAACTCACCAGTCCAGGTTCCTGATGTCAGTTTGTACGACTCTTTTTGGACTCTCAGGGCAGCACAAGTATGAGGCGGGGGCAGCTCCTGTCTGGGACTTATCCTTCGATGTTCGGATTTTTTGCACTCAGCTGCGTCCTAAGGGCCACAGGACTTGGAGCGCAAACATCGGCTCTTTTCCCTGGGAAAGAAAACTCACCAGTCCAGGTTCCTGATGTCAGTTTGTAGGGCTCCCCTGGGACTCTCAAGGCAGCAGAAGTATGAGGTGGGGGCAGCTCCTGTCTGGGACTTATCCTTCGATGTTCGGATTTTTTGCAGTCAGCTGCCGGCTCAGGCCCCCAGGACTCGGAGCGCAAACATCGGCTCTTTTCTCTGGGAAAGAAAACTCACCACTCCAGGTTCCTGATGTCAGTTTGTAGGGCTCCCCTGGGACTCTCAGGGCAGCACAAGTATGCGGTGGGGGCAGCTCCTGTCTGGGACTTCTCCTTCGATGTTCCGATTTTTTGCAATCAGCTGCACACTCAGGGCCACAGGACTCGGAGCGCAAACATCGGCTCTTTTCCCTGGGAAAGAAAACTCACCTGTCCAGGTTCCTGATGTCAGTTTGTCGGGCTCTTTTTGGACTCTCAGGGCAGCACAATTATGAGGTGGCGGCAGCTCCTGTCTGGGACTTATCCTTCGATGTTCGAATTTTTTGCACTCAGCTGCCTTCTCAGGGCCACAGGACTCGGAGCGCAAACATCGGCTCTTTTCCCTGGGAAAGAAAACTCACCAGTCCAGGTTTCTGATGTCAGTTTGTAGGGCTCTCCTGGGACTCTCAGGACAGCACAAGTATGAGGTGCGGGCAGCTCCTGTCTGGGACTTATCCTTCGATGTTCGGATTTTGTGCAATCAGCCTCTCGCTCAGGGCTGTAGGGTCCTGAGCACAAACTCAGGCTTTTCTTTCCAAGGTTGAGCAATCACTTTGGCTTCGTAATGCAAACAATGACTGACCTGCTTAGTACAACACCCTCAGCCTGGGTTGGTGCCCTCTGCCACTGATTTGAACTGTCTGCATCTGAACGGAAGTTAGGACTTGTGTCAAAATGCAGCAGGACAACCTAACAGTACCAAACGTGACATGTCAATTTCCAAGTACAGCCTCGAGCCCAACTACACCCTGCATTACCAATTTCAAGTCCCCAGGACTTGTGCTATTACAGGCTGCGCAGCAGGGCAGAGCAGTTCCGGGACAAATATGTGCAGACACCCGTGACACAGGACAGGACATGACAAACCAGGAGACAGAACAGGGAGGGAGAGCTTTTGAGGAGAAGAAAGGACTGAGAGACCCAAAGAACACAGAGTGCACCAGAGACAAGTGACAGGACACACACCGGAACTGCTCTGCCCTGCGCACCTCAGCACTGAGATCAAAACAGACACTTTCCCTTCAGCTGGCCTAAGGAGACGCTTCTTAGACATCCCCGTATCCAAAACTGACTCAAAAACCCCTCCTGGGGAGTCCCAACCTGGCACCTTGCTTCCATGCCCTCTGTGGGTTGTAGCCCTTGACTTATCTTGCACATATCTGGGGATCCAAATCTCCATTGGGTGCAGAACGAGGCCTCCTGCCTGTCTGGGAAACTCCAGTTGTCACCAGGCTGTTCTCTCTTGGTCTGCCAAGACAAAGAAAACCAAACATCAGTGCACAACCGTAACAGCACAACAGCCAAAACCTGACAATTCTGCTACTCACCATTCTCCTCAGAATGGTCGGGCCACACACCGCAGGCATGCTTGGAGGCCGACAGCATCATCTCAGGGTACACCTAGATTAAGTGGAGAAAGGGTGACATGGCATTGCTGAAACTTGAGTGGACTCTCACTCCTCCTCCCTACCTCCGTGACTCACCACAACTCCTTGGCCACAGCTCTGGGTTACCAGGATGGGACCTTGAAATGTAAAATCAGTAGGCTTCATCACAGGGTCCTGTAATACTTCCAGAGGACTCACAAGCACAGCAAACCCAGTCCATCAGCCAGCTGCTGACAGGGGATATGCAAACTCCCAGTGGATTCCCTAAAGCACAAAAACAAGAATGGATGATTACAGTTGCACCAAAAAGTGACACCTGAGCAAGAACAACTGCTTCTGTCCACTGCTCATCTGGCATACTGGGCCTTGACTGCTGCTATCGGCCTGGACCTCCTAAAAATAAAGGCAAAGAACACCGCTGTAACAGAGTCACCACTTAGGCTGCTTCCCCTGTAAATGCAAATAGTGACTGACCTGCTCATGGGAAGTTCTCCAACCAGGACTGTGGCCCTCTGGCACTGATTTGAACTGTCTGCATCTGAAAGGAAGTTAGAACTAATGTCAAAATGCTGCAGGACAACTTAACAGTACCAAGCATGTTATGTCAATCTCCTAACACAATCTGGAGCCCAGCTGCACCCTGCATTACTAATTTCAAGTCCCCAGGACTTGTGCTATTACAGGCTACGCAGCAGGGCAGAGCAGCTCCGGTACAAATATGTGCAGACACCCGTGACACAGGACAGGACAAACCAGGAGACAGAACAGGGAGGGAGTGCTTTTGAGGAGAAGAAAGGACTGAGAGACCCAAAGAACACAGAGTGCACCAGAGACAAGTGACAGAACACACACCAGAACTGCTCTGCCCTGCACACCTCAGCACTGTGGTCAAAACAGACACTTTCCCTCCAGCTGGCCTAAGGAGACGCTTCTTAGACATCCCCGTATCCAAAACTGACTCAAAAACCCCTCCTGGGGAGTCCCAGCCTGGCACCTCGCTTCCATCCCCTCTGTAGGTTGTAGCCCTTGACTTATCTTGCACATATCTGGGGATGCAAATCTCCATCGGGTGCAGAACGAGGCCTCCTGCCTGTCTGGGAAACTCCAGTTGTCACCAGGCTGTTCTCTCTTGGTCTGCCAAGACAAAGAAAACCAAACGTCAGTGCACAACCGTAACAGCACAACAGCCAAAACCTGACAATTCTGCTACTCACCATTCTCCTCAGAACGGTCGGGCCACACACCGCAGGCGTGCTTGGAGGCCCACAGCATCATCTCAGGGTACACCTAGATTAAGTGGAGAAAGGGTGACATGGCATTGCTGAAACTGGAGTGGTCTCTCACTCCGCCTCCCTACCTCCCTGACTCACCACAACTCCTTGGCCACTGCTCTGGGTTACCAGGATGGGACCTTGAAATGTAAAATCAGTAGGCTTCATCACAGGGTCCTGTAATACTTCCAGAGGACTCACAAGCACAGCAAACCCAGTCCATCAGCCAGCTGCTGACAGGGGATATGCAAACTCCCAGTGGATTCCCTAAAGCACAAAAACAAGAATGGATGCTTACTGTTGCACCAAAAACTGAAACCTGAGCAAGAACAACTGCTTCTCTCCACTGCTCACCTGGCACACTGGGCCTTGACTGCTGCTATCTGCCTGGACCTCCTAAAAATAAAGGCAAAGAACACCGCTGTAACAGAGTCACCATTTAGACTTCCCCTATAAATGCAAACAATGACTGACCAGCTCATGGGAAGTTCCTCATCCAGGACTGGGGCCCTTTGCCACCGATTTGAACTGTCTGCATCTGAAAGGAAGTTAGAACTAATGTCAAAATGCTGCAGGACAACTCAACACCACCAAACATGTTCTGGTAATCTCCTAACACAATCTGGAGCCCAGCTGCACCCTGCATTACCAATTTCAAGTCCCCAGGACTTGTGCTATTACAGGCTACGCAGCAGGGCAGAGCAGCTCCGGTACAAATATGTGCAGACACCCGTGACAGAGGACGTGACAAACGAGGGGACAGGACAGGGAGAGAGAGCTTTCCACAAGAAGAAAGGACTGAGAGACCCAAAGAACACAGAGTGCACCAGAGACAAGTGACAGAACACACACCAGAACTGCTCTGCCCTGCACACCTCAGCACTGAGATCAAAACAAACGCTTTGCATGTAGGTGGGCTTAGGAGACTCTTCTTCATCATCTCCACCTCCAAAACGGACTCAAAAAACCCCCCTGGGGAGTCCCAACCTGGCACATCGCTTCCATCCCCTCTGTGGGTTGTAGCCCTTGACTTATCTTGCACATATCTGGGGATGCAAATCCCTGTTGGCTGCAGAAGAAGGCCGTCTGCCTGTCTGGTAAGTTCCAGCTGTCACCTCTTGGCCTGCCAAGAGAAAGAAAACCAATCCTCAGTGCACAGCCTTAAGAGCACATAAGCCAAAACCTGATAATTTTGCTACTCACCATCCTCCTCAGAATGCCCGTTTTCTTGGCCTGCATGCTCCGGGTGTGGTTGGATTCTGACGCCATCATTGCAGGGCACACCTAGGTTAAGGGGAGACAATGCTGAAACACGAGAGGACTCTCACTCCTCCTCCCTACCTCCCCGACTCACCACAACTCCTTGGCCACTGCTCTGGACTACCAGGATGGGACCTTGAAGTGCAAAATCGGAAGGCTTCATCACAGGGTCCTGTAGTACTTCCAGAGGGCTCATAAGTGCAGGAAACCCAGTCCATCAGCCAGCTGGTGACAGGGGCTTGGCATACTCCCAGTGGATTCCCTAAAGCACAAAAACAAGAATGGATGATTACAGTTGCACCAAAAACTGAAACCTTAGCAAAAACAACTGCTTCTCTCCAATGCTCACCTGGCAGACTGGGCTTTGGCTGCTGCTATCTGCCTGGACCTCCTAAAAGTAAAGGCAAAGAACAGTGCTGAAACAGATGCACCATTTATGCTTCCCCTGTAAATGCAAACAATGACTGACCTGCTCATGGGAAGTTCCTCACCAAGGATTCGGGCCCTCCAGCCACAGACTTGAAATGTCTGCATCTGAAAGGAAGTTAGGACTAATGTCAAACCTCTACAGGACAACTTAACAGTACCAAACATGTTATGTCAATCTCCTAATAAAATCTGGAGCCCAGCTGCACCCTGTATTACTAATTTCAAGTCCCCAGGACTTGTTTTATTACAGGCTACGCAGCAGGGCAGAGCAGGTCCGGTACAAATATGTGCAGACACCCGTGACACAGGACAGGACATGACAAACCAGGAGACAGAACAGGGAGGGAGAGCTTTTGATGAGAAGAAAGGACTGAGAGACCCAAAGAACACAGAGTGCACCAGAGACAAGTGACAGGACACACACCGGAACTGCTCTGCCCTGCGCACCTCAGCACTGTGGTCAAAACAGACACTTTCCCTTCAGCTGGCCTAAGGAGACGCTTCTTAGACATCCCCGTATCCAAAACTGACTCAAAAACCCCTCCTGGGGAGTCCCAGCCTGGCACCTCGCTTCCATCCCCTCTGTGGGTTGTAGCCCTTGACTTATCTTGCACATATCTGGGGATCCAAATCTCCATTGGGTGCAGAACGAGGCCTCCTGCCTGTCTGGGAAACTCCAGTTGTCACCAGGCTGTTCTCTCTTGGTCTGCCAAGACAAAGAAAACCAAACATCAGTGCACAACTGTAACAGCACAACGGCCAAAACCTGACAATTCTGCTACTCACCATTCTCCTCAGAATGGTCGGGCCACACACCGCAGGCGTGCTTGGAGGCCCACAGCATCATCTCAGGGTACACCTAGATTAAGTGGAGAAAGGGTGACAAGGCATTGCTGAAACTTGAGTGGACTCTCACTCCTCCTCCCTACCTCCCTGACTCACCACAACTCCTTGGCCACTGCTCTGGGTTACCAGGATGGGACCTTGAAATGTAAAATCAGTAGGCTTCATCACAGGGTCCTGTAATACTTCCAGAGGACTCACAAGCACAGCAAACCCAGTCCATCAGCCAGCTGCTGACAGGGGATATGCAAACTCCCAGTGGATTCCCTAAAGAACAAAAACAAGAATGGATGATTACAGTTGCACCAAAAACTGAAACCTTAGCAAGAACAACTGCTTCTCTCCACTGCTCACCTGGCACACTGGGCCTTGACTGCTGCTATCTGCCTGGACCTCCTAAAAATAAAGGCAAAGAACACTGCTGTAACAGAGTCACCATTTAGACTTCCCCTGTAAATGCAAACAATGACTGACCTGCTCATGGGAAGTTCCTCACCAAGGACTGGTGCCCTCCTGGCACTTATTTGATATGCCTGCATCTGAAAGGAAGTTAGAACTAATGTCAAAATGCTGCAGGACAACTCAACACCACCAAACATGTTCTGGTAATCTCCTAACACAATCTGGAGCCCAGCTGCACCCTGCATTACCAATTTCAAGTCCCCAGGACTTGTGCTATTACAGGCTATGCAGCAGGGCAGAGCAGCTCTGGTACAAATATGTGCAGACACCCGTGACACAGGACAGGACGTGACAAACGAGGGGACAGGACAGGGAGAGAGAGCTTTCCACAAGAGGAAAGGACTGAGAGACCCAAAGAACACAGAGTGCACCAGAGACAAGTGACAGAACACACACCAGAACTGCTCTGCCCTGCACACCTCAGCACTGAGATCAAAACAAACACTTTGCATGTAGGTGGGCTTAGGAGACTCTTCTTCATCATCTCCACCTCCAAAACGGACTCAAAAAACCCCCCTGGGGAGTCCCAACCTGGCACATCGCTTCCATCCCCTCTGTGGGTTGTAGCCCTTGACTTATCTTGCACATATCTGGGGATGCAAATCCCTGTTGGCTGCAGAAGAAGGCCGTCTGCCTGTCTGGTAAGTTCCAGCTGTCACCTCTTGGCCTGCCAAGAGAAAGAAAACCAATCCTCAGTGCACAGCCTTAAGAGCACATAAGCCAAAACCTGATAATTTTGCTACTCACCATCCTCCTCAGAATGCCCGTTTTCTTGGCCTGCATGCTCCGGGTGTGGTTGGATTCTGACGCCATCATTGCAGGGCACACCTAGGTTAAGGGGAGACAATGCTGAAACACGAGAGGACTCTCACTCCTCCTCCCTACCTCCCCGACTCACCACAACTCCTTGGCCACTGCTCTGGGCTACCAGGATGGGACCTTGAAATGCAAAATCGGAAGGCTTCATCACAGGGTCCTGTAGTACTTCCAGAGGGCTCATAAGTGCAGGAAACCCAGTCCATCAGCCAGCTGCTGACAGGGGCTTGGCATACTCCCAGTGGATTCCCTAAAGCACAAAAACAAGAATGGATGATTACAGTTGCACCAAAAACTGAAACCTTAGCAAGAACAACTGCTTCTCTCCAATGCTCACCTGGCAGACTGGGCTTTGGCTGCTGCTATCTGCCTGGACCTCCTAAAAGTAAAGGCAAAGAACAGTGCTGAAACAGATGCACCATTTATGCTTCCCCTGTAAATGCAAACAATGACTGACCTGCTCATGGGAAGTTCCTCACCAAGGATTCGGGCCCTCCAGCCACAGACTTGAAATGTCTGCATCTGAAAGGAAGTTAGGACTAATGTCAAACCTCTACAGGACAACTTAACAGTACCAAACATGTTATGTCAATCTCCTAATAAAATCTGGAGCCCAGCTGCACCCTGTATTACTAATTTCAAGTCCCCAGGACTTGTTCTATTACAGGCTACGCAGCAGGGCAGAGCAGGTCCGGTACAAATATGTGCAGACACCCGTGACACAGGACAGGACATGACAAACCAGGAGACAGAACAGGGAGGGAGAGCTTTTGATGAGAAGAAAGGACTGAGAGACCCAAAGAACACAGAGTGCACCAGAGACAAGTGACAGGACACACACCAGAACTGCTCTGCCCTGCGCACCTCAGCACTGTGGTCAAAACAGACACTTTCCCTTCAGCTGGCCTAAGGAGACGCTTCTTAGACATCCCCGTATCCAAAACTGACTCAAAAACCCCTCCTGGGGACTCCCAACCTGGCACCTCGCTTCCATGCCCTCTGTGGGTTGTAGCCCTTGACTTATCTTGCACATATCTGGGGATCCAAATCTCCATTGGGTGCAGAACGAGGCCTCCTGCCTGTCTGGGAAACTCCAGTTGTCACCAGGCTGTTCTCTCTTGGTCTGCCAAGACAAAGAAAACCAAACATCAGTGCACAACCGTAATAGCACAACGGCCAAAACCTGACAATTCTGCTACTCACCATTCTCCTCAGAATGGTCGGGCCACACACCGCAGGCGTGCTTGGAGGCCGACAGCATCATCTCAGGGTACACCTAGATTAAGTGGAGAAAGGGTGACAAGGCATTGCTGAAACTTGAGTGGACTCTCACTCCTCCTCCCTACCTCCCTGACTCACCACAACTCCTTGGCCACTGCTCTGGGTTACCAGGATGGGACCTTGAAATGTAAAATCAGTAGGCTTCATCACAGGGTCCTGTAATACTTCCAGAGGACTCACAAGCACAGCAAACCCAGTCCATCAGCCAGCTGGTGACAGGGGATATGCAAACTCCCAGTGGATTCCCTAAAGAACAAAAACAAGAATGGATGATTACAGTTGCACCAAAAAGTGAAACCTGAGCAAGAACAACTGCTTCTCTCCACTGCTCACCTGGCACACTGGGCCTTGACTGCTGCTATCTGCCTGGACCTCCTAAAAGTAAAGGCAAAGAACAGTGCTCTAACACAGTCACCATTTAGAATTCCCCTGTAAATGCAAACAATGACTGACCTGCTCATGGGAAGTTCCTCATCCAGGACTGGTTCCCTTTGCCACCGATTTGAGCTGTCTGCATCTGAAAGGAAGTTAGAACTAATGTCAAACAGCTGCAGGACAACTTAACAGTACCAAACATGTTATGTCAATCTCCTAATAAAATCTGGAGCCCAGCTGCACCCTGCATTACTAATTTCAAGTCCCCAGGACTTGTTCTATTACAGGCTATGCAGCAGGGCAGAGCAGCTCTGGTACAAATATGTGCAGACACCCGTGACACAGGACAGGACATGACAAACCAGGAGACAGAACAGGGAGGGAGAGCTTTTGATGAGAAGAAAGGACTGAGAGACCCAAAGAACACAGAGTGCACCAGAGACAAGTGACAGGACACACACCGGAGCTGCTCTGCCCTGCGCACCTCAGCACTGTGGTCAAAACAGACACTTTTCCTTTAGCTGGCCTAAGGAGACACTTCTTGGACATCCTCATCTCTAAAACTGACTCAAAAACCCCTCCTGAGGAGTCCCAGCCTGGCACCTCGCTTCCATCCCCTCTGTGGGTTGTAGCCCTTGACTTATCTTGCACATATCTGGGGATTCAAATCCCCATCAGGTGCAGAAGGGGGCCACTACTCCCATCCCCAGGCCATGGACCCAACTTATCTTTTGTATGAGTGGAAATGCAAATCCACATTGGACCTGAAATGAGTCTGCCTCGGAGGGGATCTCCTGTTGGCCTCTTAGTCAGCTAGAATAAAGAACAGGAAAATAAACGGTTGAGTTTAGTGTTATGTGGGCCAAATCCCAGCAAGTCAGATACTTATCCTCTCCTGAGTGTGCCTGGGTGCTCAAGTCTCCAGCTCCATCCCTAGTCTAAGGTTTGGCTGTTATTATGAGTAGCACCTGGTTTAGAGAGGCAAAGTTACATGGCATTTCTGTGAGTTCAGTGGATGAGCTTGTGTGCTGTATGACACACGGATGCCTCTGCTATGCTTGTGAAAAGCCTTGCAAATAGACACCATTTCTCACCCTACTGCCTGCAAAACCCCACCACAATAACTCTTAACTCGGTACCCTGCTCACTCTCCCACTCCTTGTCCCAATCCTCAACTCACCTGAAGCCTCAATCTCAGACATCATCTTTGACACAGGGCAGATCTCTTTTGGAACATGATCACTCTGCTGAAAAAATGTTGTACTTGACACAACCTGGAATTACAGGAAGTTGCACTCCTCCTAAAAAAAAAACCAAAAAAATTAGAGATTACAAAAGCACTTCACCACCCCTGAATGCACAACCCCAAATCATGAAATTAAATACTACCTGTGTTCAGTGTTGTTTTCCTCACAGTATCTTCAAAGCCTCTGTTGCATTAGAAGCCCAAAAGCACCTGCAGAGAACAAACTGAGATGAGCTGAAAGAGCCTTTTCACAAAAATGAGAGGAGAGCACTTACCCCAGTGGATCCCAAAGACGAAATGAAGCCTCTTGGCAAAGGCTGGGGTTAATATACCCCTGATTGGGCTGATTCAGAGCAGCTGTGGCTGTTTGGCTCCTCTGATTTGAGTTCAAGGGGAATAATGGGCTGGATACAGAAGAAAACTCTTCAGGGAAATGACAGCACTTTGTTTTTTGCTACAACTACTTGGAGCAAAAGAGCAAGAAAGCTGGTAAAAAATAAAACTTTGTTTTTAGCCAGCATATCTAGATCAATTGGGTAATTTGCTGTTAACTTCTATAATTATTCCTCAGTGACTACGAAGTAGTACTCAACATGAGACTAAGGGTGGAGAAGAATAATACTTCTATGAACAGTCTAAGTCTCCTTGGCGCTACTAATTAGGACTAACTACATTATAAATAAAAATAAGGAAAAAAAAAAATAGCCTCCTGGGCAGCATCAAGGTTAAGTGCATGCTAGGCTTGACTTTCCCTGAGATATTTAGTCCTAGGGCACAGAAGGAAGTGCCCTGAAGGGTAGTTTTAAACCCTTAAAATGCTGGAAAAGCATTCAAGAAGAGCCTCCTTCAAGTGAATTCCTTAAAATGAGGAAATGGGGAAGTTACCTCCACTGAAATAGATACAATGGCAAATAAATGGCTTTTGCCCTTTAGTTTAATTCCCTAGAATACTGGGAAAAGAGAACTTTTCCTCACTTTAAGTCTCTCCAGTGATGAAGACAGAGGGATCTTCCCCTCAATCCAAACCCTTAAGAAAGAGGGATAGCTGGGCTTCCCCCTCAATTTAAGCCTTAGGACAACAACAAAGGTTACCCTTAATTCAAACCCATAAAAACCATTGTCAAGGTTTTCCCCTTCTATTTAAACTGGAAAATAATGGAAAATGGGGGTTCCCTGTCAATTAACACCCCTAACAGCATAGAAAAGGCAGGGACTATTTCAACTGAGACCATTAAAATTGCAGGGGCAGTGGATTCCCTCATGATTTGAACACAAGAAATAATGGAAAAGGAAGCTTTTTCCCGTAGTTTAAACCCCTTCTCTCTTCATAACCCCCCTCTTTTCTGGGAGTGCTTTGGAAGGTCTGGGGGTTCTAGGGAGGGGCTGACACAATAGAAGGGGAAAGCTGAAAGCTCTCCCGTGGAACCCCACATGCTGCCCGGCCTGCTCAGGTGCTGCCCCTTGGCAAGAGGGCTCTTCCCTTGGCATTTTCTGAAAAGGATGCTCCGTGCCCAGGTGGGTCCGGCTGCTCCCCAGTCCCTGCTGGATGTTCCAACCATAGTTCCTGGAGGGACATTTGGGGTACCCCTGTTAGCCCCTCTGGATTAGAAGCTCCCTGTGCAGGTGTGTCCAGGTAGCTGCACTGAAAGCAGCTGGTCACATGGGGAGCTGCTACACCTAGGAGTGAGGAATGAGGTGAAGAAAGGTCCTGTGGGGTGTTCCCTCCTCTACACAGCCCTTTGTCAGACCCTTAATGGGGTGGCAGACTTTCATTTCCAAGATAATTAACAGCCTTTTCTCTATGTGTGCCCCTGGCCAAACAGGAATTGAAATGAAACTTTTTCCAGCCAAATTAAAATTAAAAAAATAAAATATTTATTTTGCAATCAAATTTTATCTAGCCAGCCACAAGGAAAGAACAGAGCCGAGCCCGGGGTCAGCCCTGGGTGTGCAACAAGAAGTCAGCCTCAGCAGAGGTTTTCCTCTATGCCCACACACCTCCATCCTGGCACAAGCAGTTTTTATAGGGAAAATTCCACCTGAGGCCAAGATTTCGGTAGTCAGTCTTTTCTTCCATTCAGAGTCTATAGGTTGATGAGATTTTATATTTTGCTGATGAGGAAGAACAATTCAGTGTCCGGAGTTGGTGAATCCGTTGATGAAATTTACAGGAACGCTGCATTCACATGGATCTGCCCGAGGATTTCCATGATATCCATCTCGGGTCGTTCACGCGATGATCAGCGCTTGGGTGTCCCCGTATCTCTCCAGACTTGGCCCGTCTCCTGGCCGAGCCGCATCCTTTTACTTGTAAATCGGGTTTCAACATACACCAGGTTTCGCCTGCGAGGGTGGGGAGCACTCCTAACACAAGCGTGTATACTCCAACAAATACTCAATATCACACATATCATACTAGAAATGGCGCGAATTATATCTGCTACACACACCACAACCATCCTTCCCTGAGAGCTGCCGGGAACGCTCCCTAGGCCCCGGCCCGCCCTGCTCAGGTGTGCCCAGCTGACCCCCACCAACAGGCCCCAGCAGCACCCGCCCCCTCCTCGTCTGCACTGGTCACAGGGTGGTCAGTGCACGGTTTGGGGCGCGAAGCGGGGCGGGCGTGGTGGGAAAGGGAAGTGTTTTATTTATTAAAAAAAGCAGCGGGTCCGCGCCCGCCACGCTGCCGTAAAGCACCGGCCCCAGCCTGTCGTGCCCGCGCCGCTGCCGTAAAGCGCGGCGGAAGATGGCGGCGGTGACGGTGTGGGAGCCGCGGGCCGCGCCGGGCCCCGCCGGGCCGCACCGGGAATGGACGGCGGAGCCCGTCAGCACCGGCGTGAGTGCGGCGGCGGGACCCGCCCGGAGGGCTGCGGACTCGCCGTGGGCTTTACGGGGGTGTTGTGGAGCGGGAGATCCCGCGGTGCGGTGGGGCGGCGGGTCTGCGGTGTGCGGCTGAGGGTGGAGCTGGGGCTGAGTTTGGGGTGGAAGAGGGACCCCCCTGGGGAGCGGTGCTATGGGGCACAGGGCGGTTCCTCTGCTGAGGGGGAGACGCTTTCTGTGGGGCACGGATCGATTTCTGTGCGGCGGGGGGCGTTGAGTGAGGCTGGATCTGCTGTGGGAAGGAGGTTTCTGTGGGGCAGGGAGTCTCAGCGCAGCCCTTCCCTCCCCCCCCAGACCACCATCATGGCCGTGGAATTCGATGGAGGCGTCGTCATAGGAGCCGACTCCCGAACCACCACCGGGTGAGCGCCATGACGTCATCGATGACGTCACGGGGGTCCGGGACGGTGTCACAGGGTTGTCACTCTTGTCAGGGTGCCACCCTGATGCCACTGGGAAGCCACCCCCAAAGCTGTGGGCAGGGTCCCCAGGTATCAGTGTCACACCTTGCCTTGTCACAGGCAATTTTCCATCACCCAAATCATCCAAGGAATCCTTTGTTTATGTGGAGTAATTTCTGCAAAAGTATCCTCAGGTTAAAGTTTGTCCTCTTGGTCCCAGTCTTTGGATTTCTCTCCACGGATCACATTCTTATTGGCCAGGTCACTTTTCCTCTTTTAGGGAGAGTTTTCGATCCCACGGAACCCAGCGTGTTGATAAAAATTGGATTTGAATCCCGTGTTCAAATCACCCAGTCCAAAGGGCTGCCTGCATCCTTCTAAGACATATAATTCTTGATTCATACGTAAAATATGGAACACACACTATTTTTATTATAATCTTGGGTCCGTTATGTGTAAAATTCTTCCCAGTGCCTCAGATCTTTGCACAAAACATTCCATCCTGGTAATCCTGTAAATCCATTTCCCAGCATCCCCCAGGGGTTATCCCTGCCTTTCCGGGATTTTCGCTCCTATTTCTTTTTGTTATTCCCACAGAAAATCCCACATTTCTAAGTCCCATGCCTGCAAAACCTTTCGCTTTCTGCCCAAAGAAATTCCAGCACCTTTCTGGGACCGGCAGCTGCTCTCCAGGGGTTTCTCAGCACCGCCAGTTCATCGCTCCCATTGCAGTGTCACCTCGGGGGTGTGTGACAGTACAGACAGTACAGACAGGTTGTCACGGTGACATCTCCGCCGTGTCTCGCAGGGCCTACATAGCCAACCGGGTGACGGACAAACTGACCCCCGTGCACGACCGCATCTTCTGCTGCCGCTCGGGCTCAGCCGCCGACACGCAGGCGGTGGCCGATGCTGTGGCCTACCAGCTGGCCTTCCACAGGTACCCCCCGTGGGCGTGGGGCAGGGCCGGGGGGGCTGTCAGAGCGACCCCCAGCCCCACGCCTGGCCCTGCCCCACAGCGTGGAGCTGGAGGAGCCGCCGCGGGTGCGCACGGCCGCCCGCCTCTTCCAGCAGAGCTGCTACCGCTACCGTGAGGAGCTCAGCGCCGGCATCATCGTCGCTGGCTGGGACCCACGGCGGGGGGGACAGGTGGGCTCCCTTCGGTTCGTGTCCTCTTTTCCACCCCAGCACATCTCCTTTTTCCACCCTGCAGCATTCCTCCTTCTGCCCTGGAGTGTCCTTTTTTCCACCCTGCAGCATTCCTCCTTCTGCCCTGAGTGTCCTTTTTTCCACCCTGCAGCATTCCTCCTGCCCTGGAGTGTCCTTTTTCCACCCTACAGCATTCCTCCTTCTGCCCTGGAGTGTCCTTTTTTTCCACCCTGCAGTGTCCCTTCTTCCATCCCAGAATGTCCCTTCCTTTGCCCCGAGTGTTCCCTTTTCTGTCGGGGAGCATCCCACTCTGCCCCATGTCTCCTTCTACCTCTTGGTGTCCCCTTCTCTACCCCACAGCACTCACCTCTGCCCTCCAGCTCCCCGCTTTCTGCCCCATAACCCCATCTTTCTCCTACGATCCCCTCTTTCTGCACCACAGCCCCTTCCCTTGTCCCACAGCACCCTAGAGCCCCCCCTCTGCCCCACAGGTGTACGTGGTGCCCATGGGGGGGCTCCTCCTGCGCCAGCCCTTCGCTGTGGGGGGCTCAGGCAGCTCCTACATCTACGGATTCCTGGATGCCACATTCCAACCCGGGATGAGCCGCTCCCAGTGCCAGGAATTCGTTGCCCGTGGTGGGTTTGGGGCATATTGGAGAATTTGGATGTGGGTGGGGGGAGAGGGGGGAGTGGTCTTGGGTGAGAGTTTGGGGGCACAGAGGAGTCTGCCTGGCATTGACGGGTTTGGGCGTGTGCTGGGAGGGGATTTTGGGATCATGGAGGGTTTGGGGGAACCCTGGGAGAGGATTTTGGGGCACAGAGGAGTTTGGGCAGTGCTGGGGGGTTTTGGAGTGTTTTGGGGGTTTGGGGGCTCCTGACCTGTGTTCCCTCAGCGCTGGCCCTGGCGATGGTGCGGGACGGCTCCAGCGGGGGTGTCATCAGGCTGGCGGCCATCACGGAGGAGGGGGTGGAAAGGACAGTCCTGGCCGGCTCTGACCTGCCCTGGGGTGATGGTGGCCCCCCTGTCTGAGGGAGAGCCCCCCCCCAGGACTCCCAAATTTGGCGGGGGAGACAATAAACAGCTTAGCTGCCTCTGCTGGATGTTCTTGAGGTCTGCCTTTGGGGTCCCCTCCTGTCACCCTGTCCCTGGTGGGGGCAAGGCCACACGCACAGTGTGAGCGACACGGACCCCCCCCGGTGTGACAGAGATGAAGCACCCCCCAGGTCTGTGGGTCTGCTTTAATTACATTATCGCGATCCATGATTCATTAACAAAGCGCAGGGTGGGGGGTGCTGGGGGAAGGGAGGGGGGAGTTTAGGGGGGCTCCTGCCCCACACTGTGACCTTGATATTGGCTGGTAACAAAACCCCCAGAGGGGTGGGTGGGGAGGGAGCACAGGGGGAGGGCACCCTGCAGTCTCTGGAGGGCTGCCCCACAGGGACAAGGCATCCCCTGCTGTCCCCAAGGGAGGGATCCAGCACCCCTGTCTCAGGTCCAGGGCCCCTTCAGAGGGCCCCAGGGATCCCTAAAGCCTCAAGGAGTGGGTCATGCACCTCTATAGGGCCCAAGACCCCTCCATAGGGCCTCAGGGCCACTTCATAGCCTTGATGGGGGGTGGCCGGGCACTCCTATAGAACCCCCCAGCCCCTGGTGATGTGGGGGGGTCAGGCACCCCCACAGCACCTAAGGGAGAGGTCAGACACCCCCAAAGCCCCTTCAGTGGGGGTCAAGTGCCCCTACAGAGCCCACGGGATGGGGTCAGATCCCCCCGACCCCCCCTGGGGGTGTCAGGCACTGAGGAAGAGCCGCTGGTACCACTTGTTCATCTGCTCGAGGAAGATGAAGGTGAGCACGGTGTGGGGGCCCAGGCGGGCATAGTAGGGGGTGAAGCCCTTCCAGAGGCTGAAGAAGCCCTCATACCGCACCACCTTCAGCAGCACATCCTGCAGGAGGAGCAGAGTGTCAGGGCCCCCCCCCAAAATAATGAGAAATCTTCCAAAAATTACATGGATGCCCTTCCAGAAAAACTTTTTGAAATAACACGGACACTCTCAGAATGATGGGGAATTCTCCCAAAATTATGAGAAACCTTGAAAAAATGACAGGGATTACCCCCACCCCCCTCCCCCCCATCAAAATAATGGGGAGCTCCCCAAAATTATGGGCATCGCCTCAAAATGGCCTGAATTTCTCCCCCCCCCACCTCCAATGACAGGGAACACCCCCAAAATGGCATGAAATCCCCCAGTTGAAAGGGAACTCCCGAAATGACAGGCGCCCCTCCTGAATTAATGGGGACTCCCAAACGGTGTTGCCCTCCCAAAGCCCGCTCACTCACCAGCCCATTGCGGTACTCGGGTTTCCCATCTATTGTCCTCATGTTCTGGATCCTGTTGGGGAGCATTTAGGGGTTAAACGGGAGGTTTTGGGGTGACCACATGTCATATCTGTGGTTATCTAAAGGGGAGCAGGGCAGCCCCTCCCAAAAATGAACCCACCGGGTCTTGACGATGTCAACAGGCATGGAGGCGGCCGTGGTCACCAGCCCACTGATCATGCTGGCGCAGAAGTGGCACAGGATGTCGTCACGGAAATGCCCTGGGGGCACCCCAAAACATCAAAGGGGAATGGGGGGAGAGTGCACCAGGATTTAGGGTTTCCCCATGGCAGACCAAACCCCCCGAACTCACCGGAGTCGAGCAAGAATTGTTTGGATTGGGAGTACGAGGCGAGCTGGGCAGCGTTGACCACCACGGCACGGGCCATGGTGGGGATACAGCCCTGCGGGAAAATGGCATGTTGGGGTCACTCCTGTGCACCCCCAGAATTCCCACTTCCCCCATAGACCGTGCTCTCCCCCCTCACCACGGTGGGGACGCAGCACTGGGGTGGGAGGGGGCAGTTTGGGGGACCCAGCTCCCCCCACCCAGAGCATCAGGACACCCCCTGCATCCCTGGGGAGGCTCTCGGGGTCCCGCAGCCCCCACCTACCCTCCACAGCGTGAGCACCCCCTCCTCCCTCGCCATCCTCACGAGGGCGTCGAACACATTGTGATACCCGCGGCGCTCGCCTGGGGGTAGCCTGGGATCCAGGGCAAAAAAAGGGGATTTTGGTAAAAAAAGCCGCCTTGGGGAGGCAGGCGGGGGCGCAGATACGTTTTGGAGGGTTGAGGGCTTACCTGCCATCAGCTGTCATGCGGATGAGAGCCACCTCAGCCGGGGTCCCCACAAAGGCCCCCGCAGCCCCTGCGGTCATGCCCATCGCTGCCTTGGCCAGGAAGGGAGGGGGGGTCCCATCAGCCCCCCCAAAACGCTCCAGGAGCACGCTGTAGATGCCCAGGCGGGTGGTGGTGTAGGTGGCCTGGCGTAGAAGCCCCGCTGATAGCCTGGAGGGACACAGAGAATGGGAGGAGTCCCAAAAAGGGGGGTGGGGGGGCAGGAAAGAGCTTTAGCCTGGCAGCTGCTTGGGGTTCTGAGGTTTTGGGGGCTCTGCATCGCACGTAGATGACCACCAACCTCCAGGATGGGGCTGACCCCAGGGCACGCAGGTTTGGGTGGGTTCCCAGGGGGTTCAAGAGGTGCCCCAGGGATCTGGAGGTTCAGGGGGGTTTTGGGGGGCCCATACCCCGTGTAGATGCCCCTCAGTCCCTCGTGGCGCAGGATGGACCCCAGGGCGTGCAGGGACGTTCGGTACTCGCGGCCTTTGGCCCCGGCCCCGCTCAGCTGCATCCGGTTCTTCACCAGGTCCAGGGGCTGCACGAAGACTGTAGCCCCCATCCTGAAGGAAGGAGGTCAGGTAAGGTCGGGGGACCCCAAAAATACTCACAGCCCTCTCCACAGCCCCCCAGACACACCCACAGCCCTCTCAGGGGAAACCTGGGGTGACGAGCAAGTCTGAAGGAGCTTTGGGGATCTATTTGGGGTAGCACAGGCACGGTTTGAGGGGAGCTGGATGGGATTTTGAGAGCTTTGAAAAGGTTCAGTGTATTTTAATTGATTTTGTAGGGGGTTTCAGTTTGATGGGAGGGTTGGGGGGGTCTGAAGGGAGTTTGGGGAGCACACAGAAGGGATTTGGGGGAGGCTGTGGGGGGCAGTGATGGGGACCCAGGAAGTTAAAGGGTTTGGGGGGGACGCTGAAGAGTTAGGAGGAGAACCGGGGGTGGTTTAGGGGGGACCGGAAGGGTTTGGGAGGGGGATTCTCGGTTTAGGAGCGCGGTATCCCGATTTTGGCGGGGGGGGGGGGCTCTCACCCGGCCAGGCCGCCGAAGAGAAACTTCACGGATTTCGGGGAGGTCTTGGGCCTCTGGGCCGCCGGTACCGCCGCCATCACGGCCGGGCCCGGGCACCGGGGGCGCGGGGGGGGCGCGGGGTCCGGCACCGGCGGCGCCCCAAGGTGACTCGGGGGGGGCGCGGCGCCACTGCGCCTGCGCGGGACGCCTGCGCGGCGCCAGGGCGGGGGCCCCGCGCGGGGAGCGCGGCTGGGCGGGAAAGCCCCGCCCCCTGGGGGCGTGGCCGTGCTCCCCGCGCCGCCCTCGCGCCTCTCATTGGTGGAGCGGGTTTAGGCGGGAATGGAAATTCTGCGGTGACCACGGGGATTGGCTGGGGCGGAGGCAGGTGCTGTAGCCCCGCCCCTCTCTCGCGATACTTCACCATTCTGAGGGGGCCTGGGGGGAGCCGGCGGCGGCGGGAGGGGGCGGCGGCGGCCACGGCCTCACGAATTCGGTGCCGCCGCTGCTCAGCTCCGCGGAGGGATGCCTATCCCGTCCTGTTCCAGGCGGTGAGTGCTGGGGGGTATTGGGCAACCTCCACTGAGCGATATTGGGAAGTATTTGGGACACTGGAGGGCGCTGTCAAGCACTGGAAGGCTCTGAGGCTATGCGGGGATGCACTTGGTACACTTGGGATCACCGGGAGGGACTTAGAGCGCACTGGGGGTCACTGGGAGGCGCTTTGGGGTCACTGGGAGGCGTCTCGGGTGCACTTGAGGGGCACTGGGAGGCACTTTGGGGTCATTGGGAGGTGCTCTGGGTGCACTGTGGGGTAGCGAAGGATGTCTGGGTCTACTGGGGGCAATCTTGCGTTCTTCACTCAGCACCGAGGTCACTCGGAGGCCCCCTACTCATACCGGCACATCCCACTGAGCTCTACTGCTGATTCTAACGAGGAGTCACCGTGAGGTGTTGCACCCCACCCTCTCCCCAGCACTTCCATTCCCCTCCCCTGTCCCTCCTCTTTAGCCCCCTCAGTTTTGGGGTACCCCTGAGGTGTACACGGTGTCAGGGATGACGCAGGTGACAGCATCCTACAGGTGTCACAGGTGACAGGATCACCTACCTGGACACGGAGCGGGAGGGGACAACACTGTCCCACAGGATGTAGGAGTGCCACGGCTCCACAGGTGACAGTGATGGTGTGCCACAACCTCACAGCCATGAGGGTTGCCTCATGGCAGGGGCAAAGGCACGCAGGAGGCCCCAACACCTGAGTCCATCCATGCTGGGTGAGGGTGACTGGGGGGACACTCCCATCTCCCCCCACGACCCAACCCCTGATAACCCAATCCCCGCCGTGGGGCAACTGCGGGGCCCTTCCCCCTTTCCGTGAGTCAGCCGTGGGTTGTGGAGGGGGGGGAACAGGAAGCGCCAGAGCCACCACATTGCCCTTATAAGGACTCGACTGACGGCACCGGAGCTGCTTCCGCCTGCCCGGACTCCTGCTCCAGCCGCACATCTCCCCCTCTACCCCACATCACCTTCCCACATCCCCATCTCTGCCCTACACCACCTTCTTCACCCCACATCAGCCCCGCCATCTCCCTGTGCCACACCCCATCCCCCACATTTGCACCTCTGCCCCACATCAACCCGTCCCACCACCTCCCCAGTCCCCATCTCTGCCTCACAGCACCCCCCGAACACCTGGGGCCCTCCCTCACAGCTCGCCAGAATATCCAGAGGAGTTCCTGCCCCCCAGTTCTCCTTCTGTTCTCCCCAGATGTCCCCCCAGCCCGCTTGTTCCATCCCACCGTCCCCCCCTGCTGCTGCCTGGACTCCCGCTGACCTCCCCCACCGCCTCCACCATGAGTGCAGCCCTCCAATAAAGCCTCTGTCCCCCAACTTTGTCTCCCGAGTCGGGGGTGGGAGCAGGAGTGTCGTGGGGCGGCTGCTGAGGCATCGCCCCCGCCCCACGGCGGACTTTGTTCCCCTGGGGCACGGCAGCGCCCTTGGACCCGGTATTGGGGCAGCCTCCTCCGCCCTGGGTGGAAGACGGAGCCGCACCCCACGGCCCTGCCGCATGTCGGTGTTCCCCACAAAGCGCCCAGATCCCCAAAATCCCTGACCCACAGCGACTCCCCACAAGGGCACTTTATTGCTGCCGGCAGCGGGGATCGGGGGCAGACAAGGGGGTGGGGGACGGGGTCCTGCTGGTCCCTGGCGGCTCCTGCTGGTCCCTGGGGGTCCGGGGGTCCCCCCCAGCCCCCTCAGTACTGGCTGCGCCGCAGGTGATTGGCCATCTCATAACATTTCTTGTTGACGCAGCCGCCGTGGACGCCCTCCTTGCCCATGGCCAGCACGATGGCTGCAGGGGTAGGGGAAGAAGGGGTGGGGGTCATCTCCAAGCCTCCCAAAACCCCCACCAAGCCCCACAAGCCCCAGACAGACACGGGGGCAGGAGCTGGGATGAAGGGACACCAGGAGTTAGCAAGGGGCGATTTGTGGGGACCTGGGTCAAGGGGGAGGGGGGACACGTAACGGGAAGCGGGTCAGGGGTGATAGAGGTGACAGGGCAGGTGACGTGGCCTGGGGAAGGTGGGGGGTGACACTGGGTGACACTGTGATGCCGTAAGATACATGGGAGGCACCTGTGGAGGCCTGGGGTCATAGGTGGTGACAGGAACTGGTCAGGAGGTGCCACAGGGTGACAGGGGCAGTGCCACAGGGTGACAGGGTCCTTCCAGAGGGAGAATCCTCTCGTTGGCCATTTGGAAGGTGGGGGGGTCACATGGGACGGGATGGCAGGGGGTGTTCTGGGAGGGCGATGGGGACAACACGGGGTAGAGGTGGCAGGGGGTGGGTGCAGGGGGTCCCTCACTCTTGTTGGTGATGGCAGCCGTGATGTTGAAGGTGGGCGCTCCGGCAGCCCCCTTGGTGCGCAGGTCCATGCTGTGCTCGCCCTCCACCAGCAGCGAGTCTCGGATGACAGAGCAGCGCAGCCCCCCCAGCGTCAGCCCCTGCACCAGCAGCGGCCCCCGCTCGGGGCCCACCAGTGCGGCCACCTCTGCTGGCTGTGGACACAAGGGTCAGCCGGTCAACAGACCCCAGACCCCCAAAGCCCACCCGTGACAAGTGCAGCTGTCTGGGGACTGCAGGGTAACCCCCCTTTTGAGGCTGGACAGGGGTGGGGACAGGCCAAGGGGACCCCAAAGGCCCACACCCAAATGCAGACTCCAAACCCCCAGGCAGGGCCCCTGTAGGGCGCCCGGCAAACTGGGACTCTCATAACTCCCACTCCATGACCATAAAAGGGACCCGGTTGTCCCGGGACCCCCGTGACTCCCGCCAGGGTCCCCACGGGAGAACCCTGAGCCCCGAGGGGTCCCCACAAGAGAATCCCAGGATCTCTATGACCCCGCCTCACACTCGGGACCCTCCAGGGCCAACGCTTCCACCGCTGCCACGGGGGAGAACAGGTCAGGACCTCCAGGAAAGACTCCTCAGGCAAACCCCAAACCACATTTAACCCAGACAAGCCCATGGGGGCCTCACGCCCGGGGACCCCGAGGAACCCCATCACAGCCCCTCGGGGGACCCCCATCACTTCTCCGTGCCCCCAGACAGGGAGCAGGGCTCCGGCAGGACCCCTTTCTCACCACGGGCTTCCCCAAACTTCCCCCCTCCCCACCATTTCCGTGGGGGGAAGTGGGGAGGGGGGAGGGGGTGCGCGCGCGCCGCCCCTCCCCCACAGGAAGCCCCGGCCGCCCCTCCTCCACCGGGAAGTGGCCGCATTCCGCGCATTTTTAGAGGGTTTTAAAGTGGGGAGGGGTTCCTCCGCTCCCCCACCCCCGAGACCCCCGCCATCCACTGAGGGCAGTGCAATAAAAGCGATGCGCAGCCGGGACGGAGCTCGTCCAAACACGTGGTGCTCGCCCTTCCCCCCCTTCCCCGCCCGCCCGCGACCCCCCAAAACGCTCGAAGCGGGATTAAGGAGGGGACTGCCTCGCCGCCGGGCCCCCCCCACCTCCGGGGCCCCCCCAGCACCGGCCCTCCCCCGACACCGGGTGCGGGGCACGGGCAGCGCCCGAGCCCCCCCCGCCGCGCTCCACGCTGGCGCTTTTGCGTTTTTCTCCCTTTTTTGTCCTTCCCGGAGCCCGTCGCGGGAGGGTGGGGGGGTCAGCCCCGCCTCTCAGAGGCCGCCGGGTCCCCCCGCCCTCCGCGCGCTTGGGCGGGAAACGCCTCGGCGCGCTGCCCCCCCCCGCCCCGCCGGTCCCGGCCTCTCACCGTGATATTGGCGAAGGTCTTGCCGGGGGCGGCGGCCCAGACGGCGGGGGTGTCGCGGTAACCGACGATGGCGGCATCCTGGCAGGTGCCGTCCGCCAGCAGCGTCTCCACGTAGGGCGCCCACCCGCTCATGGCGGCGGCGGGCGGGCGGGCGGGGCGCGGGGGCGGGGCCTTCCGCGGGGGGCGGGGCTTCGCCGGGGAGGGGGCGGGCTTTTCGCTCGGCGCCTGCGCGGTGCGGCCGAGGCGCGGCGGCGGCGGAGGAGCGGCGGCGGCGCCGCGCGGCGGTTTTCATAGGGGACGGCAGTGGGCGGGGCCGGGGGCGGGGCCGGGGCGGGGCCCCGGGAGGTGCGCGGCGGTTTTGGGGGGAAGGGGCGGTTTGTTCCTGCGACCCTTCCCTCGTTACCGCGACACCCTCCTCCCGTTGCGGTCCCCCGCGCTGTTCCAGCCCCCGCCGTTACTGCGATCGCCGTGCTCCCGTTTGCTGTGAACCCTTCCATTGCTGCCCCCCTCAATCCAAACCCTTCGTACTCGGCGTCCCGCGATTATCACGACGCATCCAAATTCAAACACTCCCTCCGTGTAGCGACGCTCGCTTCCATTATTCGGACCGTCCCCATCACCTCAACCCCCACTCTTTATTGTGCCCCCTTTCCCCTTTATCCCACTCCCCCCCGCTATCGCGACACCCTCACGGGTATCGTGACACCCCTAGACTGATAACGAGTCCCTCGTTATTGCTCCTTCTCGCTCTGTATCGTGATTCCCGGTTATCCCGGTACACGCCGTTATGGCGCACGCCGCCCCGCGCTGGGCCCTCGGTGCGGCCCCGAACGGGGGCGGCTGGCGGGGGGTGACAGCCCCAGCTCGGTGTGTGTCTGGGGGTGCAGGACCCTCGCCCAACCCCCCGTGAGTCGCGGTTTGACTCAGGCGGGACTTTCCGGGGGGAGGGGGGAGGGGCAGCGGTTTCACTTCCTGCCCCGGGGTGGGGGAGGGGCTCGGCGGTGGAGAACGGGGAGGGGGAGGGCCGCGGCGTTCGGGATCGTCTCCCCCCTCGGGGGGCTGAGGGTGCCCGGACCTCCAGGGTTGGGGGTGGGCGGGGGTCGAGGCCTCCTGAGGGTGCCCGTTCACCCACCACCCCCCCCCAAAAAAGGACCGGCCCCGCCCCCCCCCCCCCCCGGCGAGAACTTCCCCGGGAAGTGGTCAAAGCCACCGCCCCTCCCCCACGCTGTGGGGCCCGTGGGGCTGAGTTCCCCCCTCCCCCACCCCGGTACTCCTTAGGGGCTGAACTCCCCCCACAAAGGACCCTCTGCACCCCCAAAATCGTCCCCCCCTTCCCCACTCGCCCCCTCCCCCTGTGGCCGCTGCTGTTCCCCCCGGGGCCTTTAGGCGGCGCTCCAGCCCCCCCGGTTGGGAGTCGTGTTATAGTGACCTTTAAGGGAGGCGAACAATGGTCCCAAACCCGGGGGGGGACACTTAGGGACCATCGCCAAGTGCCACCAGCCCCGGGCTCCTGTGGCCCCACCCCGGTGTCCCCAGCGGGGCTGAGTGTCACCACGGTCCCTCCAGGGGGAGGGACGAAGGGGAAGGGACAAATAATCCCGGGGGAGGGGGCAGGGCAGGGCCCTGGGCAGGGGCAGCGCTGGGTGAGAAGGGCCCGGACCCACCCCGGGCCCCTCTGAGTGTCCTGGGAATTGGGGAGGGGGCTCTGGGCTCGCTCAGGGTCCCCCATGGGATGGAGGGGACACAGGGCCAGCTCAGGGCGCCCGGACTTGGGGGTTCTCCCCATGGGAGCTCTGTGGAGTCCAGGGTCAGGCTGGGACCCCTGGGATCTCGGCCTTGACCCCTAGGTCTCCTACCCCACAGCCACGTCCATCCAGAAGAGATCACAGCCCAGGAGATCCTGGATTCCCGTGGGAATCTGGAGGTGGATTTGTTTACAGCCAAGGGTTTGGAGTGGCAGGGGGGGTGCTGGGGTGGGGGGCGGTGTCACAGGGGTGTGCAGGGACTTGGAGGAGGCTCAGGGTTGTGGGGGGACATGGAGGGTCCCAGGGCAGGCAGGGACGGTCCCCAGGATGGGGTTGGGCTCTGGGGTCACATCGTGAATTTCTGGTAATTGGAGAAAAGTTGTGGGGCAGTGGGGGAAGGGTAGGAAAGGGCAGAAGGTGGAGGGGACACCGAACATCAGGGTCCATCTGCCCGTGGCGGGAGAGCAATTTGGAGGGGGTGGTCTTGGGGCCTGGATGCCCCGGTCCCCTTGGCCAAGGGTCAGCGCTGAGCGTGTTCGTGTATGGGGGTCTCTGGAAGGATTTGGGGGATCAGGAGGGATTTGGGGACTGGACAGGGTGGTCATTGGGATGGACGTGGGGGCTGGGCACTGGACAAGGTGGTCATTGGGATGGACGTGGCAACCTCTGAGTTCTGCCACGAGGGCAAATCCAACCTGGGCTTCAAATCCCCCCCTGCACCCCAAGCGCCTCATCACAGGGGGACAGCCCCACCAGAGCTTCAAGGACTGCCCTGGTGTGCACTGGGATGAAACTGGGAGGGACTTTGATGGAACTGGGGGGCACTGGGAGGGGACTGGGAAGCAGGAGAGTGACACTGAGAAGGACCAGGAGGTGCCGCAGGGCATCGGGATGAACTGGACCAGACAGGGAGGCACGGGGAAGGCAGCTGGGCCACATTGCTGAACTCTACTGCACACTGCTCGCTGTTTCCCCGCAGCAGCGATCACTGGGAAGACTGGAAGTGGTGCCTGACACAGGTGGGCATACAGGGGGTGGGCTGTGACCTGGCAGTGACCGACCCGAAGGGCACCGCACGGGCTGTGGGCACACAACTGCCTCCTGCTCGAGGTCCACCAGGTCAGACCTGGCGCTCTGAATCATCGTGCAGCTCCCCGTGCAGCTCCCAGCACCGAGTCCACGCAGGTCTGACCCTCGTGGGACCCCTCGCAAGCCCCTGGGTACCTCCCTCGTCTCGGAGTCCATCCTGCAGCCGCAGCAGAGGCTGCCAGCTGTGACTGAGCACACAAACTCGCACCGCTGTGAAAATCCCAACCACTGAGTCTGTGCAAACCCTCCTGCAAACCTCCGAAAGCACCGAGCTCTCTGCGTCCACTCGGCTGTGAGTGCACGGCAAATCCTCGTGCAAACCCTTGGGAAAGGCTCTTCGGGAAGAGAGGGGTGTGAAAACCTCACGTCCCCGTGTCGCCTCCCAGGCGTGTCCTTGTCCCCGTGTGTCCTGCTCCCCCTCTTCCCCAAAGCCCCCATGTCTGCTGAGCCCTGAATCACCCCCACATCGCCCCGCTGAGCTCGCATCCCTCCCAGGGCTGAGGACTCGCTGGGGGACAAAACCAGGCTGGGAGGGGGCAGATTCCCAAACCCCAAGGCCAAGAAGGAGGGGGAAAAGCAGCAGGGCCCACGCTGGACCCCCACCAGAAGGTTCCCCCCACCCCCAGTAAACTCTGTAAAGCACCAGGAGCTCCTGAGCTCCTTTGTTTGGGGAGCGGGACACACGCACGGACACAATCCGGGACGTGGGGGTGCCCCCTCACCCCAACCACCCCCCAAAAAGAGACATGGGGACCAGGAGAGGAGATGGGGAGGTTTATCACCCCCTCTGTGCGTCCCCGCCACCCTCCCCCCGCTGTTAAATACCCCCGGGGGTACCCCCCTCACACACCGGGACCCCCGGCACCCCCCCCGGCCCCGCCCTCGTCCTCCGCCTGCCGCAGCCGCTTCTTGGCCCGGATCTCATTCATGGCCTCTTCGATGGAGCGCGTGTCCCGCTTGTTGGCCACCGGCACTGGGGGGCACAGGAGAGATCCAGGTGGTCACCCAAGGACCACCCAGACCTCGCGCTGCCCAACCCCCGGACCCCGAAGGGCCTCGGGACCCCCGCGGGACCCTCTGCTCACCGCAGCCGTACGCCTTGTTGGCCTCCATGGTGCGGGCGGCGGCTTTGGCGGCGTCGGAGCCGATCAGGTGCCGGTATTTGTCCTTGTAGTCGTTGGGGGGCCCCGGCGGGGCGGGGCCGCGCTCCAGCTCCGCCTCCTCCTGCTGTGCCGCCAGCTCCTGCAGGTGAGGCCAGGTGAGGCTCAGCAAGCCCCGCCCACCCCGCCACACCCACTCAGGCCACACCCACCACGGCCACACCCATGTAAGCCCCACCTCCACCATGCAGCCATGCCCCACTCATCTGGCCACGCCTTGTTAAGCCCTGCCCACATCCTAATTAATTCCCCTAGGCCCCGCCTACCCGGAGGCGCCGCCGCTCCTCAGCCCGCGCCGGGTCCCATTCCTCGCCACGCCGATACGCCTCCAGCTCCTCGTCCGACGGCGCGAACTCCTGGGGACAGCAGCAGTGTCACCCCGTGTTCCCTCACCCCCCCCAGGCCCCCCCGGAGCGTCTCCCGCCATCCCCCACCTTCTTGAACACCATTACATAGCGACTGTCCTCGTCATCGCCAAAGGAGAAGGACGTCAGGCCGGCCACCTCCGCCACGTCGTGCCTAGGGGAACACGGAGCCGCTGGCGCTGGGGCTCCCCACGGCTCCCCAGCGGGGTCCCTCCCCTCCCTGTGGGGGTCCCCAGCTGCCCCAGGGGTGCTGCCATCCTGGGACCACCCCCATGTCCCGTGGGCACCCCTGCTGCCCCACAGTGCCACCATCGTCCCCCGAGTGTCCCCAGCATTCCTCCCATCCCCGCGTCCCTCAGCGTCCCCCCAAGTGCTCCCAGTACCACCAGTGTCCCCAGTCCTCCACCACTGCCCTCCCAGTGCCCCCAGTGCCCTCCCAGTGCTCCCCAGTAACCCCCAGGGCCTCACTCACAGGATGCTCCTCTCGATCTTGTTCATGGGCTGGAAGCGACGCCGGGGCTCCCCGGTGGCCTGGATGAACTGGGACACCTCTTGCTCCATCTGGGGACACACGGGACACCCAGGGGAGCCCAGGAATTTGTGGGTGGCCCGTGGGGAGCGGCCCGAAACGCCCAGTGACGCACGGCCCCGCACTCACCCTCTTCCTGAACTCCACCTTCTGCCGCTTCTCTTGCTCCTGCAGCTTCTTCATGCGAGCAGCTTGTTCTGGAGCGGACACGGGGGGTCAGGGCGGCCGTGACCCCCCAAAAAACTCGGGGTGCTGGAGGGGGCGGGGCCTGGGCAAAGGGCAGGGGCGTGGCCACAGAGCCCCCCACTGTCAATCAGAACAGAGAGGGCGTGGCCACAGAGCCCCCCGCTGTCAATCACTGCAGAGAGGGCGTGGCCACAGAGCCCCCCGCTGTCAATCAATGCAGTGAGGGCGTGGCCACAGAGCCCCCCACTGTCAATCAATGCAGTGAGGGCGTGGCCACAGAGCCCCCCACTGTCAATCAGAACAGAGAGGGTGTGGCCACAGAGCCCCCGCTGTCAATCAATACAGTGAGGGCGTGGCCACAGAGCCCCCACTGTCAATCACTGCAGAGAGGGCGTGGCCATGGCGCTGGGGGCGGGGTCAGCAGCCCGCGGGGGGCGTGGCCTCACGCGAGGGCGGGCGCCGGTGACGGGGATGAGTTCTGAGGGCGAAAGGCCGCGACGCGCCGCTCCCCGCCGCGCCCGGTCGGTGGCCCTGGCGCGGTGCCTCCGCCACCCTCCCCGGCCCTGCTGACCCCGCGCCCGGCGCCGCGTCTCGCCGTCGGCCGCGGCGGGCGGCCGCTCCATGGAGTTCAGGATGGAGCCCAGCAAGTCCAGCTCCGCCATCTTGCGCCGGGGCGGTGCGTGACGCCGCGCGCCCGGTGCGTGCTGCGTCATCGCGGGGAGAGAGCGTGGCCCGGCGCCAGAGGGCGTGGCCTCCTCTTAAAGGGCCCGTGCCTCCAGCGCCCCCCCAGCCGTGTCCCCTCCCTCTGTCCCCCAGCCATGTCCCATCCCTGTGTCCCCCAGCCATGTCCCCTCCCTCTGTCCCCCAACCATGTCCCCTCTCTGTGTCCCCCAGCCATGTCCCCTCCCTGTGTACCCCAGCGATGTCCCCTCCCTCCCACGGCCCCCAGCCATGTCCCATCCCTGTGTCCCCCAGCCATGTCCCATCCCTGTGTCCCCCAGCCATGTCCCCTCCCTCTGTCCCCCAGCCATGTCCCCTCCCTGTGTCCCCCAGCCATGTCCCCTCCCTGTGTCCCCCAGCGATGTCCCCTCCCTGTGCCCCCCAGCGATGTCCCCTCCCTGTGTCCCCCAGCGATGTCCCCTACCTGTGTCCCCCAGCAATGTCCCCTCCCTCTGTCCCCCAGCGATGTCCCCTCCCTGTGTCCCCCAGCAATGTCCCCTCCCTGTGTCCCCCAGCAATGTCCCCTCCCTGTGTCCCCCAGCCATGTCCCCTCCCTGTGCCCCCCAGCAATGTCCCCTCCCTGTGTCCCCCAGCCATGTCCCATCCCTGTGTCCCCCAGCGATGTCCCCTCCCTGTGTCCCCCAGCCATGTCCCCTCCCTGTGTCCCCCAGAGATGTCCCCTACCTGTGTCCCCCAGCGATGTCCCCTCCCTGTGTCCCCCAGCGATGTCCCCTCCCTGTGTCCCCCAGCCATGTCCCATCCCTGTGTCCCCCAGCCATGTCCCCTCCCTGTGTCCCCCAGAGATGTCCCCTACCTGTGTCCCCCAGAGATGTCCCCTCCCTGTGTCCCCCAGAGATGTCCCCTACCTGTGTCCCCCAGCGATGTCCCCTCCCTGTGTCCCCCAGCCATGTCCCCTCCCTGTGTCCCCCAGAGATGTCCCCTACCTGTGTCCCCCAGAGATGTCCCCTCCCTGTGTCCCCCTCGCCACACGCGAACCCAAAAGCACACCGGGGCTCTCATTCCCGCTTCCTCGCTTTTTAATGGAACTCTGTACAAAGGACCCACGCGGGGCGGGGGGCAGTGGGCATGCGGGGGGGGGGGGACAGGGGCGAGTGGGGAGGGGGCGCGGGGCGGCTCCTGCCCCTCCTTGCCCTCCGCACGAGCCCTCGGGGGACACCCGGACACGCCTGGGGGGGCAGGGGGCGAGCTCCCGTGTGAGGGGGGCAGCAAGGGTCCCCCATTGCCTGGGTCCCCCGTTTTGGGGGCGTGGAGCCCCCCCAGCGCCCGGATCCGCAGTGGGGGGGTCACGAGGCCAGGCCCCGCGTCTGTAAACTGTCCACCTCCTTGTTCTGCTTCAGCTCCTCCATCCTGGGCGAGGGAAGGTGAACTGGGGGGAGGCTCAGGCTCCTTGGAGACACTGTCCCCGAAGCCCCCAGTGTCACCCATCTCCATCTCCCCCCGGCTCCGTGTGACACCTCCCGGCTCCCCTTGGCTCCCCCCGACATCCCCGTACCGGTGGCGGCAGCGCCGCAGGAACCTCATGATCTTCCGCGCTGCCTGGTCCTGCTTGAGGGTGAGGAAGGTGCTCCTGGGGGGAATGGAGAGGGGGGTGAGGACCCCTGTGCCGCCGGCACCCCGCGTCCCCCGCGTCCCCCGGCGCCCCCGGCCGCACCGGTGCTGGCGGAGGCTGCGGAAGCGCTGCTGGATGAGCACGGCCGCGCGCCGGCGCCGCTGGAACCGCTTCTGCTCCGCGTAGCTCCGGAACTTGCTCTGGATCAGGATGGCGGCCTGCGTCATCCGCTGGAACAGGGCGAACTGCGGGGACAGGGGGATGTCACAGCACCCTCAAACGGGGACTCCCGTGTCACCCCAGCACCCCATCTGCTCGAGCTGGGGGGACAGAGGGGATACACCCCAAACCCACTCCAATATCCCCAAGCAAAGACCCCCGTGCCCATGCGGTCTGGACCCCGGGCACCCAGAGCCCTCAAAACAGCACCAAAATCTGGGTGACCCCCCAACACTCCCCCCTGTTACCTTCAGAGCAATCCAGGTCAGCTTGTGGGGCAGAGAGAGAGGGTTAGGGGGCTCCGGGGTGCCTGGGGGGTGCCCCAGAGGGGTCTGCGGGGGTTTTGGGCCCCCCACGCCTCGGTACCTGCTTGTACTTGCGGTAGCAGCGCTGGATGACGGCGGCAGCCAGCTCCTGCTGCTCCTTCAGCCTGCGGCCCTGGGGGAGTCAGGGGGTTGGGGGGTCAGCAGCAGTGCCCCGGGGGGGTTTTGGGGTGCTGGGGGTGGGGGGTCACTCACCCGGTACTTGCGGAAAGCGCCCTGGACAAGACGCGCGGCCTCGTAGAGCTCGTGCTGCTCCTGGTCGCTGAGGGTCAGCAGGGCCACGGCGCCGCCCTCGCCCCGCGCCCCCCCGGAGGCGTTCAGGAACTCAGCCCAGCCCGCGGCCGAGGGCGGGGGCGGCCGCTCGGGGACCCCTGGGGACCCCCGTGAGGCCGCCTCCGCTCTGGGGGACACACAGCACACGGGAGGGTCAGGGCTGAGGGCTGGCAGCCCCCGGGAGGAGCGGGAGACGCGCAGGAAGGGATGTGAACGTCCCCAGGAGGACTCTGCGGTGTCCCCGCAGCCTGGGGAGACCCCCAGTGGGATGGGGGGTTTGGAGGATGTGGGGGACCCCCACCACAGGACATAAAGGACCCTCCCAACGTGTCCCAGGCCACGGGGTCCCCCAGAGGATCCCGGGCTGTGGGATCCCTCGGGTGACCCCCACGGGGAGCTGGGGGTGCCCCTGCACACCCCCGACCCCAGGAGTACCTGTTGGCAGGTGCGGGGGGACGGTCAACGCTCTCTAGGTACGTGGCCAGCCAGGCCATGGCAGCGCCAAGCCCTGCTGGCCCCGGTGTCCCCGTTGTCCCCGGGGTCCCCCCCGCTGCTCCCAGTGCCCCCAGTGGCCCCCCTGGCGCCTCCTGCTTGATGCGCTCGGGGGTGGCCTCGATGATCTGCCGCGCCAGCGTCACCACCTCGGCCTGGGGACGGGGGACATCGGCACTCGCCTGCTCGAAGGGTGTCCCCAGCCCCGGCTGTCCCCGCCTTTACCTGCAGCGTGTCAGAGGGCAGGGTCAGGGCGTCCTCGGGGGGGCTGGGGGGCACTGCCACCCCCCAGCTGTCGTCCTCGCAGGGTCCAGGGGGGCCGGGGGGCAGCGGGACAGAGCCAGGGCCCTCCGAGAGCCCCGATGGGGACGACAGGCTGCTGGCTGTGCTCAGCCCTGGGGACAGCAGGACACGCAGCGGGGGGTTAGTCCAGGAGGGACACACCCCGAGGAGAGGGGGGGACATGGCAAGGGGGACACGCCAGGGACACGAAGAAGGTGGGCAGGACAAGGGGGACATGGAGATGCACAGGGGGACAAAGATCTCGGAGGGGGAACTGGGGGGACACAGATGCTGGGGGAGGACAGGGGACACGGGGGGAAGGCTGGAGGGGAGCAGTGACACCCTGGGGGCACACAGAGGTGACAGAGAGGGAAAAGGTGCCAGTGCCATCAGTGCCATACCTGTGTCGGGGCTGGCAGAGAGCGGGGAAGGGATGCGCAGCCCAGGCAGGTGACAGCGCGGGGACACGGGTGACATCTGCAGCTCCTCGAGGCGCGTGACCAGGGCCAGGTGGCCGCGGGCCCGTGCCAGGGCCAGCGGCAGCCGCCCCAGGGTGTCGGGGACGGCCAGCGCCCGCCGGTCCCAGCGGCACAGCCGCTCCGCCGCCTCCCGGTGCCCCAGGGCACACGCCCACATCTGGGGACACCGAGGCACGCGTCCACACCGTGTCCCCAAGGAGATGCCATCCCTGGCACCCCTCTGGGACACCGCCCTGCGCCCATCCCCTCGGCACCGCCGCGTTCCCGGCCCTGCCACGCTGCCACCACCGCTGTCCCCAGCGTCCCCTTACCAGAGGGGTGCAGGAGAAATGGTCCACGTTGAGGGGGTCGATCTCCTGCTCCAGCTCCAGGCTCTCAACTGCCAGCGCCCTGCAGGGACAGGCAGGGACACGGGCTGGAGGGGGTCACCTCTGCTCAGGCACGCTGCTTAGGGGGGTGCCCATCGCCATCCCAGGTGTCCCCAGGTGTCCCCAGGCGTCCCCAGGTGTCCCCAGGCGTCCCCAGGTGTCCCCAAGTGTCCCCCAGGTGTCCCCAGGTGTCCCCAGGTGTTGTCCCCAGGTGTCCCCAGGTGTTGTCCCCAGGTGTCCCCAGGTGTCCCCAGGCATCCCCAGGTGTCCCCAGGCATCCCCAGGTGTCCCCAGGTGTCCCCACTCACCGCCAGCGCCGAAGAGCCTCCACCAGGCCGGCGTAGCCCTGGGCGGCCGCCAGGTGCAGCAGCGTCATGCCACGGAACGTCGCCCCGTGCGCCAGCACCGAGGTCCCCGATGTCCCCAGCGATGTCCCCAGCGACGTCCCCGACCAGCCCGGCCGGGCCATCATGGCCTCGCAGATGGCCACCACGCGTGCCTCGAAGGACGAGCCCGGCCCCTGGTGCCACGGAGCCCATCAGGGCACACGGAGAGGGTGGCACAGGGGGCGGGGGACAGCGGAGGGGGACAGTGGTTCATGGCGGGGACATCAGGAAACACCACGAGACCCCCACGAACGGGGTACCCCAGGGGACACCAACGGATTCTGGCGGGTGCAGGGGATGCCAGGCAACACCACGGCACATCGGGGATATCGGGGCCATCGGAGCAGGCGGGAGGACACGGGGACCTCCAGGTGTTGGGGTGGCCTCACCTGCTCGGGGGGGCTCTCGGAGGGGCCCCCCCGTGGGGGCGGAAGGGGTGCGGGCGGGGGCAGCGCCCCGAGGCGCGTTTCCAGCTGCTCCAGTCGCTCCAGGATGGACAGACGGAACTGGGCCTCTGGCAGAGGGGGAAGCTGAGCGTGAGCGGGGCACCCCAGCAGCCCCAACCCCAAAGAGCGTCACCCCAAAAGGAACCCGGGCGTTTGGGTGCCACCCACAGCTTTGGGGGGGTTCAGCCCCGTCCTGGGGGTTCTCACTCACCGTCCAGCGCCAGCCAGTCCAGCTGCGCCCCGGGAGGGCCCCGCGCCGCTCCCCGCGCCCGGTACTCGAACGGGGCCGCGGCCGAGAGCAGCCGGGGGGGACACGCCACGCGCAGGGCGGCCACGCCGGCCTCGTGGGCTGCGGGGGGACACGGGGGTGTCAGCGCCATGGGGAGGGTCACACCGGCGGGACCCCCACTCGGGGACACTCACGGGGGCAGTAGCAGCGCAGGACGCCCGGCTGGACCAGCGCGGCCGGAACCGAGGTGCGGTCGAACAGACACGAGTAGACACCCGGGTCGCCCCATGGGCCCGTGATCAGCACCTTCACCCCGCCCTGGGGGACACGGGGGGTCAGCGGGACCCCCGGGAATAGGGGCAGAGGGGCTGAGGGGGGAGCAGCCCCCCAAAGCGCTCACCTCGGGGTATGACCACTCCGGGGAGAAATCCGTGATGGCCACAGGGGGGTCGCTGGGGGGGCCCGTGGGGGAGGAGGGGAGGTGGGGGGTGTGGGGGGGCTCGCGCAGGTTTGGGGGGACCCCCGTGTCCCCCACCAGCAGCTCAGGGAAGGGCAGGGGGAACGGGGGCTGGGGCGGGGGGGCGGCGCTGAGTTCGCAGAGGGGGTCCTGGGGAACCGCGGCCTCTTTTCCCTCCTGCTCCTCCTCTTCCTCCGCCTCCTCCTCATCCTCCTCCAGTTTCGGGGCGGCGGCTGGGGGTCGGGGGGGCGCGCCGGGGGGGGCCTCGGCCTCGCAGCCGTAGGTCTGCCCGCGGCGGGGGCTGTTGAGGAAGCAGTCGGGGTCGAAGGCAGCCGGGGGCGGCGGGGCGGTGGGGCAGGTGCCCTCGGGGGTCACCAGGTGCTGGCTGGGGGTCAGGCCCAGCGGCTGCTCCGGCCCCCCCGGCGCTGCCCCCCCGCCCAAACTGGCCACCACCAGGAGCGGCAGCCCCCCGGCGGGGGGAAACGGGGGGGCCCGGGACCCCTCGGGGGGCGCCGAGCCCCCCCCCAGGCCTGGGGAGGGCTGGGTGGTGTCAGGGGAGGAGGGGGCGGGTTTGGGGGGGTCCCCCTCGCCCCCCCGCTCCACTTTGGGGGAGATGATGCGGTGTTTGGTGCTGCTGCACTTGTGGCCGGGAGCGCCTGCGGGGGGCAAAGGGGGAGCATCAGTAGGGCACAGGGAGGTTTGGGGCACATTTCGGGGTGGCAGGAGAATTTGGGGAGGTCCCGAAGAGATTCAGGGCGTTCAGAGTGAATTTGGGGCTGTCCCGAGGGGTTTGGGGCGGTTCCACGTGGGTCCAAAGGACACTTTGGGGTGCTGAGGGGGTTCTGGGCACTCCCAAGGGGGTTCAGGGTGCTGCACTGGTTTTGGGGGGATCCCAGGGAGGGTTGAGGAGTAGCCCAGGAAGAGATGGAAGGTTTGTGGGATGGGAGTCCCGGTGGGGTCCCCAGGGGTTTGGGGGTCCCTGTGAGCTGGAGGAGCCCCACGGGGTTCCAGGGGGTTCTGGGGGGTTCCCGGGGTGTTTTGGGGGGTTCTGGGGGGTTTTGGGGGGTTCTGGGGGGTTCCCGGGGGGTTTTGGGGGGTTCCCGGGGGGTTTTGGGGGGTTCTGGGGGGTTCCCGGGGGGTTTTGGGGGTTCTGTCTCACCCAGGCCCCCGGCGCAGAGGCAGGCGTGGGTACGGGGTGGTGGCCGGGCCTGGTGCCGCTCCAGGACGTGCTGCACCAGCTGCTCCAGGGACAGCCCGGGGGCAGCCCCCCCGTTCCCACAGCCCCACTTCACCCCGTGGACTGTGGGAAAAGGGGGAAAATCCCTCAGGAACGGAGCTGTGCGGTGCACTCTCTGTCCAGTCCCCCAAAACAGCCACACACACCCCCTCACCCCACCCCATCCCGTGGGAAAGATGGTACAACTTTCCTCTCTAAGAAGGTTTGGGGCGTCCTCCTCAAACCCCCAAAACAGCCTCACGCTGCCCCAATTTTAGCTCACCCCACAGGAAAAGGGAGGCAAAACCCCACAGGTGTGTCTGGGGGTATCCCCCGCACCCCCAGCCCCACTTTATCCTGCAGATTTCCATGGAGGGCACAACAAATCTGTCAGAAGAGCGGATTTAGGGCGTCTCTCCCTCCCCCCCGAGCCGTGGGGTGAACCCCCCAAGGGAAAGGCTCGGGGGGCAGCCCACTCACACATGGGGCGCAGCTGGGCCACCAGCTCCTCCTGGGACCACTTGAGCCACTCGCGGGGGTCGGCGGCGGCGGCGCAGATCGGGGGGGCCCCGGCGCAGAGCGGGGGGCTGCAGAGCCGGGGGGCGCAGGGCCGGCCGCACTCCTCCATGGCCGGCACGTTCAGGTAGTGCACCAGCACGATGTCGGGGTTCTGGGGGGCACACGGCAGCTCTGGGGAGGGCCCGGGGGGTCCCGGCAGGGCTGGGGGGGTCCCGGTGCCCCCCGTTACCTGCAGCAGCCAGTAGCAGCGGCGGTGGAAGGTGGGGACGATGGAGGAGTGGACGTAGCAGCCGTAGAGGCACTGGGGGGGGACAGAACAGATTGGGGGAGCCCCCCAACATCCACCAGAGCCCCACAGCGGCCTCTGGGGGGGTCGCTGCATCTTGTGGGGGTCTCGTAGCCAAGTGTGGGCAACCCCAAGCTTTCAGCTAGGAGCGTGACACCCCCAAAGTGCCCCCCGAGGGATCCCCGTCACCCTCAAACCACCCCATGATGGCCCTGACACCCCCAGAGCCCATTCTGGGCATCTCCCAACACCCCCAAAGTGCCCCCCGAGGGACCCCTGTCACCCTCAAACAGCCCCGTGCTGGTCCTGACACCCCCAGAGCCCATTTTGGGCATCTCCCAACACCCCCAAAGTGCCCCCCAAGGGACCCCCGTCACCCTCAAACCGCCCCGTGCTGGTCCTGGCACCCCCAGAGCCCATTCTGGGCATCTCCCAACACCCCCAAAGTGCCCCCCAAGGGATCCCCGTCACCCTCAAACTGCCCTGTGCTGGTGCAGACATCCCCAGAGCCCATTTTGGGCAACTCCCAACACCCCCAAACCACCAACCAGGGAGCTCCCCGCGCCCCTAGACACACATCTGGGGATCTTGGACCACCTAAAGCACCCACTGGGTGTGCCCAGCACACCAAAGCTGTCCCTTGAGAGCACCCAGCACCCCCTGACCCCCCTCCTGTGTGTCCTGACACCCTCTATCCCCTCCCAGCTCCCCACACCTGAACCAGGGGCAATTTTATGGAAAGGGCTGATTATTTGGGGGGCATCAGGCATTTTTGAGTGGGGGGGGGGGCTGTTTTGGAGACCTCCTACCTCTACTCCCTGCACCTTCAGCTTCATGTGGTCCTCGCGCGTCGTCTTCCCATCTTTGCGCTTCTTCCAGCAGTACCCGTCCTTGCGGTACTTGACCTTCTTCCGGTTGTAGAGGATCACCGACCCGTTCTGCGGCCTGGACACGGGGTCAGGGGGCCCCCGGGAGCCCCCCGGGGCCCCCCCAGCCCCCCAGGGCGCCTCCCTGGGCCCCCCCACCTGGTTTTTGGGGAGCACGAGAGCCACTCGTCGTGTTTCTCAAAGGTGATGAGGTACGAGGCGATTTCCTGGGGGGACAGGCGGCCCGGTTGTGTCCCCTGTGCCCCACCAGCTGTGTCACCCCATTGCTGACACGCTGCCTTGATGTCCCCCCGTCCTGCCACATCCCTTCCCTGCCCCACATCTTCCCCCCATCCCCAGCCAGCCCCCTTCCTGCGTCCTTTTAACGTCCCTTCCGTGTCCCCACATGCCCCACGTCCCTTCCACCCCATTCCCGTGTCCCCACATGCCCCACGTCCCTTCCATCCCCATTCCCGTGCCCCACACGTCCCCTCTGTCCCCATTCCCACCTCCCCACACCCCTCTGCCAGCCCCCCACACCCCCCACACCTCGTTGGTGTTCCAGCGCAGCTGCTCCTTGGGCAGGACGGGACATTTGGGCAAACATTCCACCAGTTTCCGTGGCAGGAAAACCTTCAGGTGGCTCCTCTCTGCCGGGAGGAGGGCTCAGCGTCCCCACCGCGCGTCCCCCCCGTGCCCCCCGTGCCCCCCACAACCCCGCCCTTACCAGAGACCTCGGGGGGCTCCTTGCTGCTCATCTCGGGGCGCCTGTGGGGCCCTCAGGGCTCCCCTCGGGGGGCACAGGAGGGGCTGGAACCTGCAGGGACCCCCAAAAACGGCTGATGGGGTGGGGGGACAGCGGGATGGCACCGGGGGGGACACAGGAGCAGAGACCCCGGCACCGTCCGCAGCAGCTGCCCCTGTTACACCCAGGAGCTCTGCCCCATATCCTGCACATCCCTGCCCCATATCCCGCGCATCCCTGCCCTATAACTCCACACATCCCTGCCCTACAACCCCACACATTTCTGCATTATAACGCCACACATCCCTTCCCTATAACCCCACACATCCCTGACCTATAGCCCCACACATCCCTGCCCTATAACCCCACACATCCCTTCCCTATAACCCCACACATCCCTGACCTATAGCCCCACACATCCCTGCCCTATAACCCCACACATCCCTGCCCTATAACGCCACACGTCCCTGACCTATAACCCCACACATCCCTGACCTATAACCCCACACATCCCTGCCCTACAACCACACACATTCCTGCCCTATAACCCCACACATCCCTACCCTATAACCCCACACATCCCTGCCTTATAACCCCACACATCCCTGCCCTATAACCCTACACATCCCTGCCCTACAACTCCACACATCCCTGCCCTATAACCCTACACGTCCCTGCCCTATAACCCCACACATCCCTGCCCTATAACCCCACACATCCCTGCCCTATAACCCCACACGTCCCTCCCCACTCCACCCCACAACCCTGACCTGTACCCCCATCTCCGCCCCACTGCTCCCCACATCTCCGCCCTATGGACCCCCCCCGCCCCGCCCACTGCGCCCCACATCTCCACCCCACATCCCGCCCCACACAACGGACCCCTCCCCGCCCCACACCTCCCGGGCCCCGCCCTCGGCCCCGCCCCGGCCCCCCCGGCCCCACCTGGCGCCTCAGGGCCGCCGCCGCCGCCGCCGCCCCCGCCCCCGCCGCCCGCCGCCATCTTCCCGCCCGCCGCGGGCCAGCGCCGCCGGCGCGTGACGTCAGCGCGCAAGGGGCGGGGCAGCGCCGCCGGGCGGGGGCGTGGCCAGGGCGGGGTCATTCGGGGTCGTGTGGGCGGGGGGGCGCCGAAGATTAATTTTTTAATTAAACAGCGCCGGTGTCTCGTTGGCTGTTGCTTTTATTGAGTACGCCGATGAATTCACAAGCATTCAGCCTTGCCTACACAGTAAACTCTACGGCTAGTACTGCTAGTTCTACTCTGAGGCTACGCAGCCACGAAATAAGGTTTCCAGTTGTATGGAAAGTACCATTAGGATTGGAAATAAAAGTTCTTGAGGCGACTTTGGGGCCATTTTGAAGATTTGGGGGTTTTCTGCAGCCGTTTTTGAGCGAAAAAAATAATGTAGGCAAACCTAAGGGAAAAAGAAGAAAGAAAAAAATTAAGACAGAATGGAAATGACCATTTCACGAGAAAAATACAGATGCGTGAGGAAGAAATGGAGAAAACACAACCTTGAAGGAAAAAGGAGAGAGAAACAACAGGGAAAATCGCGAGGTAAGATAGAGGTGGGGCTCACCGGCACGGCGTTGCCCTTTTAAGAGGGGGCGGGGCCTCATGCGGCAGGCCACGCCCCCCGCCCCGCCCCGCCCCGCCGGGCGCGGCCGCAGCCCCGGAGCCGGACCCGCCGGGACCGGAGCGGCGGAACCGCCGGGACCGGCCCGGGCCAGGGGGATGCGGCACCACGGGGCCGGTGAGCGCGGAGGGGCCCGGGAGGTGCCGGGGCTTGGGGGGCAAATCCGGGGGGCGCGGGTTGGGGGGGTCCCGGGGGGTCCCGGGGGGTACCGGGAGTGTGGGACGGGGGGTTAGGGGCATCCCGGGGAGCGGGGGGTGGGTCTGGAGAGGCTGCGGGGTGGTTTGGGAGTGCTGGGCACGGGGCTCGGGGGGCTCGGGTGCCTAAAAGGCGGGTTAGGGGGGGTTTGAGGGGTTGGAGTGGGGTAGGAGTTTGGTTTAGGGCAGTTTGAGGGATTAGAGGGGTGTAGGAATTGGGTTTAGGAGTCCTATAGGAGATTTAAGGGGTTAGAGAGGTGTAGAAATTGGGTTTAGAGGTCCTATAGGGGGTTTAAGGGGTTAGAGGGGTGTAGGAATTGGGTTTAGGGCAGTTTGAGGGGTTAGAGGAGTTTAGGAGTTGGGTTTAGGGGTCCTATAGCAGATTTAAGGGGTTAGAAGGGTGTAGAAATTGGGTTTAGGGGTCCTATAGGGGATTTAAGGGGTTAGAAGGGTGTAGAAATTGGGTTTAGGGGTCCTATAGGGGGCTTGAGGGGTTAGAGTGGTGTAGAAATTGGGTTTAGGGTTTTGTGTGGTGGGGGGGCTCAGCCCCGGGGGTGGGCCGCCGCATTTTGGGGGGGTCAGGGGCAGGGTAAGGGGTGTCATGTGCTGTTTGTGCTGACCTGGCGTCACCTGGCAGTGGTGGGGGGAGATCCAGGGGGGCTTCTCACCCTCCTCTTCCTCTCTCCTCACCCCAAATCCCACCCTTCACCCCCAGCCCTGACCTTTGACCCTGCCAGCGTGCCTCGGGGGTGCTGGGGGGGGGTCGGGCTGGGGGGGCTCTTTGGTCACCCCCTCCCCCAGCACCGCCCCGGGTTATTTTTAGGGCTCTCCTTGAGCGGGATTGGGGCAGGGACGCGGATCCAGGCCCCGATCCCACAGCTGGGAGCCGCTGGGGTGGGTGGCGGGTGTCACCAGGGGTCCCGCACCCCCGGGCGGAGGGTCCCGGCGGGTCAGCGCGTCCCTCTGTCGCGACAGGGTGAGGCTGTCGCGGGCATGGCGGGCGCCTCGGTGAAGGTGGCGGTCCGAGTGCGGCCCTTCAGCGCCAGGGAGAGCAGCCGCCAGGCCAAGTGCGTCATCCAGATGCGGGGGAACACCACCTGTGAGTGATTGGGGGGCGCGTGGGACGGGGGTCCGCAGCGGGAGCGCCCCGGGGTGGGGGCACCGCCGTGGGAACCCCCCCACCCTGTCCCCGTCCTTGTCCCGTGCTGGCCTCGGGCCCGGAGGACCAGCTGCCGCCGGGCTAAAAATAGCCACGGAGAGGTTTTTGGGGGGGTGATGGTGACGTGGGGCGCTGTGGGGGCTGAGGGTGACGTGGGGGGGTCACCCCAACGCCGCTGTCACCCCCAGGCATCACCAACCCCAAGCTCCCCAAAGAAGCCACCAAACACTTCACCTTCGACTACTCCTACTGGTCCCACACCTCGGTGAGTGCCGGCCGGGCGTGGGGGGCACCCATGGGTGCTCCGGGGGTCCCTGACTCGCTGCCCCGCAGGAGGAGGACCCCAACTTCGCCTCGCAGCGCCGCGTGTACCAGGACATCGGGGAGGAGATGCTGGCGCACGCCTTCGAGGGCTACAACGTCTGCATCCTCGCCTACGGCCAGACGGGCGCCGGCAAGTCCTACACCATGATGGGGCGGCAGGAGCCGGGGCAGCGCGGGATTATCCCGCAGGTCCGGGGCCTGGGGGGCTCCCCAGGGGCTGGGGAAGGGCGGCAGCCCCCCGCAGCCGCAGCTCAGCGCCGCTCGCCCGCAGCTCTGCGAGGACCTGTTCGCCCGCGTCGCTCGGGAGGGGTCGCCTGAGCTTTCTTTTTCTGTGGAGGTGAGGCAGATCTGGGGTTTGGGAAGGGAAGGAATTCCTTCCCAGATCCCCCCAAATCCCCTCAAACCCTCATTTCCCCCCCAGAATTCCCTCCCAGATCCCCCCAAATCCCCTCAAACCCTCATTTCCCCACCAGAATTCCCTCCCAGATCCCCCCAAATCCCCTCAAACCCTCATTTCCCCACCAGAATTCCCTCCCAGATCCCCCCAAATCCCCTCAAACCCTCATTTCCCCACCAGAATTCCCTCCCAGATCCCCCCAAATCCCCTCAAACCCTCATTTCCCCACCAGAATTCCCTCCCAGATCCCCCCAAATCCCCTCAAACCCTCATTTCCCTGCCAGAATTCCCTCCCAGATCCCCCCCAAATCCCCTCAAACCCTCGTTTCCCCCCCAAAGGGGTTTGGAAAGGAAAATCCTTTTTCTTAGGGGAGGTGGTGAGGGGGGTTTGGGGGTTCAGAGCACGGCCCCTGGCTTGCAGACCCACCTCCCCCAGGCAATTTGGGTGTTCAGCTCTTGCAGACTCGCCCCACACTCCCCATAGCAGTTTGGGGGTTCATCTGCCACCCACCCCAACGTTTTGGGGGCTTCCCCCATCACCATTTTGGGGATTCCTCCCCCCCCATCACCATTTCGGGGATTCCTCCCCCATCACCATTTTGGGGATTCCTCCCCCCATCACCATTTTGGGGATTCCTCCCCCCATCACCATTTCGGGGATTCCTCCCCCCATCACCATTTCGGGGATTCCTCCCCCCACATCCCCATCCGTTCCCTCCCGGTTTGGCTCTTTCCCCACCGCCGCTTTGCGGTTTCACCCCCGACCCCCACGATTTTTGGGGCTCTCCTGACGGTGTGGGGCCCCCCCAGGTGAGCTACCTGGAGATCTACTGCGAGCGGGTGCGGGACCTGCTGAACCCCAAGAGCCGTGGGGGGCTGCGGGTGCGGGAGCACCCCCTGCTCGGGCCCTACGTGCAGGACCTGTCGCGCTTGGCCGTCGCCTCCTTCGCCGACATCGCCGACCTCATGGACAGCGGCAACAAGGCCAGGTGAGCCACGGAGGGGCAGGGGGCACCCCCAAAGCCCCCTGGACCCCGAGGGTCCCACCGAACCGCCCCGCAGGACGGTGGCAGCCACCAACATGAACGAGACGAGCAGCCGCTCGCACGCCGTGTTCACCATCGTCTTCAGCCAGCGCCGGCAGGACCCGCTCAGCGACCTCACCACGGAGAAGGTCAGGGCAGCCCCAGAGTCACCCCCTAAACCCCCTAAACCCGGTGTTGGATCCCCCTGGAATCACCCCCTGCAATACCCCGAGTCCCCCCAAAATCCTGCAGTGGGCAATCAGCCATTCTCTCCGCTCTCTCAAATCAGAATTCCACAAAACCCCCCCAAATCCCTTCACACCCTTGTTTCCCCCCCAGAATTCCCTTCCAAATCCCCTCAAACCCTCGTTTCCCCCCCAGAATTCCCTACCAGATCCCCCCAAATCCCCTCAAACCCTCGTTTCCCCCCCAGAATTCCCTCCCAGATCCCCCCAAATCCCCTCAAACCCTCGTTTCCCCCCAGAATTCCCTCCCAAATCCCCTCAAACCCTCATTCCCCCCAGAATTCCCTCCCAGATCCCCCCAGATCCCCTCAAACCCTCATTTCCCCCCAGAATTCCCTCCCAAATCCCCTCAAACCCTCCTTTCCCCCCCAGAATTCCCTCCCAGATCCCCCCAGAATTCCCTCCCAGATCCCCCCAAATCCCCTCAATCCCTCATTTTCCCCCAGAATTCCCTCCCAAATCCCCCCAAATCCCCTCAAACCCTCGTTTCCCCCCAGAATTCCCTCCCAGATCCCCCCAAATCCCCTCAAACCCTCATTTCCCCCCAGAATTCCCCCCCAAATCCCCTCAAACCCTCATTTTTCCCCAGAATTCCCTCCCAGATCCCCCCAAATCCCCTCAAACCCTCATTTCCCCCCAGAATTCTCTCTCAAATCCCCCCAAATCCCCCTGCTTCCCCCCAGGTGAGCCGCATCAGCCTGGTGGACTTGGCGGGCAGCGAGCGCGCCGACGCCTCGGGGGCCAAGGGCATCCGCCTCAAGGTGAGCCGTGACCCCCTGCGCCCCCCAAAAAAGAGGGGGTGACCCCCCAGAACCCGTCTGAGCCTCTGTCCCCCTCCCCAGGAAGGCGCCAACATCAACAAGTCCCTGACCACTCTGGGCAAGGTCATCTCCGCCCTGGCTGAGGCGGTGAGTCTGGGGTTCTCCCCATCCCCGCACCCACCTTCGGGGGGTCCCGCTGATTTTTGGGGAGACCCCCCAACCCTGCCCCGTCCGCAGCAGAGCAGCAAGAAGAAGAAGGCGGATTTCATCCCGTACCGGGACTCGGTGCTGACGTGGCTGCTGAAGGAGAACCTGGGTGGGTTGGAGGGGGCGCGGGGGGCGCGAGGAGGCGTTTTGGGGCGCGAGGAGGCGTTTTGGGGCGCGAGGAGGCGTTTTGGGGCGCGAGGAGGCGTTTTGGGGCGCGCGGCCCCCGCTGACGGCGTCCCCGCAGGCGGGAACTCGCGCACGGCCATGATCGCCGCGCTCAGCCCCGCCGACAGCAGCTACGAGGAGACGCTGAGCACGCTGCGGTGAGCCAGGGGCTCTGGGGGGGTTTTGGGGAGTTCTGGGGGGGTCCCAGCCCTGATCCTGCCCCGTTTGTCCCCCCCCCAGCTACGCCGACCGCACGAAGCAGATCCGGTGCCACGCGGTGATCAACGAGGACCCGAACGCGCGGCTGATCCGAGAGCTGCGGGCGGAGGTGACGCGGCTGCGGGAGCTGCTCAGCGCCCAGGGTGAGGGGCTGGGCGGGATTTGGGGCGCTGAGGGTGCAGCTGAAGGGGTCTGTGGGGTCTGGGGGTCAGATTGAGAGGGTTCTGTAGAGGGGGCGGATTTGGGGTCTCGGTTGCAGAGAGGTTTGGGGGGCAGAGGGGGTTTAGGGACAGCGTGGGGGGCGCAGCTGTGGTGCTGGGGGTTTGATGTGGGGGTTCAGGCGGCAATACACCCCCTCCACCGAGCCCCCCATCTCCCCATAGGTCTCTCTGACACCCCTGTGTCCGGCCCCGCTGCCACGATGTCCCCCACCCTCAATGGGGACCCGGGGCTGGAGCCCCCCCTGGGCCCTACGGAGGCCATGGAGCGCCTGCAGGTGACCCTAAAACACCTCCCAGCCCCTCCCTGATCCACAGGGAGCCGTGACCCCCTCCCCCAAATCTTGGGGACCTCCCCCCCGCCCCCCACAATTGTTGTTCCTGACAGGAGACGGAGAAAATCATCGCGGAGCTGAACGAGACGTGGGAGGAGAAGCTGCGGCGGACGGAAGCCCTGAGGCTGGAGAGGTGAGGGGGGGCCCCCACCACGACCCCCAAAATGTTCCCCAACACCCCCAAATACCCCTAACCCCCCCAGCCTCACCACGGTCAGCCCAAATGCTCTTGGTGCACCCCCCTAGAGCCCCCTCCCCCCCAAATCTCATCCCTGAAGTCCCCCTGACCTCCTCCAAAGCCCCCCAAATTCCCTGTGCCCCCCAGGGAAGCGCTGCTGGCTGAGATGGGGGTGGCTCTGCGGGAGGACGGCGGCACCGTCGGGGTATTCTCCCCAAAAAAGGCAAGTCAGACAGGGCTGGGGTGGGGGCCACACCTTGAGGGTCCCCCCAGAACCCTGACTGGTTTTTAATTTTGCGCCCCCCTCCCCAAAAAAGACCCCGCACTTGGTGAACCTCAACGAGGACCCGCTGATGTCCGAGTGCCTCCTGTACCACATCAAAGACGGCGTGACCAGGTGAGCGGGGGGCTGTGGCACCCCCAAACCCCCTCGGGGCGACCCCCAGACCAACAATTTGCTCTGTGCCCCCCCTCTCCTGCAGGGTGGGCCAGGTGGACGTGGACATCAAACTGTCGGGGCCGTTCATCCGGGAGCAGCACTGCCTCTTCCGCAGCCGCGCCGACCCCTCGGGGGAAGGTACGCCGTTCGGGGCGGGGGGCGCCGGTTTTTGGGGTGCCCCCCTCGCCCACCCCGCTCCTGGCACGCCGTAATTGCTGTTTCTCCCCCGCTCCCTCCCCCAAATGCTGCCACTGGAGCAGGTCACCGCGGCGCCCCCAGGTACCGCTGCCCCCGTGCCGGTGGGGCTGGGGGGGTTTGGGGTGGGATTTGGGGTGGGATTTGGGGTGGGATTTGGGGTTCCCCCGCCTCGGTGCAGCAGGGCGGTGACTCGCCCTCCGCTTGCTGTCCCCTCCTGAAGTTGTGGTGACGCTGGAGCCGTGTGAGGGGGCCGAGACCTACGTCAACGGGAAGCAGGTGACGGAGCCGGTGGTGCTCAAGTCGGGTAGGGACCCCCAAAGCCCTCCCCGGTCTCTGTGTGTCTCCCCAAAATCCCCGTCCCAAGTCCCTGCGCCTCTCGCTTGATCCCTCACAAAAACCTCGCCGTGCCCCCCAAATTCCCTTCAATCTTGTGTCACCCCCAAACTTTCTCTCGAGTTCATTTTGACACTCTCAACCCGCCATTTCCCACCTAAATCCCCCAAATCTCCCCGTGACCCTGCACAAATCTCCCCGTGACCCTGCTGTGACCCCTCCAACCCCCCCCAAACCAGGCCACCGCCTCATTTTGGGGAAGAACCACGTGTTCCGCTTCACGCACCCGGAGCAGGCGCGGCGGGAGCGGGAACGGGGCGCGTCCCCGGGGCCGCCCCCGGACTGGAACCTGGCGCAGCGGGAGCTGCTGGAGCAGCAGGGCATCGACATGCGCCTGCAGAGGTGGGGACATGGCCCGGGGACACACTGGGGGTGGTTGGGGGGCTCACACTGAGCGTGTCCCCCCACCCAGGCTCCAGGAGCTGGAGAACCAACCCCATCCGGAGAAGGAAGTGTCGGAGCGGCCGCAGGTGAGGGGGGCTGGGGGGTCCCTGGGGCACTCTGGTGTCCCGTGAGTGTCCCGGGATCGTCCCCGGGTGTCACAGGTGACCCCCAGGGGCACTCAGATCGTCCCCAGGTGGCACAGGTGACCCCCAGGGGCACTCAGGGATCGTCCCCGGGTGTCACAGGTGACCCCCAGGGGCACTCGGATCGTCCCTGGGTGTCACAGGTGACCCCCAGGGGCACTCAGGGATCGTCCCCGGGTGTCACAGGTGACCCCCAGGGGCACTCGGATCGTCCCCAGGTGTCACAGGTGACCCCCAGGGGCACTCAGGGATCGTCCCCGGGTGTCACAGGTGACCCCCAGGGGCACTCAGGGATTGTCCCTGGGTGTCACAGGTGACCCCCAGGGGCACTCAGGGATCGTCCCCGGGTGTCACAGGTGACCCCCAGGGGCACTCAGGGATTGTCCCCGGGTGTCACAGGTGACCCCCAGGGGCACTCAGGGATTGTCCCCGGGTGTCCCAGGTGACCCCCAGGGGCACTCAGGGATCGTCCCCGGGTGTCACAGGTGACCCCCAGGGGCACTCAGGGATTGTCCCCGGGTGTCACAGGTGACCCCCGGCTCCTCTGGGTCCCCTTCATGTCCCACAACCGTTCTGGTTGTGAATCGGGCGTCTCCTCGGGCACGTTCCCGGTGTCCCTCGTGGCTCTCACGTCCCCCCGCCGTGTCACCCCACAGCCCGAGGACCCTCCGTGCTACGAGGCCGGCTGGCGCCTGATCTCCTCGCTGCGCCAGGCGCTGCCGGCGCCCGCCGTGCGCTCGGTGCTGCGCCGGGCCGGGCTCCCGTTACCGGCACCGGGCAAGCGCCGGGAGCCGCTGCGCGTCTACCAGATCCCACAGCGCCGCCGCGGCTCCCCGACACCGTCACCATCACCGTCACCGACGTCGTGGGTGAGCATGGCCGACCTGAAGGCGCAGGCGGTGCGGGAGCTGTGCCGCCGCCACGGCAAGCGCGATCCCGCCGATCCCACCGAGCGCGACGGCGGCCGGGACACGCGGGACGTGCGGGACGTGCGGAACGCCGGCGAGGATGAGGAGGGCGGCGGGCAGGTGAGCGAGGTGGAGGGGCTGCGGCTGCACCTGGACAGGCTGGCGGGGATCCTGCGCGAGGTGAAGCGCCAGAACAGCGCCAAGGACGAGCAGATCCGCGCCCTGCGCGACCGCGTGGGGCAGATGGAGCGCGTCATCCCGCTGCCGCCGGTGAGTCCTGCGGCGCCCCAAAACCCCCGAGCGCCACAAACCCCCAGACCCCTCTGAGCCCCCTGTCCTCCCCTCCTCAGGACGATGCTGACGAGGCTGAGCCGCCCCACCAGGACCCCCCCCCGGCCCGCACGGACGGGGGGTCGGGCTCGGCGCCCCCCTCGCCCCCGTCGGCGGCGGCGGCGCGGCTGTGCCGGCTCATGGAGCAGGACCCGGCGTTCCGGCGGGGGCGGCTGCGCTGGCTGCGCCAGGAGCAGGCCCGGCTGATGGGGGGGGGCCCGCAGCCCCTGCAGCCCCCCCGACGACCCCCACGCTTCCACCCGGCCCCCCAGGACTCCAAGCTGCGTTTCCCCTTCAAGAGCAACCCCCAGCACCGCCTGGCCTGGGGGAGCGGCGGGGACCCCCCCCACGCCGACAACAGCCCCCCAACGCCCGCCCATCCCTCGGGGCGACCCCGCCGGGGGTCCCTGGATGGGGGGTCCCCACCCCCGGCCGTGGGTGCGTCCCCGCCCCGCGTCCGGCGCCAGCGCTCCGCTCCCGACCTGAAGGCGCGGGGCCCCATCCCGTAGGGGGTGTGGGGTTTTGGGGACACCCCCTCCCCCAAATGGACAATCGCGGCCTCCCCCTACCCCACAATCGGGGGTCTCCCTGCCGGGGGGGCCCCCAGCTGCTGTCACACATGCCCCCACCCCTCACCCCGCGTGTGTGTGTCTGTGGGAGGGACCCTCGGTCAGGAGGGCCACCCTTCTTACAGGGGAGTCCCTAATTAATGGCCATCCCGCTAATTAAAGAGAAGCGTCTCATTTTTGGGGCGTCCCGCACGTTCTGGTGCCTCCTCTCTGCTGGCCACGCCCACTCCAGCCTGACCACGCCCACTCCAGCCTGGCCACGCCTCTTCGGGCGGGGGCCAAGCGGTGGCCCCGCCCACACCCTGTGGCTCCGCCCCTCCCACGCAGGCATGCTAATTAGCCCCGCCTCTTTGGGCGTGTCCCTAGCAGGCCACGCCCCTTCCCGTTCATTCCCGCTCCCCCGTTCCTCTCCGTGGCCCCGTCCCGGCCCCGTTTCCCGGTCCCGGCCCCGTTCCGGCCCCCTCCGCCCTGCCCGGCCTCGCCATGAGCCGCCTCGGGCCGCCGCCGCCGCCGCTGCCGCTGCTGCTGCTCGGGGCGCTGGGGGTCCTCACCCCAAACCCGACCGCGGGGCAGGAGCCGGCCCCGAGCCCCCCGCCCAGCCCCCGGCCCAACGCCAGCAGGTAACGGCACCCCCGGCACCGCACCGGGACCCCCGGGACACGACACGGCTCGGTGGGGACCCCCGGGACGGGACGGGACCTCCCCCCGAACGTGGCACCGGGCAGGGCTTGGCCCGGGGTTGGATGTTCCCGGGGCGGGATATTCCCGGGATTGGATGTTCCCGGAATGGGATATTCCCGGGATTGGATATTCCCGGAGTGGGATATTCCCGGGATGGGATATTCCCGGGGCGGGATATTCCCGGGGCGGGATATTCCCGGGACGGGATATTCCCGGAATGGGATATTCCCGGAATGGGATATTCCCGGGACGGGACACCCCGGTCCGGTACCCCCGCGCGGTCCCGGACACCCCCGTGCGCACCGGGAGCGCCCCGGGACTCCCCGGAGCATCCCGGGACCCCTCTCCGGGGACCCGCGACCCCCGGGCTCGGGATTTCCCCCGTTCGTGACCCCCCGTGTCCCCCCAGGCCGGTGTTCCCGGTGTTCCCGTGCGGGGGGGACCATCGCGGCGAGTCGGGGTTCATCGCCAGCGAGGGGTTCCCCCGGCATTACCCCCCCGGCAGCAACTGCACCTGGACCATCACGGTACGGCACCCCCAAAACCCCCGGGGCACCCCAAAACGCTGCGGTTCCCCCGGCCCTCCCAGCTCCTCCCCGTCCCGGTGTCACCCGGTGCCGCTCCCGGTGAGGGACAGGCGGTGACACCCCAAAATGTCATCTAAGGGCCAGCCAGGGGGTGACACCCCAAAATGCCATCTAAGGGCCAGCCAGGGGGTGACACCCCAAAATGTCATCTAAGGGCCAGCCAGGGGGTGACACCCCAAAATGCCATCTAAGGGCCAGCCAGGGGGTGACACCCCAAAATGCCATCTGAGAGCCAGGGGGTGACACCCCAAAACGTCATCTAAGGGCCGGACAGGGGGTGACACCCCAAAATGTCATCTGAAGGACACGTGGTGACACCCCAAAATGTCATCCTAAGGGCCAGCCAGGGGGTGACACCCCAAAATGTGTCAGGGTTATCTGGGTGGTGACACCCCAATGTCCCCAAACCCCCAGCACCCCCCATGCCCCAGGGCCGGGTGGTGACACCCCAAAATGTCATCTGAGATCCAGGGGGTGACACCCCAAAACGTGTCAGGGTTATCCGGGTGGTGACACCCCGACACCCCCGAACCCCAGCACCCCCCGTGCCCCAGGGCCAGGTGGTGACACCCCAAAACGTGTCAGGGTTATCCGGGTGGTGACACCCCAAATGTCCCCAAACCCCCAGCACCCCCCGTGCCCCAGGGCCGGGCGCTGACCCCGCAGTGTCCCCCAGGTCCCCGAGGGCCAGGTGGCCACTCTGTCCTTCCGCGTCTTCGACCTGGAGCCGGACCCGCTGTGCCGCTTCGACGCGCTCTCGGTTTTCGGGGGTCACGGCCCCGGGGCGCCGCTCTTGGGGCGCTTCTGCGGCACTTTCCGCCCGGGGGCTCTGCGGGCGCCCCAAAATCGGCTGCAGCTGCACATGGAGAGCGACGGCGGCACGGCCGGGAGGGGCTTCCTGGCCTGGTTCAGCGCCGGCAGCCCCCCGAGCAACGGTGGGTGAGACCCCCCAAAAATGAAACCGGCGGGGAGGGAGCACCGCCGGCGGGGAGAAGGGAGAATCCCGCGGGGACGCCCCCAAAACCACCCAGAGAGAGCCCTGGAGGTGAGGAAAACTCCAAATCCCTGCAGGAGCGGCCTCAGAGTCTTGTGGAGACCCCAAATTCCCACGGAGAGCCCCCAAAAAGCCCTTCCAGGAGGTGCTGGAGTGAGGTGGGAAAAGCGGCGAGGGGGGAACTGTGAAATGGGGAAAAGTGAGGAGGAAATAGTGGGAATGGGGAGAAATTGGGAATGGGAAAGGGGGGAAAGGTGAGAAACTGAAAAGGGGAGAAAAAAACCCGAAAGGGAATTGGGGAAAATGAGAGAGAAAAAGGAAAAAAAACCAAAAAAAAACCCAAAAAAAAACCCCAAAAAAAACCCCAAAAAACAGGGAAATGAAGGAAAAGCGTGAGGAAGAAATGGAAAAGGGTAGAGAGGAAATGGGGGGGAAAGTGTGAGGAAAAAACAGGGAAATGAAGGAAAAGCGTGAGGAAGAAATGGAAAAGGGTGGAGAGGAAATGGGGGGAAAGTGTGAGGAAAAAAACAGGGAAAAGAGGGAAAAGTGCAAAGGAAGGAACGAGGGGAAAGGCGAGGAGAAAAGGAGAGGAAAGCGTGAAAAGAAAAAGAGAAAAATAAGACAAAAAGAAAAAAAAAAAAGGAGGGGGGAAAACTGAAAAGAAAAATTTCAAAAAACTGAGAGGAAAAATGAGTCAGAAGAAAGGAAAAAAAGCCAGAGGGGAAAATGGGGCAAAGTGTCAGGAAAAAAAATGAAGAAAACTGTGGCACAAAATGGAGGGAAAAGCTGAGGAGGAAAATGGGGGAGTGAGACCCCAAAACCCCATGGAACACCCCCAAATCCGCACGGAGACCCCCCAAAGCCACACGGAACACCAGAAATCCCTCAGAAAACCCCAGAAACAGCCCAAAAACCGCCGTGGAAACCCCCCCAAGCCCCCCCAATCCAGCCCAACCCTTTTGCAGGGCCCCCCCAGGGACGGCGGCGTTCGGGGCTCTTAAATAAACCCCATTTTTTCGGGGAGTCTTGGCACTATTTTGACGGTGAGTATGGACCCCCCCCACCCCCAGATTCACAAAAAACATTCCCGGGGGGGGTCTCGCTCCCCAGATTCCATCTCCTCCCATCCCCCCATCCCAGGGTGGTTTTGGCGGAGCCCCCCCAGTGTTCCCCCCGAATTTTGGGGGTTTCAGGGACAGAGAGGAGACGCCGGCGGTGTGGGAATGGAAGGGGGGGGGGTGTCCAAACGTGTCTGTGCCCCCCAAAAATGTGACCCCCCCGCCCCCCCAGAGCACCAGTTTTGTGGGGGGCGGCTGGAGAAGCCCCAGGGGAGCCTGAGCACCCCGAACTGGCCCGAGGAGAATTATCCCCCCGGCATCAGCTGCTCCTGGCACATCGTGGCGCCCCCCGACAAGGTTTGGGGGTCCGGGGGGGTCTGGGGGTCGTCAGGAGGCGTCAGGAGGATTTGGGGGGTTGGGGTGGGGGTCAGGAGGGGTTTGGAGGTGTTGGGGAGGGTCTGGGTGAGGCTGGGGGGGTTTGGGGGGGAGAGGAGGGATTTGGGGGGCAGAGGAGGGATTTGGGGGGTTTGGGGGGGAGAGGAGGGATTTGGGGGGCAGAGGGGGGATTTGGGGGGGAGAGGAAGGATTTGGGGGGGTTTGGGGGGCAGAGGAGGGATTTGGGGGGATTTGGGGGGCAGAGGGGGGATTTGGGGGGTTTGGGGGGGCAGAGGAGGGATTTGGGGGGTTTGGGAGGGAGAGGAGGGATTTGGGGGGGTTTGGGAGGGAGAGGAGGGATTTGGGGGGGGTTGGGAGGGAGAAGAGGGATTTGGGGGGGTTTGGGGGGCAGAGGAAGGATTTGGGGGGATTTGGGGGGGATTTGGGGGACAGAGGAGCGATTCGGGGGGTCAGAAATCCTTTTGTGGGGGTCCCAAAGGAGGAGAGAGCAGCGGGATGGTTCGGGAGAATTTGGGGAGGGGTCCGGAGGGGTTGGGGGGCTCCGGGGGGCTCCGGGGGGTGCGGGGCCGGGGGTCTGACCCGGATTTGGGGCGGGGGGCGCAGGTGGTGGAGCTGCGGTTCGGGAAGTTCGATGTGGAGCCCGACCCGCACTGCCGCTACGATTACGTGGCCGTGTTCGAGGGGGGGGCGCGGGACGACGCGCGGCGCCTCGGCCGCTTCTGCGGGGAGGAGACCCCCGGGTGAGCCCCCCGGCCCGGCCGAGCCCCCCACAGCCCGCCCCGACCCCGCCTGAGCCCCCCCGAACCGCCCAGACCAGCCCTGAACCCACCCTGAGCCCCCCCGAACCGCCCAGATCGCCCCTGAACCCACCCTGAGCCCCCCCGAACCGCCCAGACCAGCCCTGAACCCACCCTGAGCCCCCCCGAACCGCCCAGATCGCCCCTGAACCCACCCTGAGCCCCCCCAAACCACCCTGAGCCCCCCAAACTCACCCTGAGCCCCCCCGAACCACCCTGAGCCCCCCCGAACCGTCCAGATCAGCCCTAAACCCACCCTGAGCCCCCCCAAACTCCCCTGGGACCCCCCCCAAACCCACCCTGAGCCCCCCCAAACTCCCCTGGGACCCCCCCCAAACCCACCCTGAGCCCCCCCAAACCGTCCAGATCGCTCCTAAACCCACCCTGAGCCCCCCCAAACCCCCCTGGGACCCCCCAAACCCACCTTGAGCCCCCCCAAACCGTCCAGATCAGCCCTAAACCCACCCTGAGCCCCCCCAAACTCACCCTGAGCCCCCCCAAACCCTCCAGATCGCCCCTAAACCCACCCTGAGCCCCCCCGAACCACCCTGAGCCCCCCCAAACTCACCCTGAGCCCCCCCAAACCCACCTGGGACCCCCCCCAAACCCACCCTGAGCCCCCCCAAACTCACCCTGAGCCCCCCCAAACTCACTCTGAGCCCCCCCGAACCGTCCAGATCGCCCCTGAACCCACCCTGAGGCCCCCCAAACCCACCCTGAGCCCCCCCAAACCCACCTGGAACCCCCCCAAACTCACCCTGAGCCCCCCCGAACTGTCCAGATCGCCCCTGAACCCACCCTGAGCCCCCCCAAACCACCACGACAGGGATCCGGACCCCCTGAGCACCCCCCAAACCCACCTGGGACCCCCCCAAACTCCCCTGGGTGCCCCCCAAACCCACCTGGGACCCCCTCAAACCCACCCGGGACTGCCCCGTACCCACCTGAGACCCCCCCAAAACCCCCTGAGACCCCTCCAAACCCACCCGAGACCCCCCCAAACCCCCCTGAGACCCCTCCAAACCCCTCTGGGACTCCCAAAAACCCATCTGGGACCCCGTCCCAAAGCCCCCTGACCCCCGGTGCCCCCCGGTGCCCCCCAGCCCCATCGTGTCCCGCTCCCCGGAGCTGCTGGTGCAGTTCGTGTCGGACCTGAGCGTCACCGCCGACGGCTTCTCGGCCACCTACACCGTGCGGGAGGGGGGCAGCGCCCCCGAGACCCCCACCCACAAACCCCGCGCTGGGGGCAAGGGGAAGCCGCCCCCCAGCCCCGCCACGGCCGCCCCCTGCCCCCAACGCTGCCGCCGCACCGGGACCCTCCAGAGCAACTTCTGCAGCAGCGACTTCGGTGAGAATCCCCCGGGAACACCGGGAGACCCCCAAACCTCCCGGGGGAAACTGAGGCACGGAGCGGGGGGCCGGACACCCCCGAACCTCCCATCCCCGGGGGTGTCGGAGCTTTTGGGGTGCCCGACCGCCCCGTTGCTGTGCCCGCAGTGCTGACGGGGACGGTGAAATCGGTGTCGCGGGGGTCGCCGCAGGAGCCGGGCTGGGCGGTGGTCTCCGTGCTCGCCCTCTACAAGTCGGGGGTCCCGGGGGTCCCGGGGGCGGCCAAGGGCTCCGCGCTGCGCCTGCAGCTGCCCTGCCGGCCCTGCCCCGTGCTCAAGAAAGGTGCGTGTGCCCCGAGGGCGCCCGTGGGGGTCTCCGCGCCCCCCCACCAGCTCCTGACGCCCCCTCCCCAAATCCCTTCCAGGCTCCAGCTACGTCCTGATGGGGCGGCTGGGGGCGGACGGGGGGGCCCTGCTGCCCCCCGACGCCTTCGTGGTGCCCTACCGCCCGCAGCAGCAGCAGCTTTTGGGGAACCTCAGCAAGCGGCCGTGCCGGGGGTCCCCCCCCTGAGACCCCCGCCCCACGCCGGGGGGGCGCCCCCCCCCGCGCCTTCGCAAATAAAGGGTGCAGAGATGGAGCGTGTGCGCCGTGGTTCTGTGGGGAGCCCGCCCTGAGTGTGCGAGAAGGTTCTGGGGGAGCCCCCCGCGCCCCGCACCCAAGGGGGACCCCCAAAACGGGACCCCCGGACCCCCCCTTTAAATGGTGCGGCTCCTTTAAGAGGGGCGGTGGGCGGGGCTGACGTACCGGGGGCGTGGCCTCCCGCCCTTCCCGGCTGTCAATCATGCTGTAAGTAACTCCTGATTGGTGGAGCTGCCACGCCCCCCAGCTATTATAATTTTGCGGTTGCGTCCGACGCGATTGGTTGGCAGCACGACGTTCTCCGTTTCGATTGGCTGATGCCACCAAACATTTTCGTGCGCGTTGCCACGCAACGAGCCCCCCGTTCTCGCTCGCGATTGGTGGAGATTGTGCTTGAGCTGTGCTTGGCTGCGGTTGGGCAGCACAAACCGCACTCTTGATGATGATTGGCTCAAGCTGCCTATCAATGAGAGAGGAAACTTCCATAAGCGCTGTCCGATTCGCCGCCTCCCCGCGCGTACCTTGCTCTGATTGGCTGCCGCTCTGGCCCCGCCCCCGCGGCGGGGTCCGGAAGCGTCCGCGGCTCAGTCGGGCAGCGGCGGCCGCGGCGAGCGGAGCTCCGGGGCCGCCATGGCCGCGGGGGCGGCGGGGGCTGTCCCGGCCGAGCCGCCGCCGCCGCTGGGCCGCCTGCCCGGAGGAGCCGGCACCGAGCGCGCCCTGGAAGAAGCAGAAGCCTCCGGCACGCTCAGTCTGGCCGGCCGGCGGCTGCGCGCCTTCCCGGCGGCGGCGGCGCGGCGCTGGGACCTCAGCGACACCACACAGGCCGGTGAGGCCGCGGCCCCGGGGTGGGATCCCCGACCCTTCCCACAGCCCGGGGCGGCTCGGGGTGCTCCCCCCGCCCTGGGGAGGCTGCCCCGCCTCGCTCGGTGCCTCCCGAGCCCCGCGGGCGGTGCCGGGGGCGCCGGGACGGGCCGAGCCGGGACGGGCCGAGCCGGGGCGCCTGGTCCGGGCGGTCCGGCGGGTTCAGCGTTCGGCCGGGCGGCTCGGGCTCCATCCGCTGCCCCGTCCCCGGCGATCCGCGTCCTTATCCCGGGGGTGCTGTGCCCCGTTAGCCCCTTCCCTGCGGCTGCCTTGACCCCGTGGTTCCCTATCCCTGGAGGTCTCTTGTTCCCCCGAGAATGTCCCACACGTTCCCCGCTCGCCCCCGTCCCTGCAGACCTGTCCCGGAACCGCTTCGCTGAGGTGCCGGAGGCCGCCTGCCGCCTGGTCTCGCTGGAAGCGCTGAGCCTGCACCACAACTGCCTGCGCAGCGTCCCCCCGGCCATCGCCAACCTGCACTCCCTGGCTCACCTGGACCTCAGGTACGCCCCATCCCCTCCGGTCCCACCGGGGGGATGTCCGGCAGCGCCGCTGACCGCTCCGTGTCCCCCGGGCAGCCGCAACCAGCTGAGCTCGCTGCCCGCCTGCCTGTGCCTGCTGCCGCTGCGCGTCCTCAACGCCAGCAACAACCGCCTGGCGCGGCTGCCGCCCAACCTGGGCACCCTGCGGACCCTCCGCCAGCTGGTGAGAGCCGTGCCCGGGCCCCCCGAGCCCCCCTAAACCCCCCGAGCCCCGCTGAGCCCGTGTCGCCCCGCAGGACGTCGGCGGTAACCGGCTGCGGGCGCTGCCGCCGGGGCTGGGGCAGCTGCGGGCGCTGCGGGACCTGAGCGTGCGGCGGAATGAGCTGGCGGTGCTGCCCGACGGTGGGTCAGGGCTCTGCGGAGGGGTCCCCGCCGCTCCGGGAGGGTTCCCGTGTGGATCCCCGCGTGTCCGTGTCCGGCAGAGCTCTCGGAACTGCCGCTGGTCCGGTTGGATTTCTCCTGCAACCGGGTGGTCGCCATCCCGCGCTGCTTCCGGAGGCTGCGGCACCTCCAAGTCCTGCTGGCGGACAACAACCCCCTCCAGTTCCCCCCCGCCCAGGTGAGGGGGGCCAGGGGGATCCCCCCGACCCTCCAAAAACTCCTGCTGACCCCTCTGTGCCCCCCAGATCTGCCTGAAGGGTAAAGTGCACATCTTCAAGTACCTGGAAACCGAGGCTGCCGCCCATCATCCGCCGGCGTGGTAAAGGGGGGGCTGGAAGAGGGGGGACCCCGCTGTTTTTGGGGTTTTTGGGGGTCTCTGAGTGCCGTTCTCCTCCCCCCACAGCCCCCCGGACGAGCTGTGTCCCCTCCGGCAGCGAGGGGGGCTGGACTCCGGCTTCCACAGCGTGGACAGCGGCAGCAAGCGCTGGTCAGGAAACGAGGTGGGATTTGGGGGGCGTTTTGGGGGGATCTGGGGTGTCCCCCGACCTACTCCCCCACCTCACACCCCCTCTGGCAGTCCACAGATGAGTCCTCGGAGCCGTCCCGGCAGCACAGGGAGACACGCGGTGGGGCAGGTGAGGGGAGTGGGACCCCCAAAGCCCCCCCGGGACCCCCTGTCACATCCTGGGGACCCCCTGTCACATCCTGGGCACCCCCTGTCACATCCTGGGGACCCCCTGTCACCCTCCGGGGACCCCCTGTCACATCCTGGGGACCCCCTGTCACATCCTGGGGACCCCCTGTCACATCCTGGGGACCCCCTGTCACCCTCTGGGGACCCCTGTCACCCTCCGGGGACCCCCGTCACCCCCCTTGTCCCCCCACAGCTGCTGACAGCGACCCGGAGCAGCTGGAGGAGGAGCCCTTGCCCGAGGTGATGCCCAAGTTTTGGGGATCCCCCCCAAATCCTGGGCCCCCCTCTGTCCCCCAGGAGCGGCAGCAGGGCCAGAGCCCGCGAGGTGACACCCCCGAGGGTATCAGGTGAGGGGCTGGGGGGTCTGGGGGCTCGGGGAGGGGGCTGGGGGGGTCTGAGCCCCCTGTGCCTGCAGGGTGGTCCCCGCGCCCCGGAGACGCCCCCAGAACCTGGAGGTGTGGATGGAGAGGGAGAGGGAGAGGAGCCGGGACAGGTACGGGGGTTTGGGGTGGGAATTGGGGAGGGGGGCTGGGAAATGGGGATTGGGGATGGGAATTGGGGACTGGGAATTGGGGAGGGGGGCTGGGAAATGGGGATTGGGGCTGGGAATTGGGGCTGGGGGCTGGGAAAGGGGGATTGGGGCTGGGAAATGGGACTGGGGGCTGGGAAATGGGGATTGGGAATTGGGGATGGGGATTGGGGATGGGAAATAGGGATTGGGGATGGGAATTGGGGCTGGGAATTGGGGATGGGGGCTGGGAAATGGGGATTGGGGATGGGAATTGGGGATGGGGGCTGGGAAATGGGGACTGGGGCTGGGAATTGGGGCTGGGGGCTGGGAATGGGAAATAGGGATTGGGAATTGGGGAGGGGGGCTGGGAATGGGGATGGGAAACTGGGAAATGGGGATTGGGGACGGGAAACTGGGAAATGGGAACTGGGAAATGGGAATTGGGAAATGGGAACTGGGAAATGGGGACTGGGAATTGGGATGGGAAACTGGGACTGGGAAACTGGGACTGGGAAATGGGAACTGGGGATTGGGAATTGGGATGGGAAATGGGGATTGGGGACTGGGAAATGGGACAGGGGTGATGGGTTTGGGGCTGGAAATCGGGGCTGGGGATTGGTGGGGCAGACTGGGACGGGGATTGGGGGTGGATTTGGGGCGCTGGGGATGGATTTGGGGAGCTGGGGGTGGATTTGGGGCGCTGGGGGTGGATTTGGGGGTGGATTTGGGGCGCTGGGGGTGAATTTTGGGGCCCTGGGGGTGGATTTGGGGCGCTGGGGGTGGATTTGGGGCATTGGGGGTGGATTTGGGGCGCTGGGGATGGATTTGGGGAGCTGGGGATGGATTTGGGGTGCTGGGGGTGGATTTGGGGTGCTGGGGGTGGATTTGGGGCGTTGGGGGTGGATTTGGGGCATTGGGGGTGGATTTGGGGCGCTGGGACCAGGGTCGGGCCCTGGCTGCTCTCACCCCCCCCAGGACCCCTCCCCAGAGACGCCCCCAGACCTCGACGCCGCTGCTGCTGGTGAGGACTCATTAGGCTCAGCCCTAATTAACGCCACTCTGATTACCCTTTTCCCCCGGCTCAGCCCTCATTAACAGCACTTTTAATTGTCCTGCCTCCCCCAGGACCCCGACGGAGCCCCCGGCCCCCCCTGCAGCCCCCCAGAACCCAGAGCCTGCCTCACCCCCTGCTCCTCTTCCTCCTCAGAGCCAGGTAGGGCACAGCCCCCCCATGTCCCCCAAATCTCCCCTGTGCCCCCCAAATCTCCCCTGTGACCCCCCTGTGCCCCCCAAATCTCTCCTGTGACCCCCCCCTGTGCCCCCCAAATATCCCCTGTGACCCCCCTGTGCCCCCCAAATCTCCCCTGTGCCCCCCAAATCTCCCCTGTGACCCCCCCCAGTGCCCCCCAAATCTCCCCTGTGACCCCCCAAATCTCCCCTGTGACCCCCCCATGTCCCCCAAACCTCCCCTGTGACCCCCCTGTGCCCCCCAAATCTCCCCTGTGACCCCCCCAGTGCCCCCCAAATCTCCCCTGTGACCCCCCCAGTGCCCCCCCAGCCCCTGACCCCCCAAATCTCCCCACAGCCCCCCCGGACCCGGACCAGCTGATCGCTGAGGTGCGCCAGGTAACGCCCCTCCTGTCCCCTCCCTGTGGATTTTGGGGGGTTTTGGGGTCTGTTCCCCCCCTGACCCGTTTTGGGGGGTCCCCGCTGTGCCCCCCGACCCCGCAGAGCCTCGAGGCGCTGCTGCAGCTGCGGCTCCCGGAGGATTTCGGGGACTCGGAGCTGCTCCGGCGGGTGGCGGCGCGGCTGCGGCCCTGGGCGGTGAGAGCGGCCCCAAAAACGGCCCCAAAAACGGCCCCGGGACCCCAAAACGGCCCCCGGGACCCCAAAACTGCCCCCGGGACCCCAAAAACGGCCCCCGGGACCCCAAAACTGCCCCCGGGACCCCAAAACTGCCCCCGGGACCCCAAAAACAGCCCCCGGGACCCCAAAAACGGCCCCTGGGACCCCAAAAACGGCCCCAAAAACGGCCCCCAGGACCCCAAAACTGCCCCTGGGACCCCAAAAACGGCCTGGGACCCCAAAAACGGCCCCCGGGACCCCAAAACCACCCCCAGGACCCCAAAAACGGCCCCCGGGACCCCAAAAACGGCCCCCGGGACCCCAAAACTGCCCCTGGGACCCCAAAACAGCCCCTGGAACCCCAAAACGGCCCCCGGGACCCCAAAACAGCCCCTGGGACCCCAAAACTGCCCCTGGGACCCCAAAACTGCCCCTGGGACCCCAAAAACGGCCCCTGAGACCCCAAAACCGCCCCTGAGACCCCAAAACTGCCCCCGGGACCCCAAAAACAGCCCCTGGGACCCCAAAAACTGCCCCTGGGACCCCAAAACTGCCCCTGGGACCCCAAAAACAGCCCCCGGGACCCCAAAAACAGCCCCTGGGACCCCAAAACAGCCCCTGGGACCCCAAAACAGCCCCTGGAACCCCAAAACGGCCCCCGGGACCCCAAAACAGCCCCTGGGACCCCAAAACTGCCCCTGGGACCCCAAAAACGGCCCCCGGGACCCCAAAACAGCCCCAAAAACAGCCCTGAGCCCCAAAACAATCCCAAAAACATCCCCCAAAACCTCCTGAGCCCCAAAAACACCCCCAAAACCCCTTTTTTAGCCCCTGATATTCCACATAACCCCACTAAACACCCCAAAATCCCTTTTTTAGCCCCTGACACCCACATAACCCAAATAAACACTCCTAAAATCAGTTTTTTAGCCCCTGACACTGATGTAACCCCAACAAACACCCCAAAATCCCTTTTTTAGCTCCTGACACCCACATAACTCAAACAAACACCCCCAAACTCCCCTGAACCCCCATTTTTCCCCCCCCAGAGCCCCCCCAGCACCCGCCGGACGCCGCCATCGCCGCCCCGCCACCGCTCGGGGGTCCCCGAGGTACGGTTCTGGGGGAAGGGGATTGATTTTGGGGGGTCCCCGCGCTCTCCCATGGCTGACGCGGGGTCCCCCCTGTCCCCCCCCCCAGGTGAAGCCCCCCCACCCCCGGCGCCCCCCCCCCGGGCTGCTCTTCGCCCTTTTCTACGGGCTCCTCATGGCGCTGCTCGTCGCTGCCCACCGCGCGCTCTTTGGCTGCTGAGGGACCCCCAAAACCCCGGGGAGACCCCCGGGGGACCCCCCAAACCCCCGTGGGGGGGGGTCCCGCCTTTGCACCTTTCCTTCCCCCCCCTTCTTTTCTTGTGCCTTAACGCTGGGGAAACTGAGGCAGGGAATGGGGAGGGGCTGAACCCCCCCCGGGGGTGTGTGACCATAATTATTCATATTATTATAATTAATTATGATGAGCTATTATTATGAGATTTATTATTATTATGAGTTCTCACTATTATTGAGTTGTTATACAGGACTGTGAGCGTATTAAGTTAATTATTACAGTTAATTGTAACTTAATTATGACAGCAGGAGCTAAAAATGCAGATGACCAAAATTTATTGTAATTAATTATTATTAAAATTATTATATTTAACTATTATGCGGTTGTCACTCTAATTACTGTAAAATAATGATTTTTTTTTTTCTCCAAGTATGGGAATCCCCCCCAAAATTACTCTTGGTACATCCCTGTCCCTTAGTGACACTCAGGCCACGGCTGAGACCAAAACCTGGGGGGGGGTGGCAGGGTGGGGTTCAGTCCTGCCCCTCTGCTGCTGCCACTGCTCAGCTTTTTGTCCGTTTTTTGTCCGTTTTCGCCCTTTCTCTGCCCAAAAAGGGGACGCCCCTGCTCCAGCTCTGCTGCGCTGCCCCCCCCGCCCCGCACCCCCCAAATCCCCCCCTCTAATTCCGCCCTTCCCCAGCAGGTGCGGGAGGAGCCGAGCCCGGCCCGGGCCCCGCGGGGGGGGCTGGGGGCGTCCCCCCGGTGCCCCCGTTAATTAATTCCCGTCCCCGTTAATTCCCCGGTGCCCCCGTTAATTAATTCCCATCGAAATCCCCAATTAGCGTGTTCTGAGGGGCTGGGGGGGGGGTGATCTTGGCCCAAATTTCCCATTTTTTGGAGGGTCCCAGCCCCATTTTTCAGGGGATTTTAGCCCCATTTTTGGGAGGGTCCCAGCCCCATTTTTCAGGGGATTCCAGCCCCATTTTTGGGAGGGTCCCAGCCCCATTTTTCAGGGGATTCCAGCCCAATTTTGGGAGGGTCCCAGCCCCATTTTTGGGAGGGTCTCAGCCCCATTTTTCAGGGGATTCCAGCCCCATTTTTCAGGGGATTTTAGCCCCCTTTTTGGGAGGGTCCCAGCCCCATTTTTGAGGGGATTCAGCCCCATTTTTGGGAGGGTCCCAGCCCCATTTTTCAGGGGATTCCAGCCCAATTTTGGGGAGGGTCTCAGCCCCATTTTTGGGAGGGTCCCAGCCCCATTTTTGGGAGGGTCCCAGCCCCATTTTTCAGGGGATTCCAGCCCCATTTTTGGGAGGGTCCCAGCCCCATTTTCCCATTTTTTGGGAGGGTCCCAGCCCCATTTTTGGGAGGGTCCGAGCCCCATTTTTCAGGGGATTCCAGCCCCCTTTTTGGGAGGGTCCCAGCCCCATTTTTCAGGGCATTCAGCGCCCTTTTTTGGAGGGTCCCAGCCCCATTTATCAGGGGATTCCAGCCCCATTTTTGGGAGGGTCCCAGCCCCATTTTTGGGAGGGTCCCAGCCCCATTTTTCAGGGGATTCCAGCCCCATTTTTGGGAGGGTCCCAGCCCCATTTTTGCGAGGGTCCCAGCCCAATTTTGGGAGGGTCCCAGCCCCATTTTTGGGAGGGTCCCAGCCCCATTTTTGAGGGGATTCCAGCCCCATTTTTGGGAGGGTCCCAGCCCCATTTCTGGGAGGGTCCCAGCCCCATTTTTGAGGGGATTCCAGCCCCATTTTTTGGAGGGTCCCAGCCCCATTTTTGGGAGGGTCCCAGCCCCATTTTTCAGGGGATTCCAGTCCCATTTTTGAGGGGATTCCAGCCCCATTTTTGGGAGGGTGCCAGCCCCATTTTTGGGAGGGTCCCAGCCCCATTTTTCAGGGGATTTTAGCCCCATTTTTGGGAGGGTCCCAGCCCCATTTTTCAGGGGATTCCAGCCCAATTTTGGGGAGGGTCCCAGCCCCATTTTTGGGAGGGTCCCAGCCCCCTTTTTGGGAGGGTCCCAGCCCCATTTTTGGGGCGCTGCCCCCCCAGACAAGCGTTTCCAGCTGCATCTCTCTTTAATAGTGCACAGAACCACGTTACAAAACCCCCCCGTCCCCACCACCCCCTCCCCAAACTGGGGCCCCCCCGGACCCCGCGGGGACGAAGGCAATTCTGGTAACGGGTTGGGGGGGCAGGGGGGGGAAGTTGAGGCACAGAGGGCCTGGGGGGGGTCCCAGGAAAGGGTTAGGGGGGCCCTTTGCCCCCCTCCCCACCATAGTCCCCCACCCAAAAATCCCAGAGGAGACCCCCCCTCCCCTCTCACACCCCCCCCACCCTCCAGCACCACACGCCCACCCCCCCCCCCCCACAGGCCGCACTGCGGACCCCCGGATCGGAGCCCCCTCCCCAACCCCTGCTTGATGCACCCCCATAAATACCCCCCCCCCAATAAATACATTGCAAAGCAGTTACAGCACCCTCCCCTTTCGGGGGGCTGGGCCCCCCCGGTGGGGGTGAACCCCCCCTTTGCAGGGGCGAACCCCCATTGCAGGGACCCCCTCAGTTCGCGGGGGGGGGGCTGCGCCCCGATATTGAGGCTCGACACCCTCTTAGTTGGGGGGGGGGTTAATTAATCCCCCGTAATGAGGGGCTGGAACTCGCCCCACTTTTATGGGGTTTTTTTTCCGCCCCCCCCCCCCCGTTTTTTGGGGTCCCTCCCTGTTACCGCGGGAGGGGGGGGTGGTCTCCATCCTCCCCCCTTTGTGTGCCCCCCGATATTTACGCGGGGGGGGGCTCAGCACACCATAAATACCCCCCCAGCCCCATTTCTCCCCAACCCGGCCCAGCCGTGTCACCCCCCCCTCCCCACTTCAGGACCCTCCCCCCTTTATCCTCAGGAGCCCCCCCCCACCCCACGATCTCGGGGACCCCCCCCAGGCTCGGGGGCAGATTTGGGGTGCTCCAGGCACCCCGGGGTGGGGGGGTCAGATGGCGGTGTCCCAGAGCACGGCGTGCGGCCGGCGGGCCGGGGGGGTGCCGGGGGGCGGCGGGGGCGGGGGGCGCCCCTCGGGAGCGGCGCCCCCTTTCCAGGCGGGGGGGGCGGGCAGGGGGGGCAGGCTGTCCTGCTTGCACAGCCCCCCCCCCCCCCCCCCCGCGCCTTGATCTCGGTGCACACGCAGCGCTTGCGGTCGATCACCTCCTGCAGCTGCCCGTCCCGGGCCCGGGGGGCGGCGGCGGCGGCGGGGAAGCCCCCCCCGGGGACCCCACCGGAGAGGGGCCGCGATGTGGGGGGGCCGCGTGGGAACGGGGGGGCCCCGGCCTGCCGCACCCCCGAGGTGGAGGCCGAGCGGCCCAGGCGGGGACCCCCGGGCAGCTCTGCGAGGGTGGGGGGTGGGCGTCAGGGGGACGGGGATTGTCCCCGTGTCCCCCCCGGTGTCCTTGTCACCTCCATCCCCGTGCCCCCCGTGTCCCCCCGGTGTCCTTATGTCACCTCCCGCCACCGTGTCCTTATGTCACCTCCATCCCTGTGCCCCCCGGTGTCCTTATGTCACCTCCTCCATCCGTTCCCCCCCGTGTCCCCCCGGTGTCCCCCCATGTCCCCCCGGTGTCATGTCACCTCCCGCCACCGTGTCGTCCCCCCCCCCCCCGGTGTCCTTATGTCACCTCCATCCCTGTGCCCCCGTGTCCCCCCCGGTGTCCTTATGTCACCTCCATCCCTGTGCCCCCGTGTCCCCCCCGGTGTCCTTATGTCACCTCCCGCCACCGTGTCCCCCCGGTGTCCTTATGTCACCTCCCGCCACCGTGTCCCCCCCGTGTCCCAATGTCACCTCCTCCCCCCGTTGTCCCCCGCCGGTGCCCCCGGTGCCCCGCACGTACCGGAGGCCCTCCCGCAGGCCGGGAAGGTCTGGCAGGGCAGGGCGGGCCCGGGCCGCCCCCGGGGCCCCTCGGCGCGGACCGGGATGCCCGAGGGGGGCGGGGCCGCCGCCGCCCGCTCCTCCCGGGGGGGCTCCGGTGCCTCTGAAAGAACCGGGGGGTGTCAGTCCCGCCCAGTGGGCGTGGCCTCCCCAAGCCCCGCCCCCGCCTGTCACTCACTCTCGGTCTCCTTCCCGCGCCGGGCGGAGGCTCCGCCCCCTCCGCGCCGAAGGGGCGTGTCCTCCTCGCGGCCGAGGGCGGGGCCCGCCGCGGCCACGCCCCCGCGCACGCTCTCATAGGCGGGCGGGCGCTTCCCGGGGGGCGGGGCCTCGGCGGGCGGGGGGAGGGGCAGCGGCCCCAGCCCCGCCCCCCCGCCGCGCTCGCGCCCCCCCGCCCCCCCCGGCGCGTGGTGCGGGGGGAGGGGCGTGGAGTGGCTGCGCGCGCGCGCGGGGGGCGGGGCCTCGCGGCGCGAGGGGAGGGGCAGGCGCGAGGCGGCCTCGGGGGGCGGGGCCAGCGGCGGGGGGCGGGGCGGCAGCAGGTTGGGGAAGGGCGGCGGGATGGGGGCGGGGCCGGAGAAGGGGGCGTGGCCGACGAAGGGGGCGCGGCCGGCGGGAGGGGCGTGGCCCGAGAAAGGGGCGTGGCCGGAGAAAGGGGCGTGGCCTGGGTGCAGCGCGGGGCCACCCAAAGGGGCGTGTCCGTGGGAGGGGGCGTGTCCGTGGGAGGGGGCGTGTCCGTGGAAAGGGGCGTGTCCGTGGAAAGGGGCGTGTCCGTGGAAAGGGGCGTGTCCCGGCCCCTCCCCCGCGGGCAGGGGGCAGCTCATCTCCTCGTAGATGGCCTCGGGCTCCTCGGTGGGAGCGGGGGGCGCCCCCACCGGGCCCCCCCGCCGGGGATCGCCCCCCGGGACCCCCCGGGCGTCCCCCACCATCTCGATGTACACCGGCTCCTCCGCCTCGCCCTGCTCGGTCAGTGCCGGCGGTGGTGCCCCGGAGGACAGCCGGGTCTGGGGGCTGCGCGAGGGCTTCAGGGGGGGCGTCTGCCGCACGCAGCCCCCTCGGGGGGTGCCTGGGGGAGGGAAGGGCGTCAGGGGGTGCCACACGCGCTGTGTCCCCTCAGATTCCTTGTGACCCCTCCCTGCCACCCAAACCCTCCCCCGGACCCACTGTCCCCTCCCCGAGCCCCCCGAACTGCCCCCAGCCCCGCCGGTTGCACTCACCACCTCTCTTGGCGGGTGGTGCCTCCAGGCCGCGGCCCTCGGGGGGTCCTGAGCGGGGTCCGGGGGGGCGCAGGGGCACCCCCGGCTCGGGCAGCCCCACGGCGTGGCAGGACAGCGAGCGGGGGGCCATGCCGGGGGCGCAGGGCCGGGGGCCGCGCTCCTGCGGCGCCGGCAGCGTCAGGAAGCCCACCCGCAGCGGGCGCCGCAGGGACCCCCCCTCCCGCGCCTTGGGCACCCTGGAGAGGGGACACAGCGGGTCAGGGCACCCCAAAATCCCAGGGGACGCCCTGACCGCTGCGGAGATCCTCCGGGATCCCCCTCTGTTTGTCCCACGGTATCCCAGTGTCCCACCTGGGGTGTCCCCAGTGTCCCCTCCCAGGATGTCCCCAATGTCCCCCCAGGGATGTCCCCGGGGTCCCCCCTGTGATGTCCCCGGTGTCCCCCTAGGATGTCCCCGGTGTCCCCCCCGCAGTGTCCCCGGTGTCCCCAGTGTTCCCCCCGGGATGTCCCTCCCGGTGTCCCCGGTGTCCCCGGTGTCCCCCCGGTGTCCCCCCGGTATCCCCCCGGTATTCCCCCCGGTATCCCCCCGGTATCCCCCCCGGTGTCCCCCCCGGTGTCCCCGGTATCCCCCCGGTGTCCCCCCGATATCCCCCCAGTATCCCCCCGGTGTCCCCCCGGTGTCCCCCCCGGTGTCCCCCCTGGTGTCACCCCCGGTGTCCCCCCTGGGCTGTCCCCGGTGTCCCCCCAGTGTCCCCCCCAGTGTCCCCCCGGTATCCCCCCCGGTGTCCCCGGTACCCCCGGTGTCCCCCCTGTGATGTCCCCGGTGTCCCTCCAGGGGTGTCCCTGGTGTGCCCCCCCGGGCTGTCCCCGATGTCCCCCCAGGTGTCCCCCCGGTGTCCCCCCCGGTGTCCCCGGTATCCCCCCCGGTGTCCCCGGTGTCCCCCCGGTGTTCCCCCCGGATGTCCCCCCCGGGCTGTCCCTGGTATCCCCCCCGGTATCCCCCCGGTGTCCCCCCAGTGTCCCCGGTATCCCCCCCGGTGTCCCCCCGGTATCCCCGGTATCCCCCCGGTGTCCCCCCCGTGCCCCGCTCACCCCTTGCGCGGCTCCTCCTCGCGGGGGCGCCACTCGGGCCGTCCCTTGCGCTGCAGGAGGCTCATGGCGGCCGCCGGGGGGCGCTCCTCGCCCAGGCGGAGCAGGGCGGCGGCGGCGGCGGCGAGCTCCGACCGCGGGGGGGCGCTCATGGCTGGGGGCGGCGCGTCAGAGCCGGCCCGGGACCCACCGGGACCCCGGACCCACCGGGACACACCGGGACCCACCGGGACCCCGACCCACCGGGACCCACCGGGACCCCCGACCCACCGGGACCCACCGGGACCCCCGGACCCACCGGGACACACCGGGACCCCGGACCCACCGGGACCCCCGGACCCACCGGGACCCACCGGGACCCCCGAGCCGGGACCCGGACCCACCGGGAACCCCGACCCACCGGGACCCCCGCCCCGGGACCCCCGCCCCAGGACCCCGGACCCACCGGGACCCCCGACCCACCGGGACCCCCGACCCACCGGGACCCCGGACCCACCGGGACCCCGGACCCACCGGGACCCCCGAGTCGGGACCCCCGAGCCGGGTACCGACACCCACCGGGACCCCGGACCCACCGGGACCCACCGGGACCCCCGGACCCACCGGGACCCCCGACCCACCGGGACCCCCGAACCGGGTCCCGAGACCCACCGGGACCCCCGATTCGGCTCCCGAGACCCTCCCGGACCCCCAATTTGAGTCCCGAGACCCTCCCGGACCCCCGATCCGGCTCCCGAGACCCACCGGGACCCCTGATTCGGGTCCTGAGACCCTCCCGGACCCCTGGCAGCAGACCCCCCCCCGCCCCGGGGACCCCCGCACCCCCAATTTGAGTCCCGAGATCCTCCCGGACCCCCAATTTGGGTCCCGAGACCCTCCTGGACCCCCAATTCGGGTCCCCAGACCCTCCCGGTCCCCGTGGCCGCAGAGCCCCGCCGGGCCGCCCCATGCCCGTGGCTAACGCGACCCCCAACCCCGCCTGGGCTCCCGCCGCCGACCCCCCCCAAACCCCCCGGTCCCCTCAGGAGCCCCCTCCCCACCGGGAGCCAGCGTCCCTCTGCCCTCCCGTTCACCTCCGGGGCTCCGCCGGGCTACCCACCCCCGGTGATACCGGGGTGCCCCCAGACCCCCCGGCCCACCGGGACCCCCCCGGCCCACCGCGCCGCCCAAACCACCCTCAACCCCGGGGTCCCCCCTTCGCCCCCCGCCCCGCCGGGACACCGGGGGTCGCTCGGTCACCCACCGGGGCTCTCGCCCCCCATTACCTGTCGCTCTCTCGGGGGTCCCACGGTTGGGGGGGGGGGGGAATCCTGCGCCGCACCCCCCCCCCCACCGCCGCCAGCACGGCCGCGCCCGGGCCGGGGGCTCACGGGGGGCGTTGGCCCATGGCGGGGGGGGGTCTAGCGGCCTGCGGGGGAGGGGCAGCGGGTGGTCACCGGGCGCGGGAGGGGCCGCGGGGCCGCCCCCATCGCTCCCCTCCTCCTCCTCCTCCTCCTCCTCCCTCACCGGCCGCTCCCGCCTCCCGCTCGCGCCGCTCCGCCGCCGCTGACGCAGCGTCCGGGACGCGCCGCGCCCGCGATGGCGCCGCCTGGCGGCGGGGAGGACCGCCTGCGCCCCGGTCACGTGGGGAGGGCGTGGCTTCCAGCGAGTGGGCGTGGCTTCTCCACCAGTGGGCGTGGTTTGAGGCGGGGCGCGGCAACGCCCTTAAAGCGCAACATCACTTCCGGTTCGCACTTCCGGGTCCTGCCGCCGCCACCGCCGCCGCCGCCGCCGGTAACGGCTCCGGGCCGGCCCCGCCATGTTCCTCCTCCTCCTCCTCCTCCCGCCGCCGCCGCCCCCATGAGCCGCAAGAAAAGCGGCTTCGCCATCACCAGCGTCCGCGGCGGAGCCACCGCGCCCGGCGATGCCTCCGGTGCCGCCACCGGTTCTTCCTCTTCCTCCACCGGCAGCCCCGGCAGCGGCTCCCGGTTCCGCCTCGTTCGCTTGCTGTGGCCGGGGGAGGTGCTGCGGCGGGGCCGGTGGCTGTGCCGCGATTTCTACGAGCGGGACGCGTCCCCGCGGGGCGGCGGCGGCGGCGGCGGCGGCGGCGGCGGGAGGGTCCCGGTGTCGCTGGACGCCCCCCGGGCCGCCCCCGCCGCCCACCAGCCCCGGTCCCTCGGGGCCTTCGCGGAGCTCGTGCAGCAGGTGAGAGGGGGCGGGGTTTACCGGAGGGGCGTGGCCGGGGTGACCACGCCCCCTCCCAACCCAATTTTTGGGGTTTTTTTTCAGGCTTTGCCCCCAAAACCGCCCTCGCCACGCCCAGGGGGCGGGGCCGAGCTCAGCGCGCGCCTGGGATTGGCTGGCGAGGAGGAAGAGGAGGAAGGGTGAGGCGGGACTTCCGGTTTGGGGGGGCGGGGCCGGGAAGGTGTGAGGGAGGGGGGCGGGGCTGCCCCTCCCCACCCCCCCAAAAAATTAAAAATATTTAAAAAACGAAAAGGGGAGAAAGGAAATGGGGATGGGGGGGAAGGAAATGGGGAAAGGGGGGGAAGGAAATGGGGATGGGGGGAAGGAAATGGGGATGGGGGGAGGAAATGGGGATGGGGGGGAGGAAATGGGGATGGGGGGAAGGAAATGGGTCTGGGGGGGTGGGTGAGTGGGTGGGGGAGGGGCCATGTCCGTCCGTCTGTCTGACCCCCCCCGGCCTTGTCCGCAGCGCCGGGAGCGGCGTCAGCGCCATCGACAACAAGATCGAGAGAGCCATGGTGAGACCAGGGGGGGTGATGGCGGGGGGCGTGGGGGGTTCAGGAGGGAGATTGGGGGTCCTGGGAGGCAGCTCGGGGGTCCTGGGAGGGAGATTGGGTGTCCTGGGAGGAGATTGGGGGGCTCAGGAGGGAGATTGGGGGTCCTGGGAGGAGCTCGGGGGTCCTGAGAGGAGGTTGGGGGGCTCAGGAGGGAGATTGGGGGGCCTGGGAGGAGATCGGGGGTCCTGGGAGGGAGATTGGGGGTCCTGGGAGGAGATTGAGGGTCCTGGGAGGGAGATTGGGTGGCTCAGGAGGGAGATTGGGGGTCCTGGGGGGGAGATTGGGGGTCCTGGGAGGAGATTGGGGGTCCTGGGAGGAGATCGGGGGTCCTGGGAGGAACTCAGGGGTCCTGGGAGGGAGCTTGGGGGTCCTGAGAGGAGACTGGGGGTCCTGGGAAGGAGCCTGGGGGTCCCTGAAGGTGACTCCGGGGGTCCCAGCAATGAGCCCGGGGGTCCCAGGAAGGAGCCGGGGGGTCCCGGGAAGGAGCCCGGGGGTCCTGGGAACGGGCCCAGGGGTCCCAGGAAGGAGCCTGGGGGTCCCTGAAGGCGACTCGGGGGTCCCGGGAAGGAGCCCGGGGGTCCCGGGGCCGCCCCTGCGCTCTCTCGGTGACCGTCGCCGCCGTCCCGCAGGACCTGGTGAAGTCGCACCTGCTGCTGGCGGTGCGGGAGGAGGTGGAGGCGCTGCGGGAGCAGATCCGGGAGCTGAGCGAGCGGCGCGCGGCGCTGGAGCGGGAGAACCGGCTGCTCCGGGCGCTGGCCACGCCGCAGCAGCTGTCCCGCCTGCCGGCCCTGCCGCCGCCGGGGCCGCCCCCGGGGCCGCCCTGAGCCCGGGGGGACTCCTGGAGTGTCCCGGGGGACTCCCGGGAGCGTCCCGGGGGCTCCGTGCCCGCTGCTGCCGCCGCCCGCGCTGGGGGAGCGCCGTCGAGTCCCCGGCCCTTCCTGCGCCATTCCGGGCGCTTTTTAATAAACCCGCGGTTTTTACAGCACGAGGGCGCGCCGTGCTCGTTTTGGGGGGAAAAACGAGCGAATCGGGGATTAAAAACCTTTGGCCAAGGCGGGACTCGAACCCGCGGCCTCCGGGGCGCGGCCGCCATCTTGGGGAGGTCAGGGCGGCGCCATCTTGGGGAGGTCTCCGGTAAGGGGGCGTGGCCACCGGCGGGAAGGGGGCGTGGCCTCCGCCGCCGCCATGAGGCCGCGCGCGCTCCCGCCGCCGCCGCCGCCGCCCGGGGGGATCCTGAGGCGGGGGGGGCGCGGGGGGGGCAACCGGCAGGTGTGGGGAGGGGGAACGGGACAGCCCCGGGACACCGGGGACAGCCCGGAACCGGCGGGAGGGGGAACCGGGAGGAACCGGGACACCCCAAACCGGCACCGGGACGCGCTGGGGGGACACCGGGGGGGCGGTGAGACCCTCCCCCCGTTTCCGGAACGCGGGACACCCCGATTTCCCCCCCCCCGCCCCCGTTCCAGGTGCGTTTCGCCGTGCAGGACGAGGAGGATGAGGAGGAGGATGATGAAGGCGCAGCGGCGCCCCCCGCCCTGGCGACCCCCACCGTGCACAGCACCGGCCGCGGGGCTCCCGGTGCGGCGCCCCCCGAACCGTTCGACGCCCCCCGGGCGGCGGCCGCGCTGCTCCGGTGCTCCTTCGCCGCCCGCTCGGCGCTGGGCGGGGCGGCGGCCGCGGGTCAGTGCGGGCAGGGGGCGGCCCGGGACCCCCAGCAACCCCCCCCGGTGTTACCGGAACCCCCCCGGTGTTACCGGAACCCCCCCGGTGTGACCGGAATCCCCCGGTGTGACCGGAATCTCCCCGGTGTGACCGGAACCCCCCGGTGTGACCCCAATCCCCCCGGTGTGACCGGAACCCCCCGGTGTGACCGGAACCCCCCCGGTGTGACCGGAATCCCCCCGGTGTGACCGGAACCCCCCGGTGTGACCGGAATTCCCCCGGTGTCACCGGAACCCCCCCGGTGTGACCGGAATCCCCCCGGTGTGACCGAACCCCCCCGGTGTGACCGGAATCCCCCCGGTGTGACCGGAACCCCCCCCGGTGTGACCGGAACCCCCCCCGGTGTGACCGGAATCCCCCCGGTGTGACCGGAACCCTCCCGGTGTGACCGGAACCCTCCCGGTGTGACCGGGACCCCCCGCTGTGACCGGAACCCCCCGGTGTGACCGGAACCCCCCCGGTGTGACCGAACCCCCCGGTGTGACCGGAATCCTCCCGGTGAGACCGGAACCCCCCCGGTGTGACCGGAACCCCCCGGTGTGACTGAAACCCCCGGTGTGATCGGAATTCTCCCGGTGTGACCCCAATCCCCCCGGTGCGACCGGAACCCCCCCGGTGTGACCGGAATCTCCCGGTGTGACCGGAATTCTCCCGGTGTGACCGGAACCCCCCGGTGTGACCGGAATCCCCCCGGTGTGACCGAACCCCCCCGGTGTGACCGGAACCCCCCGGTGTGACCGGAATCTCCCGGTGTGACCGAATCCCCCGGTGTGACCGGAACCCCCCGGTATAACCGGAATTCTCCCGGTGTGACCGGAATTCTCCCGGTTTGACCGGAACCCCCCGGTGTGACCGGAATCTCCCGGTGTGACCGGAACCCTCCCGGTATAACCGGATTTCTCCCGGTTTCAGCCATGAACGTGCCGCCCGCCCGCCGCCTCTTCCGCGGCCTCGTCAGTCTCGCTGTGCCCCCCCCACAACCGGGGCCGCGCAGGGGGGGCGCGGTGAGCCCCCCCCGGCAGGTGAGACCCCCTCCCCAAAATCCCAAATCCCACCCGAGACCCCCCCGCAGGTGAGACCCCCTCCCCAAAATCCCAAATCCCACCCCGAGACCCCCCCCGCAGGTGAGACCCCCCCCAAATTCCACCCGAGACCCCCCCACGTGAGACCCCTCCCCAAATCCCAAATCCCACCTGAGACCCCCCCCAAATCCGAGACCCCTCCCCAAATTCCACTCTGAGCCCCCCCCGCAAGTGAGACCCCCCCCAAATCCCAAATCCCACCCGAGACCCCCACCCCAAATCCCACCCAAGACCCCCCCCAGATGAGACGCCACCCCAAATTCCACCCTGAGACCCCCCCCAAATCCCACCCGAGATCCCCACCCCAAATCCCACTCTGAGCCCCTCCAGCTGAGACCCCTCCCCAAATCCCACCCGAGACCCCCCCAAATCCCCCACCCAGTGCTGGTGGGACCCCCACCCTCTCTGTGCCCCTGTAGGTGAGACCCCCCCCCAGTTGAGACCCCCCCAAATCCCCCCCGAGCCCCCTCCCCAGCCCCCCGCCCACCCTCTCCGTGCCCCCCCAGGTGAGACCCCTCCCCAAACCCCTCCCCAGCCCCCCGCCCACCCTCTCGGTGCCCCCCCAGGTGAGACCCCCACCCCAAATCCCACCCAAGACCCCTCCCCAAATCCAAGACCCCCCCAAATCCCCCCCGAGCCCCCTCCCCAAATCCCCCCCAAGCCCCCCGCCCACCTCTCGGTGCCCCCCCAGGTGAGACCCTCCCCAAATCCCCCTGAGCCCCTCCCCAGCCCCCCGCCCACCTCTCGGTGCCCCCCCAGGGCCCGGGCCCGTCGCTGGCCGCGCTGTCCGGGACCCCCGGGACCCCCGGGACCCCCGCCCGCGCCGTGGGGTGGCCGTGGCCGCCCCCCCCCGCGCCCCCCGCGCCCCCCCGGGCGGTGCCGCGCCCCCCCCCCAATACCTTCACCATGTACCGCAAGCTGCAGCAGTGGGGGGGGCGCTGAGGGGGCGCCCCCTCCCCAAAATCCCCCTTTTTCCCCCCAAAAATAATAAATTTGTGACTTTGGACTCTGTGTGACCCCCCCACCCCAAAAAACGACCCCCCCGTGCTGACCAATCACCTCCTTTATTCGGGGCCCCCCCCCACACAGAGCAAACATGGGGGGGGGGGAGGGACACCCCAAAAATGGGGGGGAGGGGGGAGCAAACGGAGCCCCTCCCCCCGTTTGGCAGCCGGTGGGGGAGGGGAGTGAGATCCGGACCCCCCCCCCCAAAAAAAAACCAACTCAGGAGCGTCGGGGCCCCCCCGGGCCGGGGGGAGTTTGGGGGGCTCAGGGGGCGTCGCTTTGTCCCTTCTGGAAGAGATAAATCGGCCGCTGGAAGCCTGGGGGGGCAAATGGGGGACCCCAAATTATTCACAGCCCCCCCTGGGAACCCCCAGACCCAAATTACCCCCGGAGCTGGGGGGGGAATAATGGGGTGAGGGGGGACCCCAAATTATTCACAGCCCCCACCTGGAAACCCCCAGACCCAAAATCCACCCGGAGCTGGGAGGGGGGACCCCAAATTATCCACAGCCCAACCCTGGGAACCCCCAGACCCAAAATCCACCAGGATCTGGCAGGGGGGACCCCAAATTATTCACAGCCCCCCCTGGAAAACCCCCAGACCCAAAATCCACCAGGAGCTGGGGGTGAGGGGGGACCCCAAATTATTCACAGCCCTCCCCTGGAAACCCCCAGACCCAAAATACCCCCGGATTTAGGGGATCCCAAACAGCCCCGATTTGGGGATCCCAAATACCCAAATAGCCCAAATTTGGGGATCCCAAATACCTAAACAGTCCCGATTTGGGATATCCCAAACAGCCCAAATTTGGGATATCCCAAACACCCAAACAGCCCCATTTTGGGGATCCCAAATACTCAAATAGCCCCGATTCGGGGTGTCCCAAACAGCCCAAATTTGGGATATCTGAAATACCCAAATAGCCCAAATTTGGGGATCCCACACACACAAATATCCCCGATTTGGGATATCCCAAATACCCAAACAGCCCTGATTCAGGGTGTCCCAAACAACCCCAATTTAGGATATCCCAAATACTCAAATAGCCCCAATTTGGGGATCCCAAAAACTCAAATAGCCCCAAATTGGGGGATCCCAAACAGCCCCGATTTGGGATATCTGAAACACCCAAACAGCCCCAATCTGGGGATCCCAAACACCCAAACAGCCCCAATTTGGGGGATCCCAATACCCAAATATCTCCGATTCAGGGTGTCCCAAACATCCCAAATTTGGGATACCCCAAACACCCAAACAGCCCCAATTTAGGATATGCCAAATACTCAAACAGCCCCAATTTGGGATATCCCAAACAGCTCCGATTTGGGATCCCAAACACCCAAATTTGGGATACCCCAAACACCCAAACATCCCCAATTTGGGATATCCCAAGCAGCCCAAATTTGGGATACCCCAAACAGCCCAAATTTGGGATATCTGAACACCCAAACAGCCCAAATTTGGGGATCCCAAACACCTATATTTGGGATACCCCAAACACCCAAACATCCCCAATTTGGGATATCCCAAACAGCCCAAATTTGGGATACCCCAAACAGCCCAAATTTGGGATATCTGAACACCCAAACAGCCCAAATTTGGGGATCCCAAATACCTAAACATCCCAAATTTGGGATACCCCAAACCCCCTAACACCCAAATCTGGGACACCCCAAACCCCCAAACCCCCAAACCCGTACCACTGGAATTTGGGGTGCCCCGTACCTTTGGCGCTGTGCTGGGGGGTCCCCAGCAGCTCGCAGCGCTCGAAGCCCACCTCGGGCGAGGTCAGGTACGCCGGGAACTGCTCGGGGCGGAGGCGGATGCGCTGGTAGTTCCGGAACGTCGTCTCCTGCGCCGCGGCACGGCACGGCACGGCTCAGACGGGACCCCCAAACACAGACTTGGGACCCCCAAACCCAGCCCCGGGGCCCCCGGTCTGAAACAGACCCCCAGACCCAGCCCCGAACCCAAAAGAGACCCCCAAACCCAAACCCAACCCCAAGAGACCCCCAAACTCAGCCCTGGACCCAAAAGGGACCCCCAAACCCAACCCCGAACCCAAAAGAGACCCCCAAACCCAACCCCAAACCCACCCTGGATCTAAAATGACACCCCCAAACCCAACCCCGAACCCCCCCGGCCCCGCTGAGCCCGAGGGGGCAGCGTTTAACCCCCAAAAAACACATTTTTTTTGGATTTTAGCCCCTCAAAACCACATTTCTGTCACCAAACTCTGCCGAGAGTCCCTCCAAACCCCATTTTTGGGGGTTTTAATCCCTCAAAAACACATTTCTAGGGGTTTTAAGCCCCCAAAAACGCATTTCTGGGGTTTTAACCCCCCAAAAATGCATTTCTGGGGGTTTTAACCCCCCAAAAATACATTTCTGGGGGTTTTAATCCCCAAAATTACATTTCTGGGGGTTTCAATCCTCCAAAAATACATTTCTGGAGGTTTTAATCCCCCAGAAATGTTTCTGGGAGTTTTAATCCTCAAAAAACGCATTTCTGGGGGTTTTAATCCTCCAAAAACGCATTTCTGGGGGTTTTAACCCCCCAACAATGCATTTCTGGGGGTTTTAACCCCCCAAAAATGCATTTCTCAGGGTTTTAACCCCCCAAAAACACATTTCTGGGGGTTTTAACCCCCCAAAAACGCATTTCTGGAGGTTTTAACCCTCCAAAATTGCATTTCTGGGGGTTTTAATGCCCCAAAAACACATTTCTGGGGCTTTTAATCCCCCAAAAATGCTTTTCTAGGGGTTTTAATCTCCAAAAATGCATTTCTGGGGGTTTTAACCCCCCAAATACACATTTCTGTGGGTTTTAACCCCCCAAAAACTCATTTCTGGGGATTTTAATCCTCCAAAAATACATTTATGGGGGTTTTAACCCCCCAAAAATACATTTCTGAGGGTTTTAATCCCCCAAAAACGCATTTCTGGGGCTTTTAACCCCCCAAAAATACATTTCTGGGGGTTTTAATCCTCTAAAAACGCATTTCTGGGGGTTTTAACCCCCCAACAACGCATTTCTGGGGTTTTTAATCCTCCAAAAACGCATTTCTGGGGGTTTTAACCCCCCAAAAATGCATTTCTGGGCCCCCCAGAGCCCCCCGGCTCACCATCAGCCCCTTGCGCTTGCGGTGGGACTCCCAGGGCTGCGGCTCCAGCAGCAGCAGGAGCCCCCCAGGACCCCCCAAAGCCCCCCAGGACCCCCCAAAGCCCCCCAGGACCCCCCAAATCCCCCCCAGCTCACCGTGAGCCCCTTGCGCTTGCGGTAGGACTCCCAGGGCTGCGGCTCCAGCAGCAGCAGGAGCCCCATGGAGCCCCCCAGAGCCCCCCAAAGCCCCCCAAGACCCCCCCAGGACCCCCCAAATCCCCCCAGCTCACCGTGAGCCCCTTGCGCTTGCGGTAGGACTCCCAGGGCTGCGGCTCCAGCAGCAGCAGGAGCCCCCCAGAACCCCCCAGAGCCCCCCAAAGCCCCCCAGAACCCCCCAAAGCCCCGTGGAGCCCCCCAGAGCCCCCCAAAGCCCTGTGGAGCCCCCCAACGCCCCCCAGGACCCCCCAAATCCCCCCCAGCTCACCGTGAGCCCCTTGCGCTTGCGGTAGGACTCCCAGGGCTGCGGCTCCAGCAGCAGGATCCCGCCGGGCCGCAGGTGCCGGAACGCCCTCCGGAACAGCCGCTTCAGCCCCTCGTCGCCCCAGTTGAGCTGCACCCACTTGGTCAGCGACAGCAGCAGCACCACGTCGAACTCGGGGCGCTGCGCCCCCACCGCCTCCTCCCGCTCCGGAACGTAGTTCCCCTGTGGGGCGGGGGGCTCAGGATGGGGCTGGGGGCTGCCCCATGGGGGGTTTGGGGGGGTCTGAGGGGGTTGGGGTCAGCCCCACGGGGGGGTTTGAGGGGGTGGGGAGCAGCCCCAGGGGGGGTTTGGGGAGTGGGGGGCAGCCCCACGGGGGGTTTGGGGGTGTCTGATGGGGTTGGGGGTCTCAGAGTCAGCCCCACAGGAGAGGTTTGGGGAGTGGGGGGCTCAGGGTCGGCCCCACAGGAGAGGTTTGGGGGGCTCTGACAGGGTGGGGAGCTCGGGGTCAGCCCCATGGGGGGGTTTGGGGGGTGGGGAGCTCAGGGTCAGCCCCACTGAGGGGGTTTGGGGGTGTCTGAGGGGGTTTGGGTCAGCCCCATGGGGGGTTTGGGGGTGATGAGGGGGTTTGGGTCAGCCCCACTGAGGGGGTTTGGGGGGTGGGGAGTTCAGGGTCAGCCCCACTGGGGGGGTCTGACAGAATGGGGGGCTCGGCGTCAGCCCCACGGGGGGGGTTTGGGGGGTGGGGGGCTGGGGGCAGCCCCACGGGGGGGTTTGGGGGGTGGGGGGCTTGGGGTCAGCCCCACTGAGGGGGTCTGGGGGGCTCTGACAGGATGGGGGGCTCGGAGTCAGCCCCACAGGAGAGGTTTGGGGGTGTCTGAGGGGGTGGGGGGCACAGGCTGAGCCCCACTGAAGGGTTTTGGGGGCTGGGGGGGTTCAGGGTCAGCCCCACTGAGGGGGTTTGGGGGTGTCTGAGGGGGCGGGGGGCACAGGCTGAGCCCCACTGAGGGGGTTTGGGGAGAGCTGCCCCACACAGGCCCCAAGGCTGGAATTGGGGAGGGGGTCCTGCACCGCTCTGACTTCATTGTGACCCCTTCAGACCCACCGAGACCCCCCAAAACCCACCCCTAACCCCCCCCACATGCTTGTCACCCCCTTAAATCCACCCAACCCCCCCTAAAACCCAACAAAAACCCTCCTAAAAGCCTCACCAACCCCCTGAGACCCACCCAGACCCCCCTAAATCATCTCTCATGTCTCTTTCATACTCTCTAAACCTTTCCAAATCCCCTCCAAACCCCCCCACATGCTTGTCACTCCCTTAACGCTACTGAGACCCCCCTAAAACCCAACAAAACCCAACAAAACCCAACAAAAATCCAACAAAACCCAACAGAAATCCAACAAAAACCCCTCGCCAAACCTCCTCAGTCCCCCCCAGACCCCCCAAACCCACACCAAAACCCCGCTCCAACCCCTGCCACACCCCCCAACACCTCTCCCACCCCCTTTTTCCCCCCCCAAACCCCCCGAAACCCCCTCAAATCCCCCCTCACCGTGACGAACACCACGTTGTGCGGGAAATCAGCTGCACCGGGCCCGTCGGGCGGCAGCTGCGGGGCGGCGATGGGCCCGCGGCTGGCGAGGAGCGCGGCGGGGAAGCCTTTCCTGAGCCCGGTAGCGGCGGCGGAGGGCTCGCCGTCCGCGCCCAGCCCCTCGGAGAGGTAGTGGCGGATGTTCTGCCGCGCCGAGCGGATCAGCCGCCCGTCAATGTCCAGCCCCACCACCCTGGCGGGCGCCCAGCGCTTGGCGATGCTCAGGGTGAGGTGCCCCACGTTGCAGCCCACGTCCAGCACCTCCTTCCCCGCGAACCACTCGGGCCGCAGCGCCCGGAGCCGCGCGTCCTCCACGTCGGGGTTGCGGTACCCGTAATATTTGCAGTAATTCCCGTACTGGAACTTGCGCGCCTGGCGGCGCGGCCGCTGCGGGGCTTTGCCGCCGGGTTTTGGTTTTTCCGAGGGCCGAGGAGGGTCGGATTTGCTGCAAGTCCGTCGGCGCTTGCGGTGGCGGCCAGCGGGGCACGGCGGGGCGGCGGGCTCGGCGGGGCGGCCCGGCTCCTCGCTGCCGGTGCCGGCGGTGCTGCTGGCGGCGTGGTTGCGCTGCTGCCCGCGGTGCCGGTGCCGCCGCCGGGCGCTTTTTGCCGGTGAGGCGAGGCGGAGCGCGTCCCCCGGCGCGTTCAGGCTCAGCGGGTCCGTGATGTCCCTCGGCACCAGGATCTCCACCGGGTCCCGGCCGCGCTGCGGCAGCGGGGAGGACTGCGGGGTGCGGGCGTTCAGGGCGCGGCTCACCTCCTCGTCCAGCAGGCTGTTGAGGTTCAGGGGGTCGAAGATGTTCCCGCCGAGCAGGAACTCGGACGGCAGCACCGGGCCGCACTCCGAGGCCGCGCGGCGCCGCCGCTTCCACGCCGGCTGCTTGGCGCCGCAGCTGCTCCGCCGCTTCCCGCCGCCGCCCGCGGTGCGGAGGCCATTGCGGGGCCGCGGCGGCTCCGGTGCGGCGGCGGCGGGAGCAGGAGGAGGAGGAGGAGGAGGCGGCGGCGGCGGCACCAGGAAGGCCTCAGGCGCCGCCGCCATGGCGGCCCGGCCCGCGCCTGCGCGCTGCGCCGCGCCGCCCCCGCGCATGCGCCGCCGCAGCGGGAGGGGGAACGGGGAACGCTCCGCTCCCGCCGCGTCCCGCCCGCGATGGCAGCGCCGCGCCGGCCCGCCGCGCTTTATATAGGCGGGAGGCGGGGTCCCTGCAGGACACGCCCACCAAAAGGGGAGGGGAGACGAGGCTCCGCCAATAGGAGCGGGTGCGCGGCGCGCGGCGGCCAATAAGGAGAGGCGGCGCGCGGGGAGAGGAAAAAGGGGGCCCTCAGGAGGTTGGGGTGGCCGTGGAGAGTGCCTGCGCGGAAATCAACGGGGGAGGGGAGGCGGAGGGAGCGGGAGGGATCCCGGCGATAGTTTGGGAGGAGGAAGAACGGCGGGGATGGGACGGGGGAGGGTGGGCGGCTGGAAAGACGTTCAGGCGGGGTTACGGCCGCCCCGCGCGCGCGGGGGCTGCCGGGACTTGTAGTCCGCGCGGGGGGCCGCGCGTGCGCGGTGCGCGCTCCTCCTCGCCCCACACACACACACACACACACACAGAGCCCCTCCCGTTCCACCGCCGGTCTCTCCTCAGCCCCTTTCGGCCGAGTTGCTCACGTCACCGTTCCCGCTCGTGACGTCACCGTTCCCGTTAGTGACGTCACCGAACCGGGTCTCGCTCTCCCCGGTAACGGGGACGGGGGGCGCGCTCGCGCTCTCGCGCGGCTCACGCGAGATTTCGGTCCGGCACGTGCCGCGCGCGCCTCGTCCCCGCCCCCCCCCCAAACCCCCTCACGCGGGTCACGTGACCGAGCGCGCGGGAAGCGCCGCTTCTTTTATTTTTATTTTAATTTTTAATTTTTTTTTGGGGGGCGCGGAGGGGGCTGAAAACAGCGAAATCGGGGACCCCCACCCACCCCCGCCACCGACGCGCGGTGCCTCCCCCTCAGCCCCCTCATGGTGGGATCTGAGGTTCCCCTCACGAAGGGGTTGGGGGTTCCCCTCACGATGGGGTTTTGGGGTTCCCCTCATGAAGGGGTTTTGGGATCCCCCTCAGCCCCCTCATGAAGGGTTTGGGGTCCCCCTCACGATGGAGTTTGGGGTCCCCCTCATGAAGGGGTTTTGGGATCCCCCTCAGCCCCCTCATGAAGGGTTTGGGGTCCCCCTCACGGTGGGGCCTTGGGGTCCCCCTCAGCCCCTTCATGGTGGGATCTGAGGTTCCCCTCATGAAGGGGTTTTGGGGACCCCTCAGGCCCCTCACGAGGGGTTTTGGGGGCCCCCTCAGGCCCCTCATGAAGGAGTTTCAGGTCCCCCTCATGAGGGGGTTTGGGGTCCCCCTCAGCCCCTCACGATGGGGTTTTTGGGTCCCCCTCATGAGGGGTTTGGGGTCCCCCTCACGAGGGGTTTGGGTTCCCCCTCAGCCCCTCACAATGGGGTTTGGGGTTCCCCTCACGATGGGGTTTTGGGGTCCCCCTCAGCCCCTCACGATGGGGTTTTTGGGTCCCCCTCATGAAGAGGTTTTGGGTCCCCCTCACGATGGTGTTTTGGGGTCCCCCCCAGCCCCTCACGATGGGGTTTTGGGTTCCCTCTCATGAGGGGTTTTTGGGGTCCCCTCAGCCCCTCCCGGCCGGGTTTCGGGGTCCCCTCAGGGACACTTGCGCTCCACGCACTGCTTGCCGCCCTCCTCGTACTCCTGCTTGGAGATCCACATCTGCTGGAAGGTGCCCTGCGGGTTTGGGGCGGTTTGAGGGTTTTAGGGGGTTTTAAGGGATTTGGGGGGTTTTAGGGGGTTTTAGGGGATTTGGGGCCCCCCGGACCCCGACTCACGAGCGAGGCCAGGATGGAGCCGCCGATCCAGGGGCTGAAGCGCCGCTCCATGGTGCTGTTGCTGGCGATCAGCTTCAGGCGCATGCTCTGGGAAAGGGGGTCACTGGGGGCACTGGGGCAACTGGGGGGACTGGGGGCAACTGTGGGTAACTGGGAGGCACTGGGGGGCACTGGGAATGACTGGGAGGTAACTGGGAGGCACTGGGGGCAACTGGGAGACACTGGGGGACAACTAGGAGCAACTGGGGGGCAACTGGGAGGCACTGGGGGTAACTGGGAGCAACTGGGAGGCAAATGGGAGCAACTGGGGGGCAACTGGGGGGTAATTGGGAGGCACTGGGGGCAACTGGGAGCAACTGGGAGGCAAGTGGGAACCACTGGGGGCAACTGGGGGGCAACTGGGAGGCACTGGGGGGACAGCTATGAACCACTGGGGGCAACTGGGGGGCAACTGGGGGGCACTGGGAGCAACTGGGGGCAACTGGGAGGCACTGGGGGCAACTGGGGGGCAACTGGGAGCAATTGGGGGGCAACTGGGAGGCACTGGGAGCAACTGGGGGGCAACTGGGGGCACTGGAGGCAACTGGGAGGAACTGGGGGGTACTGGGGGGCAACTGGGAGGCACTGGGGGGACAGCTATTAACCACTGGGGGCAACTGGGAACCAGTGGGGGGACAGCTGTGATCCACTGGGGGCAACTGGGAATGACTGGGAGCAACTGGGGGGCAACTGGGGGGCAACTGGGGGGCACTGGGAGCAACTGGGAATGACTGGGAGAAACTGGGAGCAACTGGGCGGACAGCTATGAACCACTGGGGGCAACTGGGGGGCAACTGGGAACCACTGGGAGCAACTGGGAGGCACTGGGGGGCAACTGGGAATGACTGGGAGGAACTGGGAATGACTGGGAGCAACTGGGGGGCAACTGGGAGCAACTGGGGGGCACTGGGGGGCAACTGGGGGCAACTGGGAGGGACTGGGGGGCAACTGGGAGCAACTGGGGGGCACTGGGGGGACAGCTGTGAACCACTGGGGGCAACTGGGGGGCACTGGGGGGCAACTGGGAGGCACTGGGGGGCAACTGGGAGGCACTGGGAGCAACTGGGAGCAACTGGGGGGCAACTGGGAATCACTGGGAGCAAGTGGGAGGCAACTGGGAGTAACTGGGGGGCACTGGGGGGCAACTGGGGGTCCCTCGCCGGGGGGTTTGGGGTGCCCCCTGCCCCGCCTCCAGCCCCAGTTTGGGGGGTTTGGGGTGCCCCCAGCCCCCAGCCCCATTTGGGGGTCCCTCACCGGGGGGTTTGGGGTCCCCCCGCCCCCATCCCCAATTTAGGGGTCCCCAATTGGGGGGGTTTGGGGGTCCCCCTGCCCCTTGCCCAGCCCCCAGCCCCAATTGGGGGGGTTTGGGGTCCCCCCTGCCCCCAGCCCCATTTGGGGGTCCCCATTTGGGGTCCCTCACCGGGGGCGTTTTCTGGGCCAGCTCGCGGTTCAGGCGGTCGGTGAAGCCCTGCAGCAGCGTGTTCCCCCCGGTGACAATGACACTGCCGTACAGCCCCTGGGGGGACACGGACACGGGGGGGACACCCGCGGGATTTGGGGGTGTCCCCGCCGCCCCCCGCGCCCCCCGGGACCCCCGAACCGGACCCACCGGCCGGATGTCGATGTCGCACATCCCGATGCTCGTGGTCACCACGTGCCCCACGCCCAGCATGGTGTTCCCCGAGAGGCCCTGGGGGGTCAGGGGGTCCCCAAAACCCTGTGAGCCCCCCCGAGCCCCCCAAAAACCCCCTCAGAGCCCCCCGGGACCACCCTGAGCCCCCCAAAATCCTGTGAGCCCCCCTGAGCCCTCCAAAAACCCCCTCAGAGCCCCCCAGGATCTCCCTGATCCCCCCAAAATCCTGTGAGCCCCCCTGAGCCCCCCAAAAACCCCACTGGGACCTCCCTGAGCCCCCCAAAATCCTGTGAGCCCCCCTGAGCCCCCCCAAAATCCCCTCAGAGCCCCCCGGGACCACCCTGAGTCCCCCAAAAACCCCCCTGGGACCTCCCTCATCCCCCCCAAAATCCTGTGAGCCCCCCGGGACCTCCCCGAGCCCCCCAAAACCCTGTGAGGCCCCCAGGACCTCCCTGAGCCCCCCAAAATCCTGTGAGCCCCCCCAGGACCTCCCTGATCCCCCCCAAAATCCTGTGAGCCCCCCTGAGCCCCCCAAAAACCCCCTCAGAACCCCCGGGACCTCCCTGAGCCCCCCAAAAACCCCACTGGGACCTCCCTGATCCCCCCCAAAATCCTGTGAGCCCCCCTGAGCCCCCCAAAATCCTGTGAGCCCCCCTGAGCCCCCCAAAAACCCCCTCAGAGCCCCCCAGGACCACCCTGAGCCCCCCAAAACCCCACTGGGACCTCCCTGATCCCCCAAAAACCCCCTCAGAGCCCCCCAGGATCTCCCTGATCCCCCCAAAATCCTGTGAGCCCCCCCAGGACCTCCCTGATCCCCCCAAAAACCCCACTGGGACCTCCCTGAGCCCCCCAAAAACCCCCTCAGAGCCCCCCGGGACCTCCCTGAGCCCCCCAAAACCCCCTCAGAGCCCCCCAGGACCTCCCCAAGCCCCCCAAAATCCTGTGAGCCCCCCTGAGCCCCCCAAAAATCCCCTCAGAGCCCCCCAGGATCTCCCTGAGCCCCCCAAAAACCCCCTCAGACCCCCCCCAGGACCCCCAAAATCCCCTCAGAGCCTCCCCCAGGACCCCCAAACCCCCTCTGACCCTCCCCAGGACCCCCAAAACCCCCTCAGACCCCCTCCCCAGGACCCCCAAAACCCCTCAGATCCCCCCCCAGGACCCCAAAACCCCCACACACCCCCCCCCCAGGACCCCCGAACCCCCTCAGACCCCCTCCCCAGGACCCTCAAACCCCTATAATCCCCCCGGGACCCCCCAACCTTGACGTTGGAGGGGTCGAAGAGCCCCTCGGGGATGCGGAGCCGTTCGGCGCCGTAGTCGGTGTTGTACCCGTTGGGCATCTCGTAGTGCACCGTGGGCATCTGCGCCGCCACCCTGGGGCCAAACCGGCGGGTTTTGGGGTCCCCCCGCCCCAAAATAACCCCCCGAACCCCAAAAAACCCCCCCGGACCCCAAAAAACCCCCCCCGAGCCCCCGTCACTCACTGCTCGTCGTAGGGAGAGTCCGACACCTGCAGCACCGAGGCCTGGAAGTCCTGGATCACCTCCTGGGGAACGGGGGCCCGAAAATGGGGTGAGGACCCCCAAAATCCCACCCCGGGACCCCAAAATATCCACAGGACCCCCAAATCTCCCCTTGGGACTCCCCAATATTCCCCTGGGACTCCAGAAATCCCCCCGGGACCCCCTAAATCTCCCCCAAGACCCCCCAAATCCCCCCCAGAGACACCCAAATCCCACCCCAGGACCCCCAAATCTCCCCTGGGACCCCGAAATCTCCCCCAGGACCACCCAAATCCCTCTCTGGAACACCAAAATCTCCCTCGGGACCCCCCAAATCTCCCCTTGGGACTCCCCAATATTTCCCTGGGACTCCAGAAATCCCCCCGGGACCCCCTAAATCTCCCCCAAGACCCCCCAAATCCCCCCCAGAGACACCCAAATCCTACCCCGGGACCCCCAAATCTCCCCTGGGACCCCGACATCTCCCCCAGGACCACCCAAATCCCTCTCTGGAACACCAAAATCTCCCTCGGGACCCCCCAAATCTCCCCCAGGACCCCCAAATCTCCCCCAGGACCCCCAAAATCCCCCCCGGGACACCCCAAAATCCCCATCGGGATCCCCAAAATCTCCCCAGGACCCCCCAAATCTCCCCCTGGGACACCCAAATCTCCCCCAGGAGCACCCAAATTCCCCCCTGGGACCCCCAATATTCCCCTGGGACTCCCCAAATCCCCCCTCAGGACCCCCCAAATTCCCACCCAGGACCCCCCAAATCCCCCCCGGGACCCCTCAAATCCCCCCGGGGACCCCCCAAATCCCCCCGGGACCCCCCAAGCCCCCCACTCACGTTGCAGGTGAAGTTGTGCCAGGATTTGGACACCTGCGGCAGCTTTTCCTTCTTCTTCCAGCTCGGGGGGGCCCCTTCCCGCACCGGCTCCTGAAAGGGGCGTGGCTTGGGCGGGATAATGCACGGGGGCGTGGCTTGGGCGGGATAATGCACAGGGGGCGTGGCTTGGGCTGGATAATGAACAGGGGCGTGGCTTGGGCGGGATAATGCACAGGGGGCGTGGCTTGGGCGGGATAATGAACGGGGGCGTGGCTTGGGCGGGATAATGAACAGGGGGCGTGGCTTGGACAGAATAATGAACGGGGGCGTGGCTTGGGCGGGATAATGAACGGGGGCGTGGCTTGGGCGGGATAATGAGCAGGGGGCGTGGCTTGGGCCCACCGGCCACGCCCACCTTGGCGGCGATCATGTAGGGCGGCACGATGTCGATGTTGAGCTCCTGGAACAGCTCCCGGCACTGCATGGAGATGAAATCCCCGGCCAGCGGCGACTTGACGATACCTGCGGGGCGGGGCCGCGTGTTCCCACCTGGGCCAGGTGTACCTCAGGTATGTTCTCACCTGCTCCAGGTGTGCTCTCACCTGCCCCAGGCGTGTTCTTTTTTGTCCCAGGTGTGTCCCCAGTGTCTCTCCCCCTCCCCAGGTGTGTCCCAGGTGTGCCTCAGGTATGTTCTCACCTGCCCAGGTGTGTTCTCACCTGCCCCAGGCATGTTCTTTTTTGTCCCAGGTGTGCCCCAGGTATGTTCTCACCTGCCCGAGGCGAGTTCTTTTTTGTCCCAGGTGTGTCCCCAGTCTCTCTCCCCCTACCCAGGTGTGCCTCAGGTATGTTCTCACCTGCCCAGGTGTGTTGTCCCCTGTCCAGGTGTACCCAGGTGTATCCCAGGTGTATCCCAGGTGTATCCCAGGTGTCCCCAGGTGTGCCCGGTGTGCCCAGGTGTACCTGGCTGTATCCCAACTGTACCCAGGTGTGCCCAGGTGTATCCCAGCTGTGCCCAGGTGTGCCCAGGTGTATCCCAGCTGTGCCCAGGTGTGCCCAGGTGTACCCAGGTGTATCCCAGGTGCCCCCAGGTGCCCCCAGGTGCCCCCAGGTGTGCCCCCAGGTGTGTTCTCACCTTGCTGCAGGATGTAGCCATCGTGCACGGGGATGGCCGTGGTGTGGGTGGCCCCCGAGTCCAGCACCAGCCCCGTGCTGCGGCCGTTGGCGAAGCTGCGCCGGTCAAGGGCCACGCCCGGACACGCCCTGAGGCTGGACACGCCCCCCGGACACGCCCTGAGGCTGGACACGCCCCCCCGGACACGCCCCGGGACACGCCCTGAGGCTGGACACGCCCCCCGGACACGCCCCGGGACACGCCCCGAGGACAGCGGTGACACGGGGGGACATTGGGGTGGCACTGGGGGTGGCACTGGGGCGACAAGGGGGGTGGATACAGGGGTGACATTGGGGTGACACCGGGGGGACATTGGGGTGGCACTGGGGGTGACATTGGGGTGGCACTGGGGGTGGCACTGGGATGACACTGGTGGTGACCCATGGGTGACACTGGGGTGATATCGGGGTGACACTGGGAGTGACCCGTGGGTGACCCAGGGGTGACATTGGGATGACACTGGCAGTGACCCGATGGTGACACCATGGTGACACAGGAATGACATTTGGGATGACACTGGGGATGACATTGGGAGTGACCTGTGGGTGACCCAGGGGTGGCATTGGGGGTGACACTGGGGTGACACTGGGAGTGACCCGTGGGTGACACTGGGGTGACATTGGGATGACACTGGGGGTGACACCGGGTGACAGGGTGGCGGTGGTGACACCACAGTGACATTGGGATGACCCGGGATGACCCAGGGGTGACCCTGTGGGTGACCCCGGGTGACAGGGTGACAGCAGGATACGCGGTGAGCACGGCCGTCTTGCAGAGGAAGAACGCCGGGATGTTGTAGTGCTCGAACATCAGCTCCGTCAGCTTCTCCCGCTTGGCGCGCGTGTTCCACTGCGGCACAGGCACGTTGGGGACACCGGGGGGACACCGGGGACACCGGGGGGACACCGCGGGGACACCGGGGGGGCACCTACCGGCGCCTCCGACATCAGCACCGGGTGCAGCCCCGGCTCCGACTTGACGTGTTTGCCGTAGGTGTGGTCCAGGATGGCCTGGAAGCACTCCCAGTCCTCGACTGCGGGGACACGCCGGTGACATCGGGGACACACCGGTGACATCGGGGACACCCCAAGGGGTGACATCGGGGACACGCCCGTGACATCGGGTACACGCCGGTGACATCGGGGACACGCCGGTGACATCGGGGACACCCCAAGGGGTGACATCGGGGACACACCGGTGACATCGGGGACACCCCAAGGGGGGATATCAGTGACACCCCACAGGGTGACATCAGGGACACGCCGGTGACATCAGGGACACCCCACGGGGTGACATCGGGGACACCCCAAGGGGTGACATTGGGGACACCGCCGGGCACGGGGGTCCCTGCTGTCCCCCCATTGTCCCCTGTGTCCCTATGTCCCCTCCATGTCCCCATGTCCCCTCAATGTCCCCATGTCCCCGTGTCCCCTCGATGTCCCCCAAGTCTCCATGTCCCCATGTCCCCTCGATGTCCCCCATGTCCCTGTGACCCCTCTATGTCCCCATGTCTCCATGACCCCTCAATGTCCCCATATCCCCGTGTCCCCCCAATGTCCCTGTGTCCCCTCGATGTCCCCATGTCCCCCCGATGTCCCCATGTCCCCTCCATGTCCCCTCCATGTCCCCTCCATGTCCCCATGTCCCCTCGATGTCCTATGTCCCCATGTCCCCACTCACTCATGCCATTCCCCCATGTCCCCGTGTCCCCTCAATGTCCCCTCAATGTCCCCTCGGTGTCCCCACTCACTCATGCCGTTCCCCCATGTCCCCGTGTCCCCTCGATGTCCCCCATGTCCCCTCGATGTCCCCATATCCCCTCAATGTCCCCATGTCCCCAAGTCTCCATGTCCCTTCGATGTCCCCATGTCCCTGTGTCCCCACTCACTCATGCCATTCCCCCATGTCCCCATGTCCCCTCCATTTCCCGTGTCCCCTCGGTGTCCCCATGTCCCCTAAATGTCCCCCATGTCCCCTCGGTGTCCCCCATGTGCCAGTGCCCCCATGTCCCATGTCCCCATGTCCCCTCGATGTCCCCATGTCCCCGTGTCCCCTCAATGTCCCCAATGTCCCCATGTCCCCTCGATGTCCCCTCGGTGTCCCCACTCACTCATGCCATTCCCCCATGTCCCCATGTCCCCTCCATGTCCCCATGTCCCCATGTCCCCCGATGTCCCCATGTCCCCCTGTGTCCCCTCGGTGTCCCCCAATGTCCCCTCAATGTCCCCACTCACTCATGCCGTTCTTGAGCGGGGACAGGACCTCGACGCCCTCCCGCGCCACGTGCAGCGCGTTGGTGTCGATGTAATAAACCTTCCCGCCCTTCTTGTCCTTGTCCCCGTCCAGCTCCAGTGCCACCTCCTCCGGGGACAGCAGCCCCACCGTGGTGGGGAAGTCGGCCTTGGGGACAGCGCGGCCTTGTCACCGGGGCGGGGTGGTGGCATTGTCACCGGGGCGGGGTGGTGGCATTGTCACCGCGATGGGGATGGGGGGTATTGTCATCGTGATGGGGATGGTGGCATTGTCACCAGGGCGGGGTGGTGGCATTGTCACCGTGATGGGGATGGGGGTATTGTCACCACGATGGGGATGGTGGCATTGTCACCGTGATGGGGACGGTGGCATTGTCACCGTGATGGGGATGGTGGCATTGTCACCAGGGTGGGGATGGTGGCATTGTCACCGTGATGGGGATGGTGACATTGTCACCAGGGTGGGGATGGTGGCATTGTCACCGTGATGGGGATGGTGGCATTGTCACCAGAATGGGGACAGGGCATTGTCACCGGGGTGGGGTGGTGGCATTGTCACCGTGATGGGGATGGTGGCATTGTCACCAGGATGGGGATTGGCATTGTCACCAGGATGGGGATGGTGGCATTGTCACCATGATGGGGATGGTGGCATTGACACCGCAATGGGGATGGTGGCATTGTCACCACAATGGGGACAGGGTGGTGACGATGACACGGGGGTGACAATGACACGGGGGGTGTGACGATGACACGGAGGGGACACGGTGGCACCGACCTTGGGACAGTCCTCGCCGGCATATCCCGCGCGCACCGAGAAGGAGCCGATGTCGAACACCAGAGCCCCGACCTCGTCTGCGGGAGGGCGCGGGGGCACCGTGTGACACCGGGACCCCAAAAACACCGGGACCCCCCCCCGGGACACCCGAAAACCACCGGGACCCCCCAAAAACCACCGGGACCCCACAAAAACCACCGGGACCACCCAAAAACCACCGGGACCCCCCCCGGGACCCCCCGAAAACCACCGGGACCCACAAAAAACCGCCAGGACCCTCCACCGGGACACCCAAAACCACCGGGAACTCCCCCCGGGACCCCCAAAAACCACCGGGACCACCCCCGGGACCCCCCCGGGACCCCCCAAAAAATCACCGGGACCCCCCCCGGGACCCCCCCGGGACCCCCAAAAACCACCGGGACCCCTCCGGGGTGACACCAGGACCCCCACCGATCACCGAGAGGACACCGGACGGTGACACCGGGACCCCCACCGAACAGACGGTGACACCGGACACTCCCACCGATCACCGGGTGGGCCCGGACGGTGACACCGGGACCGGGGGGAGACCGGACAGGGATACCGGGACCTCCACCGATCACCGGGGGGACACCGGACGGTGACACCGGGAACCCACCGAACAGACGGTGACACCGGGACCCCCACCGATCACCGGGGGGGGCCCAAATGGTGACACCGGGACCCCCACCAATCACTGGGGGGGGGCCGGACGGTGACACCGAACACCGGGGGGACACCGGACGGTGACACCGGCACTCCCACCGATCACTGGGGGGACACCGGACGGTGACACCGGGACCCCCACCGATCACCGGGGGGACACCGGACAGTGACACCGATCACCGGGAGGACACCGGACGGTGACACCGGGGCCCTCACCGATCACCGGGACCCCTCCGGGGTGATACCGGGACCCCCACCGAACACCGGGGGGACACCGGACGGTGACACCGGGACCCCCACCGATCACCGGGAGGACACCGGACGGTGACACCGGGACCCCCACCGACCACCGGGGGGACACCGGACGGTGACACCGGGACCGGGGGGGCCCGGACGGTGACACCGGGTGGGCCGGACGGTGATACCGGGACCCCCACCGACCACCGGGGGGATACCGGACGATGACACCGATCACCGGGGGGACACCGGCCGGTGACACCGGGACCCCTCCCTCCCCTTGCCCCCCTCCCGGTTGGCCCCGCCCCCTGGCCCCGCCCCTTGGCCCGGCCCCGCCCTCACCGCCGCCGTAGACGCCGCCGCTCATGGCGCCTTCAGCACCGGGACAGCGCCGCCGCGCGGGGGGCGTGGCCTCGCCGCGGCCAATCAGCGCCCGCCGTGCGGCGCGCGCGCCCTCGCGCGCTTAAAGGCGCCGCGGCCCTTTGTTAAACCGGAGGGGGCGTGGCCTGCGCTGTTTGGCCCCTCCCCTTTGTGGGCGTGGTTTCACCCAAAGCCACTCCCACTCACTCCTCCTCCCCCTCCCGCGCGGCGTTAATTAGCGGTTTGGTTAATTAAAAGCAGCAAAATGGCGGATTTTTGAGGGGGGGGGTGAGGCTGAGCGCTGCCCGTGAATAAAAAACCCAAAAATCCCCCCAAAAAAAACACCGGGAGGGGGCGTGGCTCGGAGTGGGCGTGTCCCGCCGAGGGGGCGTGGCCAACGGGAGGCGTGGCCTCGTGGCGGAAGCGGCGCGGGACGCGCGAGGTGCGCGCGGGGGGGGGGGGGAGGGGGGCGGATTTTGGGGAGGGGGTCCCGGAGTGGGGGGGGGAGGGAGGTCAGAGGGTGTTTGGGGGTCTCCGGGGGGGGTCCCGGTGGGTTTGGGGGGTCCCGGTGGGTTTGGGGGGTCCCGGGGGGGTGTCCCGGTGGGTTTGGGGGGTCCCGGTGGGTTTGGGGGTTCCGGTGGGTTTGGGAGGTCCCGGGGGGGGGGGGTCCCGGTGGGTTTGGGGGGTCCCGGTGGGTTTGGGGAGTCCCGGTGGGTTTGGGGGTTCCGGGGGGAGCGGTGGGGGGAGGTCCGGTGGTGGGGGGTGTCTGGGGGGGGGGGTCCGGGGGTCCCGGGGGTCCCGGGGTCGGTCCCTGACGCCCCCTCCCCATTTTCCCCTCCCTCCCCCCCCCAGCATGTCCTCGGTTCGCCCCGCGGCTCCGTCCCCGCCGCCGGGGGGGCTCCCGGGACCGCCCCCCCCCCCCCGCCGCCGCCGCCACCACCGGGGCGCGGCCGCACCGGGACCCCCCCCGGGCTCCCCCCCCGCCGGTGCTCCCGGTAGCAACGACGTGTTCGTGACGTCGCGCTCGGACTTCCGCGCGCAGCTGCGGCGCTGCCAGCGGCTCCTGGCCCCGGGCGGGGGTCCCGGTGCTCCCGGTGGGGGTCCCGGTGCTCCCGGTGCTCCCGGGGAGCTGCGGCTGCACGGGCTCGGGCTCGCCGTGCCCCGCACCATCAATCTGGCGCTGCAGCTGCAGGCGGGCGCGGGCGGGACCCTCCGGCTCCACGCCAGCACCTCCTCCGTGCCCCTCCGCGCCCCCCGCGCCCGCCGCCGCCACACCGGCGACACCGGCGACAGCGGCGACACCGGCGGAGAGGACGGCGACACCCCCCGGCACAACTCCGCCATCCACATCCGCCTCTGCCGGGAGGCGCCCTGTGCCTGACGGGCTCCGGGGGGCTCCGGGGGGCTCCGGGGGGCTCCGGGGGTGTCACCGGGACCCACCGGGGGTGTCACCGGTCACCGGGACCCGCCGGGGGTGTTGGGGACACCCCGGGGCACCGGAGACGGCACCGGGAAGGGGTTTGAGGGACAGTTCGGGGACACCGTGAGGCGGGACGGCACGGACGGGGACACGGCGGTGTGAGGACACCGAGCTGCCACCGACGGGGGCACCGATGTCACCCTGGGGCGCTCGGTGTCACCGTGAGCCCCTCGGTGTCACCGTGAGCCCCTCGATGTCACCCCGAGCCCCTCAATGTCACCCCGGGGCACTCGGTGCCACCCTGGGGCGCTCAGTGTCACCCTGGGGCACTCGGTGTCACCCCCAACCCCTCAATGTCACCCCCAACCCCTCAATGCCACCCCCAGACCATCAATGCCACCCTGAGCCCCTCGATGCCACCATGAGCCCATCGATGTCACTTTGAGCCCCTCAATGTCACCCCAACCCCTCAATGTCACCCCAACCCCTCAATGCCACCCCCAACCCCTCAATGTCACCCCCAGCCCCCCCCTCCAGCAGCCCCGGGGACTTTGGGGGTGACACGGGGACTTTGGGGAGTGGCACCCCAATAAATCCAACGCCAATGAGGCCTCGGAGAGTTTTTGGGGGGATTTTGGGGAGGGGGGGGCGGGGCTGGGGCTTCCTCTGCGTCACCGGTGACATTTGGGGCAGGAAACCCCCCAGGTGACACTGGGGGACCCAGGGGACAGTGGGGGGAGCGCTGGGAGAGGGTCCGGGGGGGACATGGGGGGAGCTGGGGGGCTGCAGGTGACATTAAATGACATTGGGGACATCCCCAGGGGGAAATGGGGGGCTGCAGGTGACACTGGGGACATCCCCAGGGGGACATGGGGGGCTCCAGGTGACATTGGGGACATCCCCAGGGGGAGCTGGGGGGACCTGGGGGGCTGCAGGTGACATTGGGGACAACCCCAGGGGGAAATGGGGGGAGCTGGGGGGCTCCAGGTGACATTGGGGACATCCCCAGGGGGACATGGGGGGCTCCAGGTGACATTAAATGACATTGGGGACATCCCCAGGGGGAAATGGGGGGCTGCAGGTGACATTAAATGGCATTGGGGACATCCCCAGGGGGAAATGGGGGGAGCTGGGGGGCTGCAGGTGACATTGGGGACATCCCCAGGGGGAAATGGGGGGAGCTGGGGGGCTGCAGGTGACATTAAATGACATTGGGGACATCAAACATCCACGGTTGGGGGGGAGCGGGTGGGAAATGAGGGGGACCCCGGTGACAAAGGGACACCCCCGTGGCCAAAGGGACACTTGGGTGGCCAAAGGGACACTTGGGTGGCCACAGGGACCCCCGAGTGACCGTGGGGACCCCCGGGCGCGCAGCCCCCGGTCCCGGGTAATCCCTGCCATGTCCCTCCGGGGGGGACATCCGGGAGCCACCGGGGACTCCCGGTGCCACGGGGGGGACCCGGCGGTGTCGGTGACGTCGCTGTCGCCGCTGTCCCCCCGCCCCCGGTGCCCTTTGGCCCCGCTGGCGCCGGAGCCGCGGTCGCGCTGTGCGGAGCCGCACGTACGGCCTGGCAGGGGGCCCGTGTCACCTCCCGGGTCCCCCGTGTCACCTCCCGTGTCCCCCGTGTCCCCCCGCGCGGGGGTCCCCGGGGCCGCCCCCGGGGCCGCGGTGGCGCTGGGGACGGGGACAGTGACGGCGACAGTGACGCTGTCCCATTGTTCGGGGCTTCCGCCGCTCGAGGGATCCCGGGATCCCCCGGCCTGGCGCGGCCCGGTGGCCCCGTGCCGGTGTCACCGCGGTCCCACGGCCCCGCGCGGGGTGTCCCCGGGGCCGTCCCACGGCCGTGCGTGTCCCCGTCCCCGTCCCGGTGTCCCCGTCCGTGTCCCCGTCCCCGTGTCAGTGTCACCGTCCGTGTCCCAATCGTGACGGTGTCACCGTCCGTGTCCCCGTCCCCGTCCCCGTCCCGGTGTCACCCCCGTGTCCCCATCCCCGTGTCGGTGTCACTGTCCGTGTCCCCCTCCCCGTCCCGGTGTCCCCGTCCCCGTCCCGGTGTCACCGTCCGTGTCCCACTCCCCGTGCCCGTGTCACCGTCCGTGTCCCCGTCCCCGTGTCGCTGTCCCCGTCCGTGTCCCCCTCCCCGTCCCGGTGTCCCCGTCCCCGTGCCGGTGTCACCCCCGTGTCCCCCTCCCCGTGTCGGTGTCACCGTCCGTGTCCCCGTCCCCGTCCCGGTGTCCCCGTCCCCGTGACGGTGTCACCGTCCCCGTGCCGGTGTCCCCGTCCCCGTCCCGGTGTCACCGTCCGTGTCCCCGTCCCCGTCCCGGTGTCCCCGTCCCCGTGACGGTGTCACCGTCCCCGTGCCGGTGTCCCCGTCCCCGTGTCGGTGTCACCGTCCGTGTCCCTTCGTGTCCCCCATGCCTCGTCCCCGTGTCCCCCCCGTGTCCCCATTTCCCGTGTCCCCTCCGTGTCCCCCCTACGTCCCCCCCACGTCCCCCACGTCCCCCATCACCGTGTCCCCTCCGTGTCCCTCCCACGTCCCCCATTCCCCCATCCCCGCGTCGCCCCCGTGTCCCCTCCGTGTCCCTCCGTGTCCCCATTCCCCCATCCCCGTGTCCCCCCGGTATGCGTGTCCCCCCCCACGTCCCCGTGTCCCCGCCGTGCCCCCCCGTGTCCGTGTCCCCATTCCCCCATCCCCGTCCCCCCCCGTGTCCGTGTCGGTGTCCCGCCGTGCCCCCCGTGTCGGTGTCCCCCCCCCCGTGTCGGTGTCCCCCCCCGGTATCCGTGTCCCCCCGGTGTCCGTGTCCCCCCCCCGTGTCCGTGTCAGTGTCCGTGCCCCCCATCCCCGTGTCCCCCCCCGGTGCCCGTGTCCCCCCGTGTCGGTGTCGGTGTCGGTGTCGGTGTCGGTGTCGGTGTCCCCCGCCGCGGCGGCGCCGTGCCCGGTGCGTGGGTGGCCCGGGGCCAGGGGCCGACGTGCCGCGGCGGGCGCGGCCTTTTCCTCGAGGGGCCGTGGGGGGAGCGGATGGAAAACCCCCCCCGAGGGCCCTTCCGGCCCCGCGGCCCCTCGGATCAAACATTAACCGGCACCGGGGCCGGGGGACGCGCCGCAGCCCCGGGGCCGCCACGGACCCCCGGGCCATGAGCAGCCGGCGATGGGGGCGGCGGGTGAGCGGGGGGACCCACGGGGGCGCGGGACACGCGTGGGTGCGAGCGGTGGGTGTGTTTGTGGGGGTCTCCGGTGTCCCGGTGGTCCCCGATGTCCCGGTGGTCCCCGGTGTCCCGGTGGTCTCCGGTGTCCCGGGGGTCTCCGGTGTCCCGGGTGAGCGGGGGCACCCACGGGGTGCGGGACACGCGTGGGTGGGAGGGGTGTGTGTATGTGGGGGGGGGGGGGGCCCCGGTGTCCCAGGTGAGCGGGGCACCCACGGGGGTGCGGGACACGCGTGGGTGGGAGGGGTGGGTGTGTTTGTGGGGGTCTCCGGTGTCCCGGTGGTCTCCGGTGTCCCGGGTGAGCGGGGCGCCCACGGGGGTGCGGGACACGCGTGGGTGGGAGCGGTCGGTGTGTGTCCCGGTGGTCTCCGGTGTCCCGGGTGGGCGGGGGGGTCCCGACATCCCGGGACATTCCCCGGGGGGTTCGGGGGTCCCGCGTGGTGATCCCCCACCCGTGACGCTCCCCACGCCCCCCAGGGCTGTGCGCGGCGCTGCTGCTGCTGCTGTTGGGGGTCCCGGGGCGCCCCCAGCCCCCCCCCGAGACCCCCCCCTCGCTCTGCGACCCCCGAGTGATCGAACGGTTCATCCTGGAGGCGCGGGAGGCCGAGCGGGGGGCGGTGAGGGACACCGGGGACAGCGGGGGTGTGGGGACACCGGGGGGACACCGGGGGGTGGTGAGGGGACACCGGGGGGACATCGGGGGGCACCGGGGGGACATTGGGGACACCGGGGGGACACCAGGGGGCGGTGAGGGACACCGGGACACCGGGGGGACAGCGGGGGGACACCGGGGGACATTGGGGGGACACCGGGGGGACAACGGGGGTGTGGGGACATCGGGGGGACACCGCGGGGACACCGGGGGGACACCGGGGGGACACCGGGGGGACATCAGAGGATATTGGGGGGCGCGGGGACACCGTGGGGACACCGTGGGGACACCGGGGGGACACCGGGGGCGTGGGGACACCGGGGGCGTGGGGACATCGGGGGTGTGGGGACATTGGGGGACATTGGGGGCGTGGGGACATCGGGGCTGTGGGGGGACGTGAGGACACCGGGGGGTGTGAAGACATAGGGGGACATTGGGGGGCGTGAGGACATCGGGGGGACACCGGAGGGACACCGGGGCCGTGGGGACATCGGGGGGCGTGGGGGGGCGTGAGGACATCGGGGGGCGTGGGGGGACATTGGGGACATTGGGGGGCGTGGGGACACCGGGGGGCTTGGGGACACCGGGGGGACACCGGGGGGACACCGGGGGTGTGGGGACATTTGGGGACATCAGGGGACATTGGGGGTCTTGGGGACATCGGGGGTGTGGGGACATTTTGGGGGGGCAGACGGGGACATCGTGGAGGGACACGGGTGGGGACACGGGTGGGGACACGGGTGGGGACACTGGGACATCACGGGGGGGACATCACGGTGGGGGATGGGCGGTGTGGGAGGGGGGGTCTCGGGGGTCGCGGCGGGGGTGTCACCGTGTCCCCCCCCCCACCTCCCCCCCAGGCCGCGTGTGGCCCCCACTGTGACCTCCCCGAGCCCGTGGCTGTCCCCGACCCCGGAGTCAACTTCAACTTCTGGCGGAGCCTGGACGTGAGTGGGAATGGGGCGAAATCCCGGGAAATCGGGAAAAACCGGGAAATGGGGGAGAAATCCCGGGAAACCGGGAAAAACCGGGAAAAACCGGGAGAAATCCCGGGAAATTGGGGAGAAATCCCGGGAAATCGGGGCGAAATCCCGGGAAGTCGGGAAAAAGCGGCAGCGACCCGGGGGAACGGGGGGAAATCCCAGGAAATGGGAAAAAAAACCCACGGGAAATGGGGGAAAACCCAGGGAAATGGGGAAAAATCCGGGAATTGGGGAAAAAATGGGGGGAAATTCTGGGAAATGGGGGAAAACCCAGGGAAATGGGGAACAACCCCGGGAAATGGGGAAAAAATGGGGGGAAACTCTGGGAAATGGGGAATAACCCAGGGAATTGGGGAAAAAATGGGGGGAAACTCTGGGAAATGGGGGAAAATCCTGGGAAATGGGGAAAAAAACAGGGAATTGGGGAAAAATAGGTGGGAAGTGGGAGAAATGGAGAATAGTTGGGAAAAAAGAAGTGAACAGGGGAGAAATTGGGAATAATGGGGTGAAACGCGGGAAAATGGGGCAAAAGGGGGGAAATGTATGGGAGGAATTGGGAGAAATGGGGAAAACCGGGGAAAAATGGGGAAAATCTGGGAAAAATGGGGAAAACCGGGGAGAAATCAGGGAAAATGGGGAGAAACGGGACAAACCGGGCTGAAATTCAGGGGAATGGGCAAGAACCGGGACAAACCGGGCTGAAATCTGAGGAAAACGGGCGGGAACCGGGAGAAACGGGACAAATTGGGCTGAAATTCAGGGGAATGGGCAAGAACCGGGAGAAACGGGACAAATTGGGCTGAAATCAGGGAAAATGGGGAGAAACGGGACAAATTGGGCTGAAATCGGGGAAAACGGGGAGAAATGGGACAAACCGGGTTGAAGTCCGGGAAAAACGGGGAGAAATGGGACAAATTGGGCTGAAATCGGGGAAAACGGGGAGAAACGGGATGAACCGGGTTGAAATGTGAGAAAACGGGGGGAAACCGGACAAATTGGGCTGAAATGTGGGGGAAACCGGACAAATTGGGCTGAAATCCGGGGAAAACGGGGAGAAACGGGACAAATTGGGCTGAAATCGGGGAAAACAGGGAAAAACCGGATAAATTGGGCTGAAATCCGGGAAAAACGGGGCAAAACTCGCAGGGACGGAGAGAAGCGGGACGGGAACGGGGGACACCCGCGGGAAAATCGGGAGAACCGCGGGGAACGGGGGCCGGGCGCGGGGGCGGCGGTGCCGGTGGTGACCCCCGGTGACCCCCGGTGACCGCCGGTGTCCCGCCGGTGTCGCAGGCGCGGTCCCGGGCGCGGGAGGTGGCCGCGGGTCAGGCGGCGCTGGCGGCCGCGGTGCTGCGGGCGCGGGAGCAGCTCCGGGACCCGCGGGTGCGCCCGAGCCTGGACCGAGCGCACGGAGCGGCGCGGAGCCTGGCGCGGCTGCTGCGGGGGCTGGCGGCGCCGGTACCGGGGGGGTTTGGGGGGTTCGGGGGGATTTGGGGGGGTTTTGGGGGGTTTTGGGGGAATTTGGGGGGTTTTGGTGCCGGGCGAGGCTGCTGCGGGGGCTGGCGGCACCGGTACCGGGGGGACCGGGGGGGATTTGGGGGTTTTGGGGGGATTTCGGGGGGGTTTTGGGGGGATTTAGGGGGGTTTTGGGGGATTTAGGGAAGTTTTGGGGGGATTTAGGGGGATTTAGGGGGATTGAGAGGGGGTTTTGGGGGGATTTAAGAGGGTTTTGGGGGATTTAGGGGGGTTTTGGGGGGATTTAGGAGGTTTGGGGGGATTTAAGGGGGTTTTGGGGGGTTTTGGGGGGTTTTGGGGGATTTTGGTACCGGGGGTAATTGGGGAAACTGGGGGGGTTTTGGGGAAATTTGGGGTGGTTTTTGGGGGTCCGGTGGGGAGTTTTGGGGGGTCTTGGGGGAGTTTCGGGGTTTTTGAGTTCTCCGGGGGAGTTTTGGGGCGGTTTAGGGGGTCCGGGGGGGATTTCGGGACTTTTAGGGGGTGTGGGATTTTTGGAGTGTCCTGGGGGGCTTTGGGGATTTTGGGGGGGGGTTTTGGGGGGGTTCGGTGTTTTTGGGGGGGGGTCCGGGGCTGACCGTGGCCCCGCCCCCCCCGCAGGCCCCGCCCACGCCCCTCCCCCCCCCCGGCCCGGTGCGGGTCCGGAACGTTCCGCGGCTTTTGGGGGTCCTGAGCCGCTTCCTGAGGGGGAAGGTGCGGCTGTTCCTGACTGACAGCTGTCAATCATCAGCGCTGAGAGCTGTCAATCATCACCGCTGACAGCTGTCAATCAATCATCCGGCTGTTCCTGACTGACAGCTGTCAATCAATCCATCATCACCGCTGACAGCTGTCAATCATCTGGCTGTTCCTGACTGACAGCTGTTCATCAATCAACCTCCACTGACAGATGTCAATCAATCACACGGCTGTTCCTGACTGACAGCTGTCCATCCGTCAGTCAATCATCAAGGCTGACAGCTGTCAATCACCTGTCAATCCATCACCGCTGACAACTGTCAATCAATCACCGCTGGCAGCTGTCAATCACCCGTCAATCCATCACCACTGACAGCTGTCAATCATCAATGCTGTCAATCACCCGGCAAATATCAGCGCTGACAGCTGTCAATCATCCGGATATTCCCGACTGACAGCTGTCAATCATCCATCAAATACCTGCGCTGAAACCTGTCAATCAACAGGATTGACAGATGTCAATCATCACCACTGACAGCTGTCAATCACCACCAGCAGCTGCCAATCATCATCACAATCAGCTGTCAATCACCGCGGATCACCAGGACAGACAGCTGTCAATCATCACCACTGACAGCTGTCAATCATCATCACCATCAGCTGTCAATCATCGTGGATAACCAGGACTGACAGCTGTCAATCATCTGCGCTGACAGCTGTCAATCATAAGTCGTCATCCCCCCGCCCCTCCCCCCGGCACGTTGCACGCGCCGGCAGGTGATTGACAGCTGTCAATCATCCCCCCAGCCTGGCCTGCCCGGGCCCCGCGGGTGATTGATTGACAGCTGTCACTCAGGGGAGACCCCGCCCCCCAAACCGCCCCCCATGTAACTTAATGCAAACACGAGAGTATTTATGTACCCCCAAAACCGGAATGATGTGCTGGGACCCCCAAAGGGACCCCAAAATACCTCGGGACCCCCGAACGTGACCCCAAAACCGGGACCCCCAAAGGGGCCCCAAAGTACCCCGGGACCCCAAAACCGGGACCCCAAATTATCCCGGGACCCCCGAACGGGACCCCAAAATACCTCGGGACCCCCGAACGGGACCCCAAAATACCCCGGGACCCCAATACCGGGACCCCAAAACCGGGACCCCAAAATACCCCGGGACCCCCAAAGGGACCCCAAATTATCCCGGGACCCCCAAACCGGGACCCCCAAAGCGACCCCAAAACTGGACGGCTGCACCGGGACCCCCGAATGGGACCCCAAAATATCCCGGGACCCCCGAATGGGGACCCCCAAAACTGGGAGCCCCCCAAATGCCCCCAAATCCCCCCCAAAATCCCCCCAAATCCCCCAAAATCCCCCCAAATCCCCCCAAAGTCCCCCAAAATCCCCCAAATCCCCCCCAAATCCCCCCCAATCCCCCCCAAATCCCCCAAATCCCCCAAAATCCCTCCAAATACTCCAAGATCCCCCCAAACCCTCCCAAATCCCCCCAAAATCCCCCCAAATCCCCCAAAATCCCCCCAGCCCCTTTGACCACGCCCCTTTCCACACAAGCCCCGCCCCCTCAGGCCCCGCCCCCTCTCCAGGCCCCGCCCCTTCAAGGCCCCGCCCCCTCTCAGGCCCCGCCCCCTTTTCAGGCCCCGCCCCTTTTTCTCACCTCGGGGGCGGGGCCGGAGCGGCGGCCGCGGTGAGCGGGAGCGGATTTTGGGGGAATTTCGGCCATTTTTGGGAATTTCGGCGGATTTTGGGTGATTTAAGGGATTTGGGGGGGCTCAGGAGGGTTCGGGGGTCCCCACGGGGGTTCGGGGGTTGTGGGGGAGGCGGATTTGGGGTGGGGGAGGGGCAGAGTCCGCCTGGGGGCAAAGTCTGGTTTTGGGGGGGGGGAGGGGAAACGCGGCCCTGGGGACCCCCGGACCCCCCCCGGAGACCCCGGAACGCTCTGGGGACACCCCCAGACCCCACCGGGGGGGCTCGGAGACCCTCGGGACAGCCCGAGACCCCCCGGGACCCCCAGATGTGTCTGGGACCCCCCCAGGACCCTCTGAATCCCCCCCCAGGACCCCCAATTTCCCCCCCAGGACCCCCAATTTCCCCCCCAGGACCCCCAATTTCCCCCCCATGACCCCCCGAGACCCCTGGAGACCCCCCGAGACCCCCCCAAAATCCCCCCAGGACCCCCTGGGACCTCCGGATCTCCCCCCAGACCCCCCCAGGACCCCTCAATTCCCTCCCCAGGACCCTTTTGAGCCCCCCCAGGACCCCCCAGGACCCCCCAGCCATGGAGCCCCTCCTCCGCCGCTGCTTCCTCGGACGGGTAAAGCCCCTCCCCCCCTCCCCGGAGCCCCCCCGGATTTTGGGGACCCCCCAATCCCCCTAAACCCCCCAAATCCCCCCAAATCCCCCCAAATCCCCCCAAATCCCCCCCAAAACTCCCCCAAACCCCCCCAAATCCCCCCCAAATCCCCCCAAACCCCTGACGGAGGTCGCAGCCCCCCATGGGGGGGGGTCCCGTCTCCTACTCGCGGCACAGGGACCCCCCCCGGGCGGGGGAGGGGCAGCAGGAGGAGGAGGAGGATGAGGATGAAGAAGGGGCGGAGCCAACGGTGCGACTGCCCCGCCCCCGGCCCCGCCCCCAGCGCAAGCCCCGCCCCCGGCTCCACCCCTGGGCGGCGCTGGGGCTGAGCTCGGCCGCCGCCTTCCTGCTGGGTGCGTGACCTTTGACCCCTGACCCCTGAGTGACCCCTGAGCGACCCCCGAGTGACCCCTGAGTGACCTCGGCCCCGCCCCCAGGGCTGCTGCTGGCTGCGATTGGCCGAGCCCCGTGCGGGGGCGTGGCCGGGGGGGCGGGGCCTGTGCCCGGAGGCTCCGCCCCCGACGGGGTGTGGGGCGGGGCCAACGCTGAGGCTCCGCCCCCCCGGCCCCGCCTGCGGGAGCTGCTGCGGCGCCACCTGCGGGCGGAGCGGGTGGAGGCCTGGGTCAGGTGGGTGACCTCTGACCCCTGAGAGTGACCACTGACCCCTGACCCCTCTGAGTGACCACGGACCTCTGACCCCTGCTGCCCACCTGTGGGCGGAGCGGGTGGAGGCCTGAGTCAGGTGGGTGACCCCTGACCCCTGACCCCTGAGTGACCCCTGACCCCTGAGTGACCACTGACCTCTGACCCCTGAGTGACCACTGACCCCTCTGATTGACCACTGACCTCTGACCCCTGAGAGTGACCACTGACCTCTGACCCCCGCTGCCCACCTGCGGGCAGAGCGGGTGGAGGCCTGGGTCAGGTGGGTGACCTCTGACCCCTGACCCCTGAGTGACCACTGACCTCTGACCCCTCTGAGTGACCACTGACCCCTGTGAGTGACCACTGACCCCTGTGAGTGACCCCTGACCCCTGACCCCTGAGTGACCACTGACCCCTGACCCATGACCCCTGACCATTGACCCCTGTGACTGACCACTGACCTCTGACCCCCGCTGCCCACCTGCGGGCGGAGCGGGTGGAGGCCTGGGTCAGGTGGGTGACCTCTGACCCCTGACCACTGAGTGACTCCTGACCCCTGACCCCGACCCCTAACCCTTGAGTGACCACTGACCTCTGAATGACCACTGACCTCTGACCCCCACTGAATGTCAGCAGGTGGAGGCCTGGGTCAGGTGGGTGAACTCTGACCCCTGACCCCGACACCTGACCCCCCTGAGTGACCACTGACCCCCCTGAGTGACCACTGACCCCTGAGTGACCCCTGACCCCTGACCCCTGAGTGACCACTGACCCCTGACCCCTGAGTGACCCCTGACCCCTGACCCCCACTGAATGTCAGCGGGTGGAGGGTGGAGGCTCAGGCGAGTGACCTCTGACCCCCGTGACCCCTGACCTCTGCCCTCTGGCCGCAGGGAGGTCAGCGCGGGGCCGCACGGGGCGGGGTCGGGGCGTGGCCGCGCTCTCGCCCAATCGGTGCTCAGCGCCCTGGGGGGGGCGGGGCTGAGCCGGGCCTGGAGCCGCCCACAGCCCCTCCCCCTCCCGGTCAGGTAACGGGGTCAGCGCGGGGTCAGCGCGGGGTCACTGCGGGGTCACGGTGGGGTCAACATTGGGGGGGTCATTGGGGTGGGGGAGGGGTGATTTGGGAGGGGTCACTGAAGGTCCCGGGGGGTCATTGGGGGGGGTCATAGCGGCTCGTGGCTGGCCCCTGACCTTTGACCTTTGACCCCAGGGGGGAGGTGACCCTGAGCTGGGTGGGGCCGGGGGGGGAGGAGCTGGAGCGGCTCCCGCTGGACCCCGACGCCTTCTGCGCCTGGAGCGCCCCCGGCACCGCCACGGTCAGCGCCACCCCTGACCCCTGACCCCTGATCCCTGACCCCTGCTGACCCCTGCCCGCAAACCCTGAACCCTGACCCTGATCCCTGACCAGGACCCCTGACCCCACTGCCCCCACTGCCCCCACTGCCCCCAATGACCCCCCAATGACCCCCTGATGACCCCTGCTGACCCCTGATGACCCCTGATGACCCCTGACCCCCGACCGCCAACCCTGAAGCCTGACCATGACCCCTGAGTGACCCCTGCCTCCCCTGCCCCCAATGACCCCCTGACGACCCCTGATGACCCCCTGCTGACCCCACTGACTCCCGCTGACCCCTGCTGACCCCTGCTGCCCCCTGACCCCCGACCACGAACCCTGAACACTGACCGTGACCCCTGACCATGACCCCTGACCCCACTGCCCCCCCTGCCCCCACTGCCCCCAATGACACCAATGACCCCCCGATGACCCCTGCTGACCCCGCTGACCCCGCTGACCCCTGACCTTTGCCCCTGCCAGGGGGGGTTGGTGTTCGGGCACTACGGGCGCCCCCAGGACCTGGAGCAGCTCCGGGCTCGGGGGGCGGCGCCGCGCGGGAACCTCGTGCTGCTGCGGCTCGGCCGGGGCGGCGCTGCCGAAAAGGTGAGGGGCCGAAAATGGGGGGAGAAACAGCAAAATTGGGGTCAGACAGCCAAAAAATGGATCTGGGACTGAAAAAACGGGGCGAGAAACAGCAAAAATGGGGTGAGACACCTAAAAAATGGGTCTGGGACAAAAAACATGGGGTGAGAAACAGCAAAAATGGGTCTGGGAGCCAAAACATGGGGCGAGAAACAGCAAAAACGGGGTCAGACACCCAAAAAATGGATCTGGGACTGAAAAAACGGGGCGAGAAACAGCAAAAATGGGGTGAGAAACAAAAAAATGGGGTCAGACACCCAAAAAATGGGGTCAGACACCCAAAAAATGGGACTGGGACTGAAAAAACGGGGGGAGAAACAGCAAAAATGGGTCTGGGACTGAAAAAACGGGGGGAGAAACAGCAAAAATGGGGTGAGGAACAGCAAAAATGGAGTGAGACACCTAAAAAATGGGTCTGGGACTGAAAAAACGGGGCGAGAAACTCCAAAAATGGGGCGAGACACCTAAAAAATGGGTCTGAGATCCAAAGCATGGGGTGAGACACCCAAAAAATGGGGTGAGAAACAGCAGAAATGGGGTGAGACACGCAAAAATGGGTCTGGGACACAAAACATGGGGTGAGAGCCCCGGAAACGGGGCGAGAAACACCAAAAATGGGGTGAGACACCCAAAAAATGGGGTGAGACCCCCGGAAACGAGGCAAGAAACACCAGAAATGGGTCTGGGACACAAAACATGGGGCAAGAAACACCAGAAACGGGGCGAGAAACACCAAAAATGGGTCTGGGACCCAAAAAAATGGGGGGAAACCCCCTGAAAATGGGGTGGGAAACACCAAAAATGGGGTGAGACACCTAAAAAATGGGGTGGGAAACAGCAAAAATGGGGTCAGAAACAGCAAAAATGGGTTTGGGACATAAAACATGGGGTGAGAAACACCAGAAATGGGGAGAGACACCTAAAAAATGGGGTGAGACACCCAAAAAATGGGGGGAGAAACTCCAGAAATGGGTCTGGGACACAAAACATGGGGCGAGACACCCAAAAAATGGGGTGAGAAACAGCAGAAATGGGTCTGGGACCGAAAAAATGGGGTGAGACCCCCTGAAAATGGGGTGAGAAACACCAAAAATGGGTAAGGGACCCAAAAAAATGGGGCGAGACACCCAAAAAATGGGGTGAGAAACACCAGAAATGGTTCTGGGACCCAAAAAATGGGATAGAAACCCCAAAATGGGATAGGGAACCCAAAAACGGGGTGAGACACCCCAAAAACGGGATTTGGAACCCAAAAATTGGGTGAGACACCCAAAAAATGGGATTGGGAACCCAAAAATTGGGTGAGACACCCCAAAAATGGGATAGGGAACCCAAAAATGGGGTGAGACACCCAAAAAATGGGACAGGGAACCCAAAACCGGGGCTGGGGAAGGGGGTGGGGGAGGGTACCCCACCGCGAAGGTGAGACCCCAGAATTGGGGGCGGGGAGGGACCCCAGCCCGGATTTGGGGTCCGCAGGTGGCGGCGGCGGCGGCCGCGGGGGCGGTGGGGGTCCTCCTGTTCCCCGACCCCCGAGACAGCGCCGGGCCCGGGGGGGGCCCCGGCCTGGGGGGCAACACGGCCGTGACCCTCAGCGTGAGTGGGGGTCCCGGGGGGGTCCTGGGGGGGTTTGGGGAGGAGATCGGGGGGTCCTGGGGGGTCCCGGGGGTTTTGGGAGGGTCCGGGGGGGGGTTTGGGGGGCCCTGGGGGGAATTTTGGGGGGCCCTGGGGGTCCTGGGGGGTCCTGGGGGGCAGATCGGGGGTCCTGGGGGGAGATTGGGGGGGAGATCGGGGGGTCCTGGGGGGAGATTGGGGGGTCCTGGGGGGGGTTTGGGGGGAGATCGGGGGATATTGGGGGTCCTGGGGGGTCCTGGGGTGGGTTTGGGGGGAGACTGGGGAGGTCCTGGGGGGTCCGGGGGGGGAGATCGGGCGTCCTGGGGGGGGTTTGGGGGGTCCTGGGGGGAGATCGGGGGTCCTGGGGGGTCCTGGGGGGGAGATTGAGGGGTCCTGGGGGGAGATTGGGGGGTCCCGGGGGGGGTCTGGTGGGGTGCTGGGGGGGTTTGGGGGGAGATTGGGGGGTCCTGGAGGGAGATTGGGGGGTCCTGGGGGGTCCTGGGGGGTCCTCGGGGGTCCTCGGGGGAGATCGGGGGGTCCTGGGGGGGGTTTGGGGGGCCCTGGGGGTCCTGGGGAGGAGATTGGGGGGTCCTGGGGGGGATTTTGGGGGGCTAGGGGGGGTCTGAGGGTCTGGGGATATTTTGGGGAGGGGTCCGGGTGTATTTTTGGGGGGCTCAGTGTAATTTGGGGAGGGGTCTCACCGTGCCCAGGTGCAGGACGGCCCCGGGGACCCGGGGGTATTTCGGGGGTAATTTGGGGAGGGGTCCGGGTGTATTTTTGGGGGGTCAGGGTAATTTGGGGAGGGGTCTCACCCATTTCCCCAGGTGCAGGACGGCCCCGGGGACCCCTTCAGCCGCGGGTTCCCCTCCCTGGGGGGCCGCGCCCCCCCCGGGCCCCCCCCGGGGGTCCCCCCGATCCCGGCGCACCCCGTGAGCGCGGCCACGGCGGCGAGACTGCTCCGGTACGGGAGACCCCTCCCCAAATTCACGGGGGGCCCAAATTCACCTGGGAACCCCAAATTCACGGGGGGCCCAAATTCACCCGGGAACCCCAAATTCACCTGGGACCCCTCCCCAAATTCACCGGGAGCCCCAAATTCACCCGGGACCCCTCCCCAAATTCACCGGGAGCCCCAAATTACCCCGGGAACCCCAAATTCACCCGGGACCCCTCCCCAAATTCACCCGGGACCCCTCCCCAAATTCACCTGGGAACCCCAAATTAAGCCGGGAACCCCAAAATCATCCTGGGACCCCTCCCCAAAACCTCAAACCCCTCCCCAAACCCTGACCCCAACCCCAAGGGAGGGACCCTGACCCAAATTTGGGGTCCCAAGCCCCCAAAACCCATCCCCCCCTCCCCATTTCGGGGTCCCTCCCCCCAAACTCATCCCCCCTCCCCATTTCAGGGTCCCGAACCCCCCAAACCCCCTGAACCCATCCCCCCCTCCCCATTTCGGGGTTTTTGGGGGTCCCAAACCCCCCAAAACCCCCGACCCCTCCCCATTTCATGGTCCCTCCCCCCAAACCCTCCCAAACCCATCCCCCCTCCCCATTTCAGGGTCCCTCCCCCCAAACCCACCCGACCCCTCCCCATTTCGGGGTTTTTGGGGGTCCCAAACCCCCCCAAACCCCCCTCCCCATTTCAGTGTCCCTCACCCCCCAAACCCCCCCGACCCCTCCCCATTTCAGAGTTTCGGGGGTCCCAAACCCCCCAAACCCATCCCCCCGACCCCTCCCCATTTCAGGGTCCTGGGGGTCCCAAACCCCCCCAAACCCATCCCCCCTCCCCATTTCGGGTTTTTTGGGGGTCCCTCCCCCCCCAAACCCATCCCCCCTTCCCATTTCAGGGTCCCTCCCCCCAAACCCCCCCGACCCCTCCCCATTTCGGGGTTTTTGGGGGTCCCAAACCCCCCAAACCCATCCCCCCTCCCCATTTCAGGGTCCCTCTCCCCAAACCCCCCAAACCCATCCCCATTTCAGGGTCCCTCCCCCCCCAAACCCACCCCCCCTCCCCATTTCAGGGTCCCAAACCCCCCGGACCCCCCCAAACCCATCCCCCCTCCCCATTTCAGAGTTTCGGGGGTCCCAAACCCCCCAAACCCATCCCCCCTCCCCATTTCAGGGTCCCGAACCCCCCAAACCCCCCCAAACCCATCCCCCCTCCCCATTTCGGGGTTTTTGGGGGTCCCAAACCCCCCAAACCCATCCCCCCTCCCCATTTCAGGGTCCCAAACCCCCCCAAACCCCCCCGACCCCTCCCCATTTCGGGGTTTTTGGGGGTCTCACCCCCTCCCCCCCCCGTTGCAGGTCTCTGGGCGCCCCCCGCGCCCCCCCGCACTGGGGGGTCCCGGGGGGGGCGCTGCGGTTCCGGCCCCGCCCGGGGGGGCGGCGGCTGCGGCTGCGCGTGGGGGGGGGACGCGCCCCGGGACCCTCACCAGCGTCTTCGGGGCGCTGCGGGGGCGGCTGGAGCCCGGTGAGGGCGGGGCCGGGGGGCGGGGCCGGGGGGGCGGGGCCAGAGTGGGTGGGGCCGCTGGGTGTGGTCAGATGGGGCGGGGTTTGATTTGGGTGTGGTCGGTGGGTGTGGCCAAAGTGGGCGCGGTCTGTTGGGATTTCGGAGTGGTCTAAGTGGGCGGGGTTTTGATTGGGTGTGGTTGGTGGGTGTGGCCAGGGTGGGCGGGGTTTGTTTTGGGTGTGGTCAGTGGGTGTGGCCAAAGCGGGTGGGGTTTGGGTGTGGTCAATGGGTGTGGCCAAAGCAGGATTTGGGTTTGACCGGAGTGGGTGGGGTTTGGTTTGGGAGTGGTTAGTGGGTGTGGCATAAGTGGGCGTGGTTTGGGCGTGGTCAATGGGTGTGGCCAGAGTGGGCGGGATTTGGTTTGGGTGTGGCCAATAGGTGTGGCCTGAATGGGCATGAATTGGGTGTGGCCAAGGTGGGCGTGGCCAGGCACGGTTTGGGTGTGGTCGGTGGGTGTGGCTAAGCTGGGAGGGGCAGAATATGGGCGCGGTCAGTGGGGCGTGGCCAGTGGGGTGTGGTCAGTGGGTGTGGTCATTGGGGCGTGGTCATTGGGGCGTGGTCAGTGGTGTGTGGTCAGTGGGTGTGGCCAGTGGGGTGTGGTCAGTGGGTGTGGTCAGTGGGTACGGTCAGTGGGTGTGGTCAGTGGGGCGCGCCCAGTTGGGGCGTGGTCAGTGGGGCGTGGTCATTGGGGCGTGGTCAGTGGGGCGTGGTCAGTGGGGTGCGGTCAGTGGGGTGTGGTCAGTGGGGCGTGGTCAGTGGGTGCGATCAGTGGGTGTGGTCAGTGGGGCGTGGTCAGTGGGGTGTGGTCAGTGGGGTGTGGTCAGTGGGTGCGGTCAGTGGGTGTGGTCAGTGGGGCGTGGTCAGTGGGGTGCGGTCAGTGGGGTGTGGTCATTGGGGCGTGGTCAGTGGGTGCGATCAGTGGGTGTGGTCAGTGGGGCGTGGTCAGTGGGGTGTGGTCAGTGGGGTGTGGTCAGTGGGGCGTGGTCATTGGGGCGTGGCCACAATCGGGCGTGGCCAATCGGGCTGGAGGGGGCGTGGCCTGGCTGACGTGGCCCCGCCCAGACTGTTACGTCATCGTGGGCGCCCAACGCGATTCGCTGGGCCCGGGGGCGGCGGCCTCGGGCGTGGGCACCGCCCTCCTATTGGAGCTCGCCCGGTTCTTCGCCGCCATTGGCCGGGAGGGTGAGGGGCGGGGCCGGGGCGGGGCCGGGGCGGGGCCGGGGGCGGGGCCAGTTCGGGGAGGGGCTGAAATTGGGGGAAATTCGGGGTTTGGACCCAAATTTAGGGGGCGGATTCGGAGGGTGGGGGAGGGGTTAGACAGGGCGTGGCCGGGTGGGCTGAAATTGGGGGAAAATTGGGGTTTTTGACCCAAATTTAGGGGGCGGATTCAGAGGGTGGGGGTGGGGCAAAACAGGGCGTGGCCAGGTGGGCTGAAATTTGGGGAAATTGGGGTTTTCACCCAAATTGAGGAGGGGGTCAGAGGGTGGGGGAGGGGTCCCACGCGGAGGAGGGGCAGTGGGGGGAGGGGCGGTCCTGGCCTTTCCCAGGTTCCGCCCACTTTTTGGGGGTGACCCCCTCATTTTTGGGGTCTCCCCCACCTCGGGGGTCCCCCCCTCACTCGGGGGTCGCCCCCCAACCCCCCCCAGGTTTCCAGCTCCGCCGGACCCTCCTCTTCGCCAGCTGGGACGGGGCCGAGTTCGGACATTTGGGGGCCACCGAGTGGCTGGAGGTGACCCCGTGACCCCTCCGCGACCCCTCCGTGACCCCGTGACCCCGCCGTGACCTTTCCCCTCCCCCCAGGGCTACCCCGGCCTGCTGCACACCAAAGTCGCCGCCTACATCAGCCTGGACCGCGCCGTGCTGGGTGCGCCCCTCCCCCACCCCCGACCCCTCCCCCACCCCCCGACCCCTCCCCCACCCCCCGACCCCTCCCCCACCCCCCTGACCCCTCCCCCACCCCGCAGGCGCAGAGCGGTTGGTGGTCAGGGCCAGCCCCACCCTGGGGACGCTGGTGGAGAGCGCGCTGGAGCAGGTGGGGGAGGGGCGAGGGGGTGGGGGAGGGGTCAGGGGGGTGGGGGAGGGGACAGGTGTCAGACCCCCCCCAAAATTCAGGTGGAGAGTCCGAACGAGGGCGGGAAGAGCCTCCTGGAGCAGCTGAGGCGGCCGGGGAGGGGCTGGGAGAGCGACCTGTGAGTGGGGCACACCTGGGGGCACACCTGGGCACACCTGGGCGCACCTGAGATACACCTGAGATACACCTGGGGGCACCTGGGTACACCTGGGCACACCTGGGCACACCTGGGCACACCTGGGATACACCTGGGCACAGCTGGGCACAGCTGGGCACACCTGGGATACACCTGGGCACAGCCCTGACACACCTGGGCACACCTGGATACACCTGGGATACATATGGGCACACCTGGGATACACCTGGGATACACCTGGGCACACCTGGGGGCACCTGGGGGCACACCTGGGCACACCTGGGGGCACACCTGGGCACACCTGGGCACACCTGGGCACAGCTGGGGGCACACCTGGGCACACCTGGGGGCACCTGGGCACAGCTGGAATACACCTGGGCACAGCTGGGGGCACCTGGGATACACCTGGGAACACCTGGGATACATCTGGGATACACCTGGGCACACCTGGGCACAGCTGGGCACACACCTGGGCACACCTGGGCACACCTGGGCACACCTGGGGCACACCTGGGGGCACCTGGGGGCACCTGGGATACACCTGGGCACACCTGGGCACACCTGGGCACACCTGGGTACACCTGGGGACACCTGGGCACAGCTGGGATACACCTGGGCGCACCTGGGCACACCTGGGCACACCTGGGATACACCTGGGCACACCTGGGCACACCTGGGATACACCTGGGGGCACACCTGGGCACACCTGGTGGCACCTGGGATACACCTGGGCACACCTGGGCACACCTGGGCACACCTGGGGGCACACCTGGGCACACCTGGGCACACCTGGGACACACCTGGGCACACCTGGGCACACCTGTCCCCCCGTGTCCCCCCGCAGGGTCCGGCCGCTCTCCCCCGAGGGCGGCGCTTTCCCCTTCACGGCGGCCGCCGGTGTCCCGGCCCTGGAGTTCAGCTTCGATGAGGTGGGACCCCAAAAGTCCCCAAAATGTCCCCAAAAGTGTCACCAAAATGTCCCCAAAAGTGACAACGAAATGTCCCAAATATCCCCTAAAAGTGTCCCCAAAAATGTAATCAAAAGTGTCCCCAAAAGTATCCCAAATGTCCCCAAAAAGAGTCCCAAATGTACCCAAAAGTGTCCCCAAAAGTGTCCCAAATGTCCCCAAGTGTCCCAAAGAGTGTCCCCAATGTCCCCAAAAGTGTCCCCAAACCTGTCCCCAATGTCCCCAAAAATGTCCCTGAAAATGATCCCAAAAAATGTCCCCAAAAGTGTCCCAAATTCCCCCAATCCCCCCAATCCCCTCATTGTCCCCAAAATGTCCCCAATGTCCCAAATCCCCCCGATGTCCCCATGTCCCCAATCCCCCCAATGTCCCCAATGTCCCCAATGTCCCCAATCCCCCCCAATGTCCCCAATGTCCCCAATGTCCCCAATGTCCCCAATCCCCCAATGTCCCCAATGTCCCCAATCCCCCAATGTCCCCAATGTCCCCAATGTCCCCAATGTCCCCAATGTCCCCCCGATGTCCCCAATGTCCCCAATGTCCCAAATGTCCCCAATGTCCCCAATGCCCCCAATGTCCCCAAATGTCCCCAATGTCCCCAATGTCCCCAATCCCCCCAATGTCCCCAAAATGTCCCCAATGTCCCCAATCCCCCCAATGACCCCAATCCCCCAAATGTCCCCAATGTCCCCAAATGTCCCCAATGTCCCCAATGTCCCCAATCCCCCCAATCCCCCCAATGTCCCCAATGCCCCCAATGCCCCCAATGTCCCCAATGTCCCCAATGTCCCCAATCCCCCCAATCCCCCCAATGTCCCAAATGTCCCAAATGTCCCCAATCCCCCCGGTGTCCCCAATCCCCCCAATGTCCCCAATCCCCCCAATGTCCCCAATCCCCCCAATGTCCCCAATGTCCCCGATGTCCCCCCAGCCCGCGGGCGGTGGCTCGGGCGCGGCGCTGGGCACGGCCGAGGACACTCTGCGCCGCCTCGGGGCGCGGCTGCGGGGGCGGCTGCCGGCGGTGGCCGAGGCTGCGGCCGCGGTGGCGGCACAGCTGCTGCTGCGCCTCGGCCACGAGCCCCGGCTGCCGCTGGACCCCGGCGCGCTCGGCGACGCGCTGGTGCGGCAGCTGGCCCCGCTGCAGGTGAGACCAGTAAAAACCAGTATAGACCAGTATAAACCAGTATAAACCAGTATAAACCAGTATAGACCAGTATGGGACCAGTATGGGGCCAGGGGGGTACTGGGAGGGTTTTGTGCCCCGGCGCGCTCGGCGACGCGCTGGTGCGGCAGCTGGCCCCGCTGCAGGTGAGACCAGTAAAAACCAGTATAGACCAGTATAAACCAGTATAGACCAGTATAGACCAGTATAAACCAGTATAAACCAGTATACACCAGTATAGACCAGTATAGACCAGTATAAAGCAGTACGGACTGGTATAGACCAGTATAACCCAGTATATCCTGATATACCCCAGTATAACCCAGTATAACCAGTATAACCCAGTATAACCCAGCCCAAACCGGTATAACCCAGTATAGCCCAGTATAACCCAGTATAACCAGTATAACCCAGTGTAGCCCAGTATAACCCAGTGTAACCCAGTATATCCCAGTATAACCCAGTGTGACCCAGTATAACCCAGTATAACCCAATATATCCCAGTATAACCCAGCCCAAACCAGTATAACCCAGTATAACCCAGTGTAACCCAGTTTAACCCAGTATAACCCAGTATAACCCAGTATGACCCAGTATAAACCAGTATAACCCAGTATAACCCAGTATAACCCAGTATAACCCAGTGTAACCCACTATAACCCAGTGTAACCCAGTATAACCCAGTGTAACCCAGTATAACCCAGTATATCCCAGTATAACCCAGTGTATCCCAGTATAACCCAGTGTGACCCAGTATAACCCAGTATAACCCAGTATAACCCAGTATAACCCAGTGTAACCCAGTGTAAACCAGTATAACCCAATATAACCCAGTATAACCCAGTATAAACCAGTATAACCCAATATAACCCAGTATAACCCAGTATAACCCAGTATAACCCAGTATAACCCAGTATAACCCAGTCCAACCCAGTATAGCCCAGTATAACCCAGTATAACCCAGTACAACCCAGTATAACCCAGTATATCCCAGTATAACCCAGTATAACCCAGTATAACCCAGTATGACCCAGTATAACCCATCCTATCGCGGCCTATCGCGACACGCCCCAGTATAACCCAGTATAACCCAGTATAACCCAGTTTAACCAGTATAACCCATCCTATCGCGGCCTATCTCGGCCTATCCCGGCCTATCGCGGCCTATCGCGGCCTATCGCGGCCTATATCACGGCCTATCGCGGCCTATCGCGGCCTGCCCCAGTATAACCCAGTATAACCCAGTATAACCCGGCCTATCACGGCCTATCTCGGCCTATCTCGGCCTATCACGGCCTATCACGGCCTATCGTGGCCTATCGCGGCCTATCGTGCCCTATCACGGCCTATCGTGGCCTATCGCAGCCTATCACGGCCCATCTCGGCCTATCTCGGCCTATCGTGGCCTATCTCGGCCTATCGCGGCCTATCGTGACCTATCGCTGCCTATCTCGGCTTATCTCAGCCTATCACGGCCTATCGCGGCCTATATCGCGGCCTATATCGGCCTATATCGGCCTATCCCGGCCTATCACACCATATCGCGGCCTATCGCGGCCTATCTCGACCTATCGAGGCCTATCGCGGCCTATCGCGGCCTGTATCTCGGCCTATCTCGGCCTATCGAGGCCTATCTCGGCCTATCGCGGCCTATCGCGGCCTATCGCGGCCTATCGTGGCCTATATCACGGCCTATCGCGGCCTATCGCGGCCTATCGCGGCCTATCGCGGCCTATCGCGGCCTATCGCGGCCTATATCGAGGCCTATCGCGACATGACCTGCTGTGACCCCGCCCCCTGCAGGCGCGCGGGCTGTCCCTGCAGTGCCTCTCCTCGGCCAGAGGGGGCGTCGTGCGCGCGGCGGCGGCGCTGCGCCGCGACATGGCCGGGGCGGACGGCGGCAACGAGCGGCTCAACCGCGGCTTCAACGCGCGCCTCATGGCCGTGAGTGTCACCCGGGGTCACCTGGGGGTCACCGGGGTCACCTGGGGGTCACCGGGGTCACCGGGGTCACCTGGGGGTCACCTGGGGGTCACTGGGGTCACCTGGGGGTCACCTGGGGTCACCTGGGGTCACCTGGGGTCACCTGGTCACACCCCTGGGTGTCCCCTTCATGTCCTCTGGGTGTCACCTGGTCACCCTTGGGTGTCCCTGGGTGTCCCTGGGTGTCCCTGGGTGTCCCCTGGGTGTCCCTGGGTGTCCCTGGGTGTCCCCTGGGTGTCCCCTGGGTGTCCCTGGGTGTCCCTGGGTGCCCCTTGTCACCCCTGGGTGTCCCTGAGTGTCCCCTGGGTGTCCCTGGGTGTCCCTGGGTGTCCCCGGGTGTCCCTGGGTGTCCCTGATCACCCCTGGGTGTCCCCGGGTGTCCCCTGGTCACCCCTGGGTGTCCCCTGGGTGTCCCTGTGTGACCCTGGATGTCCCTTGAGTGTCCCCTGGGTGTCCCTGGGTGTCCCCTGGCTGTCCCTGGGTGTCCCTGGATGTCCCTGGTCACCCCTGGGTGTCCCCGGGTGTCCCCTGGGTGTCCCCTGGGTGTCCCCTGGGTGTCCCTGTGTGTCCTCTGGTCACCCCTGGGTGTCCCCTGGGTGTCCCTGGGTGTCCCTGGGTGTCCCCTGGGTGCCCCTGGGTGTCCCTGGGTGTCCCTGGGTGTCCCCTGGGTGTCCCTGGGTGTCCCTGGTCACCCCTGGGTGTCCCCTGGGTGTCCCCTGGGTGTCCCTGGGTGTCCCTGGTCACCCCTGGGTGTCCCCTGGTCACCCCTGGGTGTCCCTGGGTGTCCCTGGGTGTCCCCTGGGTGTCCCCTGGGTGTCCCTGAGTGTCCCTGGGTGTCCCTTGGGTGTCCCTGGCTGTCCCTGGTCACCCCTGGGTGTCCCTGGGTGTCCCTGAGTGTCCCTGGGTGTCCCCTGGGTGTCCCTGGGTGTCCCCTGTGTGTCCCTGGGTGTCTCCTGGTCACCCCTGGGTGTCCCTGGGTGTCCCCTGGGTGTCCCTGGGTGTCCTTTGGGTGTCCCTGGTCACCCCTGGGTGTCCCTGGGTGTCCCTGGGTGTCCTTTGGGTGTCCCCTGGTCACCCCTGGGTGTCCCTGGGTGTCCCTGTGTGTCCCCTGGGTGTCCCCTGGGTGTCCCCTGGTGTCCCCTGGATGTCCCCTGTGTGTCCCTGAGTGTCCCTTGGGTGTCCCTGGGTGTCACCTGGGTGTCCCCTGGGTGTCCCTGGGTGTCCCCTGGGTGTCCCTGGGTGTCCCTGGGTGTCCCTGGTCACCCCTGGGTGTCCCCTGGGTGTCCCTGGGTGTCCCCTGGTCACCCCTGGGTGTCCCTGAGGGTCCCTGGGTGTCCCCTGGGTCTCCCTGGGTGTCCTTTGGGTGTCCCCTGGATGTCCTCTGGGTGTTCCTGGGTGTCCCTGGGTGTCCCCTGGGTGTCCCTGGGTGTCCCTGGGTGTCCCCTGAGTGTCCCCTGGGTGTCCCTGGGTGTCCCCGGGTGTCCCTGGGTGTCCCCTGGGTGTCCCTGAGTGTCCCCTGAGTGTCCCCTGGGTGTCCCCTGGGTGTCCCTGAGTGTCCCCTGAGTGTCCCCTGGGTGTCCCTGGGTGTCCCTGGGTGTCCCCGGGTGTCCCCTGCGTGTCCCTGGGTGTCCCTGGCTGTCCCCTGGGTGTCCCTGGGTGTCCCCAAAGTGTCCCTGGGTGTCCCTGGGTGTCCCCTGGGTGTCCCCTGGGTGTCCCTGGGTGTCCTCTGGTCACCCCTGGGTGTCCCTGGGTGTCCCCTGGGTGTCCTCTGGGTGCCCCTGGGCGACCCCTGACCCCGTCCCCGTCCCCCCAGGCCGAGGCGTCGCTGCTGTCCCCGTTCGTGTCCCCTCTGGTCACCCCGTTCCGCCACGTCCTGCTGGGCCGCGGTGGCCACACGCTGCGGGCGCTGGTGGCCGAGCTGGGACACGGTGACACCGGCGGTGACATCGGTGACATCGGTGACAGCGGCACCGCCCGCGGCCGCCTGCGGGTGGCGCTGCTGGCCTGGACCCTGCGCGGCACCGCGGGGGCGCTGGCGGGGGACAGCGGGGACCTCGGGGACATGGGGGGCGCCGGGGACAGCGGCGGCTGCGGCCACCTTGGGGACATCGGGGGGGACGGCCGGGGTGGCCTTGGGGACATTGGGGACACCGGGGGCACCGGGGACACCTGGGGTCATGGGGACACCGGGGACATTGGGGACATTGGGGACATTGGGGACATTGGGGGTCGTGGGGACATTGGGGACATTGGGGACAGGGACACGTGGGGTGATGGGGACACCTGGCAGTGGGGTGGCCCTGGGGACAGCGGTGGGGACCTTGGGGACACTCAGGGTCGGGTTGGCCCTTGGTGACACTTGGGGACACCTTGGGGACATTTGGGGACATTTTGGGACACTTGGACACACCTTGGGGACATTTTGGGGACACTTGGGGACACTTGGGGACATTTGGGGACATTTGGGGACACTTGGACACACCTTGGGGACATTTTGGGGACACTTGGGGACACTTGGGGACATTTGGGGACACCTTGGGGACACTTGGGGACACCTTGGGGACATTTGGGGACACTTGGGGACATTTAGGGACACCTTGTGGACACCTTGGGGACACTTGGGGACATTTGGGGACACTTTGGGGACACTTGGGGACACATTGGGGACACTTGGGGACATTTGGGGACATTCGGGGATTACTTGGTGACACTTGGGGCCACCTTGGGGGCATTTGGGGACTTTTGGGGACATTTGGGGACTTTTGGGGACACTTGGGGACATTTGGGGACCTCCGTGGTGGCCCCGGGGATACCTTGGGGCACAGGGCCTGTCTCCTCGTTTGCATCCTCATTTGCATCCCCATTTGCATCCTCATTTGCATCCTCATTTGCATCAGCCGCGTTTATTGGCTGCGACCCTGAGCTGGGGAGAATAAAAGCAGCGGGGGCCACGCCCCCGTGGCCACGCCCACATTGGCCCCGCCCACTCGTGTTCGGCCACTCCCATTGGTGGCCGCGCCCTCACAGGCCCCGCCCATCGGGGCGTTGGTGGGTGGAGCCATGTTGTCCTGGCAGCCATGTTGGATTGGCAGCCATGTTGGATTGGCAGCCATGTTGTGCTGGCGGCCATATTGAAATGGCAGCCATATTGGATCGGTGGCCATATTGTCCTGGCAGCCATGTTTTCCTGGTGGCCATATTGGATTGGCAGCCATATTGGATTGGTGGCCATATTGGATTGGCAGCCATGTTGGATCGGTGGCCATATTGGATTGGCAGCCATGTTGTCCTGGTGGCCATATTAGATCGACAACCATATTGAAATGGCAGCCATGTTGTCCTGTCGACCATATTGTCCTCGTGGCCATATTGGATTGGCAGCCATGTTGTCCTGTCGACCATATTGTCCTGTCGACCATATTGGATCGGCAGCCATATTGGATTGGCAGCCATGTTGTCCTGGTGGCCATATTGGATCGACAAGCATATTGAATTGGCAGCCATGTTGTCCTGTCGACCATATTGTCCTGGTGGCCATATTGGATTGGCAGCCATATTGTCCTGGTGGCCATATTGGATCGGCAGCCATATTGGATTGGCAGCCATGTTGTCCTGGTGGCCATATTGGATTGACAACCATATTGAAACAGCAGCCATGTTGTCCTGGTGGCCATGTTGGATCGGTGGCCATCTTGTCCTGTCGACCATATTGTCCTGGTGGCCATATTGGATTGGCAGCCATATTGAACTGGCAGCCATATTGTCCTGGCGGCCATATTGAATCTGCAGCCATCTTGTCCTGGCGGCCATGTTGTCCCAGCAGCCATCTTGCTCCTCCAGCCTCCTCCTCCCTCAGCGCCGCTCCACGGCGGCCATCTTGCCGTGGGCGGGGCCGGGGGCGGTGTCAGCACTGGGGGTCCCCTTTGGGGGGTCCGGGCGGGCTCTGGGCGCCCTCCAGGACCCGCGGCCGGTGCCCACCCGGCGCCACGCCCATGCGCAGGAGGTCCCTGGGGAGGGGACATGGGGGTCACTGTGGGGTCACCGTGGGGTCACTGCGGGGTCACCGAGCCCCCCAAACCCCCCCAAACCCCCCGAGCCCCCCAAACCCCCCCCCAGCCCCCCGTACTCGCCGCGCAGCCGCGGCCGCAGCTCCAGCCCGGCGCCGCCCGAGGGCTCCTCACACCTGCCCGGCTCCAGGTGGGACGGGGCGGGGCTGCGGGACAGAGGGGGGTGAGGGACAGCCCCCGGGGACCCCTCCCCATAAATTCAGGTGAGATGGGACCCCTCCCAAAAAATTCTGGTGTTCTTGGACACCCCCAAATGATTCAGGTGTGCTGGGACCCCTCCCCAAATAATTCAGGTGTGATGGGACCCCCTACCCAATGACTCAGGCGTGATGGGACCCCTCCCCAAATAATTCAGGTGTGATGGGACCCCCTACCCAATGACTCAGGCGTGATGGGACCCCTCCCCAAATGACTCAGGTGTGATGGGACCCCTCCTCAATAACTCAGGTGTGATGGGACCCCTCCCCAAATGATTCAGGTGTGATGGGACCCCTCCCCAAATGATTCAGGTGTGATGGGACCCCCCCCAAATGACTCAGGTGTGCTGAGACCCCCTACCCAAATGACTCAGGTGTGCTGAGACCCCTCCCCAAATGACTCAGGTGTGATGGGCCCCCCTACCCAAATGACTCAGGTGTGATGGGACCCCTCCCCAAATGACTCAGGTGTGATGGGACCCCTCCCCAAATGATTCAGGTGTGATGGGACCCCTCCCCAAATGACTCAGGTGTGATGGGACCCCTCCCCAAATGATTCAGGTGTGATGGGACCCCCTACCCAAATGATTCAGGTGTGCTGGGACCCCTCCCCAAATGACTCAGGTGTGATGGGACCCCCTACCCAAATGATTCAGGTGTGCTGGGACCCCTCCCCAAATGATTCAGGTGTGATGGGACCCCCTACCCAAATGATTCAGGTGTGCTGGGACCCCTCCCCAAATGACTCAGGTGTGATGGGACCCCCCCCCCAGATGATTCAGGTGTGATGGGACCCCCTCCCCAAATGACTCAGGTGTGATGGGACCCCCTCCCCAAATGACTCAGGTGTGATGGGACCCCTCCCCATGAACTCAGGTGTGCTGGGACCCCCTACCCAATGACTCAGGTGTGTTGAGACCCCTCCCCAAATGATTCAGGTGTGATGGGACCCCTCCCCAATGACTCAGGTGTGATGGGACCCCTCCCCAAATGATTCAGGTGTGATGGGACCCCTCCCCAATGACTCAGGTGTGATGGGACCCCTCCCCAAATGACTCAGGTGTGATGGGACCCCTCCCCAAATGACTCAGGTGTGCTGGGACCCCTCCCCAAATGACTCAGGTGTGATGGGACCCCCTACCCATGAACTCAGGTGTGATGGGACCCCTCCCCATGAACTCAGGTGTGCTGAGACCCCTCCCCAAATGACTCAGGTGTGCTGGGACCCCTCCCCATGAACTCAGGTGTGATGGGACCCCTCCCCAAATGCGTTCAGGTGCTCTGAGGCCCCCCCAAACGCCACCAGCACACCTGCTGGGCGGGCGGAGGGTCTCGGGGCGCCGGATCAGGTGGTCCAGGGCGCGCAGCAGGTGCGGGAAGGTGGGGCGGGCGCCGCGCTGGCGCTGCCAGCACTGCAGCATCAGCCGGTGCAGCGGCGCCGGGCAGCGCGGCGGCGGCGGCAGGCGGTAGTCCTGCTCCACGGCGTTGATCACCTGGGCAGGGGAGCGGACAGGTGAGGGGACAGGGGAGGATTTTGGGGGTTTTGGAGGGGGGTTCTGGGGGTTTTTGTGGATCTGGTGTTTTTTGGGTGTTTTTGGGTGTTTTTGTGGGGATTTTTTTTGGGGTTTTGTAATTTTGGGGTATTTTGGTGCGTTTTTTGGGGGTTTTTGGGGTTTCTGCAGTTCGGGGGCCCTGGTCTTGGGTGACTCATGTCCTGGTTGGACATGGATGTGTCCCAGTACTCATGGTTGGACATGTCCCAGTACTCATGGTTGGACATGGACATCTCCCAGTACTCATGGTTGGACATCTCCCAGTACTCATGGTGGGACATGTTCCGGTTGGACATGGACATGTCCCATACTCATGGTGGGATGTGTCCCAGTACTCATGGTTGGACATCTCCCGGTAGTCACATCCTGGTTGGACATGTCCCGTACTCATGGTTGGACATCTCCCAGTACTCATGGTTGGACGTTCTCCAGTACTCATGGTGGGACATGGACATCTCCCAGTACTCATGGTGGGACATGTCCCAGTACTCATGGTTGGACATTTCCCAGTACTATCATGGGACATCTCCCGGTACTCACGTCCTGGTTGGACATGTCCCAGTACTCATGGTTGGACATCTCCCGGTACTCACATCCTGGTTGGACATGTCCCAGGATTCATGGTTGGACATGGCCCAGTAGTCATGGTTGGACATGTCCCAGGATTCATGGTTGGACATGGCCCAGTAGTCATGGTTGGACATGTCCCAGGATTCATGGTTGGACATGGCCCAGTAGTCATGGTTGGATGCGTCCCAGTACTCATGGTTGGACGTGTCCCATACTCATGGTTGGACACGTCCTGGTTGAACATGGACATCTCCCAGTACTCATGGTGGGACATGTCCCAGTACTCATGGTTGGATGTGGACATCTCCCAGTACTCATGTCCTGGTTGGACACGTCCCAGTACTCATGGTGGGATGTGTCCCATACTCATGGTTGGACATCTCCCGGTTGGACATGGACATGTCCCAGTACTCATGGTTGGACATGTCCCGGTACTCACGTCCTGGTTGGACATGTCCTGGTACTCATGGTGGGACATCTCCCAGTACTCATGGTGGGACATGGCCCAGTACTCATGGTTGGACATCTCCCAGTACTCATGGTGGGATGTGTCCCATACTCATGGTTGGACATCTCCCAGTACTCACGTCCTGGTTGGACATGGCCCATACTCATGGTTGGACATGGACATCTCCCAGTAGTCATGGTGGGACATGGACATCTCCCAGTACTCATGGTGGGATGTGTCCCATACTCATGGTGGGACATGGACATGTCCCAGTACTCATGGTGGGATGTGTCCCATACTCATGGTTGGACACGTCTTGGTTGGACATAGACATGTCCCAGTACTCATGGTTGGACATGGACATCTCCCAGTACTCATGGTTGGACATCTCCCAGTAGTCATGGTGGGACATGTCCCAGTACTCATGGTTGGACATCTCCCAGTACTCATGATGGGACATCTCCCAGTACTCATGGTTGGACATGTCCCAGTACTCATGGTTGGACATGGACATGTCCCAATACTCATGGCTGGACATGTCCCGGTACTCACGTCCTGGTTGGACGTGTCCCATACTCATGGTTGGACATCTCCCGGTTGGACAATCTCCCGGTACTCACGTCCTGGTTGGACATGTCCCAGTACTCATGGTGGGACATGGACAATCTCTCAGTACTCACGTCCTGGTTGGACATGGATGTGTCCCGTACTCATGGTTGGACATTTCCTGGTACTCACGTCCTGGTTGGATGTGTCCCATACTCATGGTTGGACACATCCCGGTTGGACATGGACATGTCCCAGTACTCATGGTTGGACATGGACATTTCCTGGTACTCACGTCCTGGTTGGACATGTCCCATACCCATGGTTGGACATGTCCCAGTACTCATGGTGGGACATGGACATCTCCCAGTACTCATGGTTGGATGTGTCCAATACTCATGGTTGGACATGTCCCAGTTGGACATGGACATGTCCCGGTACTCACGTCCTGGTTGGACGTGTCCCAGTACTCATGGTGGGACATGTCCCAGTACTCATCATGGGACATCTCCCGGTACTCACGTCCTGGTTGGACATGTCCCAGTAGTCATGGTTGGACATGTCCCAGTACTCATGGTTGGACATGTCCTGGTTGGACATGGACATCTCCCGGTACTCACATCCTGGTTGGACATGTCCCAGTAGGGTCTCTCACCGAAGCTCAGCACCTCCCACATGACGATGCCGAAGCTCCAGACGTCGCTGGCCGAGGTGAAGGTGCGGAAGGCGATGGCCTCGGGGGCCGTCCAGCGGATCGGGATCTTCCCGCCCTGCCGGGGGGCGCGGGCAGTCAGGGGGACCCCGAAACCCACCGGGAAACCCAAAAAACCACCGGGAAACCCCAAAAAACCACCAGGAAACCCCAAAAACCACCAGGATACCCCGAAACCCACCAGGAAACCCCAAAAAAGCACCGGGAAACCCAAAAAAACACTGGGAAACCCAAAAAAACCCACCGGGAAACAAAAAAAACCCACCGGGAAACCCAAAAAACCACCGGGAAACCACAAAAACCACCGGAAACCCAAAAAAACCCACCGGGAAACCCAAAAAAAGCACCGGGAAACCACAAAAACCACCGGGAAACCACAAAAAACCACCAGGAAACCCCAAAGACCACCAGGAAACCACAAAAAACCACCGGGAAACCCAAAAAACCACCGGGAAACCCAAAAAATCCACTGGGAAACCCAAAAACCACCGGGAAACCCAAAAAACCACCAGGAAACCCAAAAAAACCACCGGGAAACCCAAAAAACCACCAGGAAACCTAAAAAAATCATCGGGAAACCCGAAAAACCCACCGGGAAACCCAAAAAATCCACTGGGAAACCACAAAAACCACTGGGAAACCAAACCCCCCCAAATCCCATTTGAATCCCCCCCAACCCCCCCGAGTCCCCCCCAACCCCCCCAGACCCCCTGAATCCTCCCCAAATCCCCCTGAGTCCCCCCCAAACCCTCCCAGATCCCCCTCAAACCCCCTGAATCCTCCCCAAACCCCCCCAGATCCCCCCAGAGCCCCCCAAACCCCCTGATTCCACCCAAAATTCCCCCAAATCCCCTCCAAACCCCCCGAATCCCCCCCAAATCCCCCCAAACCCCCTGAGTCCCCCCCAAATCCCCCCAAACCCCCTGAGTCCCCCCCAAATCCCCCCAGATCCCTCCAAACCCCCCCAAGTCCCCCCTAAACCCACCCAAACCCCCTGAATGCCCTCCAAAATCCCCCCTGAGTCCCTCCCAAACCCCCCCAAACCCCCTGAATCCCCCCAAACCCCCCCAAACCCCCCAAATTTCCCAAAATCCCCCCCAAATCCCCCCCAAACCCCCTGAATCCCCCTCAAACCCCCCCAGATCCCCCCAAACCCCCCCAGACCCCCATAATCCCTCCCAAATCCCCCCTGAATCCCCCCCAAACCCCCCCCAAATCCCCCCTAACCCCCCCCAAATCCCCTGAATCCCCCCAAACCCCCCCAAATCCCCCCTGAGTCCCCCCAAACCCCCCAAAATCCCACCAAATTCCCCCCAAAATGCCAATGAATCTCTCCAAATCCTCCCCAACCCCCCCCCAGATCCCCCCCAGACTCCTCAAATCCCCCCAAACCCCCCGAGTCCCACCCAAACCCCCCCAGATCTCCCCCAAATCCCCTGATTACCCCCCAAATCCCCCCTGAGTCCCCCCCAAACTCCCTGAATCCCCCCCAAACCCCCCCAAATCCCCCCAGATCCCCCCCAAATCCCCCCTGAATCCCCCCCAGATCCCCCCCAAACCCCTGAATCCCCCCAAACCTCCCCAGATCCACCCAAACCCCCCCAAACCCCCCAAAATCCCCCCAAATCCCCCCCCAAACCCCCCAAAGCCCCTCTTTTCCCCCCGCCCGGGGGTCCCACCAGGGAGCTGGTGTAGGTGGGGTCGCTGTCGCGGGTGCCGCCGAGGGCGCGGGAGAGGCCGAAGTCGGAGACTTTGCAGACCAGGTGGGCGTCCACCAGAACGTTCCGCGCCGCCAGGTCCCGGTGCACGAAGCCGGCCTCGGCCAGGTAGCGCATGCCGGCGGCGATGCCGCGCAGCATGGCCACCAGCTGCAGCGTGGGCAGGGTCCCCTCGCGGCCCTGGGATGGTGTCACCGTGTCACCGGTGTCACCAGTGTCCCCAAATTGTCATTGGTGTCCCCAAAGTGTCACCAATGTCCCCAAATCCCCAGGTAACGCGTGCCGGCGGCGATGCCGCGCAGCATGGCCACCAGCTGCAGCGTGGGCAGCGTCCCCTCCCGGCCCTGGGGCACGGCACGGTGTCACCGGTGTCCCCAAAGTGTCACCAGTGTCCCCAAAGTGTCACCAATGTCCCCAAAGTGTCACCAATGTCCCCAAATCCCCAGGTAACGCGTGCCGGCGGCGATGCCGCGCAGCATGGCCACCAGCTGCAGCGTGGGCAGCGTCCCCTCGCGGCCCTGGGGCGTGTCACGGTGTCACCGGTGTCCCCAGATTGTCACTGGTGTCACCAATGTCCCCAAATCCCCGGGTAGCGCATGCCGGCGGCGATGCCGCGCAGCATGGCCACCAGCTGCAGCGTGGGCAGCGTCCCCTCGCGGCCCTGGGACACGGCACGGTGTCACCGGTGTCCCCAGATTGTCACCAAAGTGTCACCGGTGTCCCCAAATTGTCATTGGTGTCCCCACATTGTCACCAGTGTCCCCAAAGTGTCACCGGTGTCCCCACATTGTCACCGGTGTCCCCAAATCCCCTCAGTGTTCCAAAATCACCTCAATGGCCCAAAATCAACTCAATGTCACCAAATCCCCCCAATGTCCCCAATGTCCCCAATGTCCCCAATGTCCTTGATGCCCCCAATGTCTCCAAATGTCCCCAATGTCCCCAAATCCCCACAATCTCCCCAATGTCCTCAATGTCCCCACATCCCCTCGGTGTTCCAAAAGCACCTCAATGGCCCAAATCAACTCAATGTCACCAAATCCCCACAATGTCCCCAAAATCTCCCCAATGTCCCCAATGTCCCCTATGTCCCCAACGTCCTCACTGTCCCCATTGTCCCCATCCCCTCCATGTCCCCAAAATCTCCCCAATGTCCCCAATGTCCCCCAATCCCCCCAATGTCCCCAATCCCCCCAATCCCCCCAATGTCCCCAATCCCCCCAATGTCCCCAATGTCCCCAATCCCATCACTGTCCCCAATGTCCCCGATGTCCCCAATCCCCCCAATCCCCCCAATGTCCCCAATGTCCCCAATGTCCCCAACATCCCCAAACCCCCCCAGTCCCCCCTCCATCCCACCCTGAGGAAGGCGTCGAGCGCGCCGTGCAGCAGGAACTCGGTGACGATCATGGCGGGGGGCCCGGCGGTGCTGACGACGCCGCGCAGCCGCACCACGTTGGGGTGCCGGAACTGCCCCATGCGCGCGGCCTCGCGCAGGAACTCCCGGCGCTGCCGCTCGCCCGCGCCGCCCTTGAGCGTCTTCACCGCCACCTCGGCCTCGGGCTGGACCGGCAGCGCCAGCCGCCCGCGCCACACCTCGCCGAACTCGCCTGCGGGGGAAATCGGGGGGAATCTGCCCGAAAATGGCCAAAATCCACCCAAAAAACGGCCAAAATCCATATAAATCCACCCAAAATCCAACCACACCTCCCCGAACTCGCCTGGGAGGGAATCGGGGTGAATCTACACAAAAACGGCCAAAATCCACCCAAAAAATGGCCAAAATCTGCGTAAATCCACCCAAAACCTGCCAAAATCAGGGTAAATCTACACAGAAAACGGCCAAAATCCGGGTAAATCTACCCAAAACCCAACCACACCTCGCCGAACTCGCCTGCGGAGGAAATCGGGGTGAATCTGCCCAAAAAACAGCCAAAATCTGGGTAAATCTACCCAAAACCAGCCAAAATCCACCCAAAAAACGGCCAAAATCCGGGTAAATCTACCCAAAATCTAAATAAATCCACCCAAAACCCAACCACACCTCGCCGAACTCGCCTGCGGAGGAAATCGGGGTGAATCTACACAGAAAACGGCCAAAATTCGGGTAAATCTACCCAAAATCCAAATAAATCCACCCAAAACCCAACCACACCTCGCCGAACTCGCCTGCGAGGAAATCGGGGTGAATCTGCCCGAAAAACGGCCAAAATCCACCCAAAAACCAGCCAAAATCCGGGTAAATCTACCCAAAATCCAGATAAATCCACCCAAAACCCAACCACACCTCGCCGAACTCAACTGGGGAAGGGAAATCGGGGTAAGTCCACCCAAAAAATGCCCCAAATTCCCCCAAAATGACCCAAAATGGCGGTACCTGCCCCGATGACCTCGTGGTACTGTGATTTTGGGGGGATCTCCCCGAAATGACCCAAAATCACCCGAAATTCCCCCAAAATGGCGGTACCTGCCCCGATGACCTCGTGGATGGTGACAAAGGCGGCGCCGATCTCCCCGAAATGACCCAAAATGACCCAAAATGACCCAAATTCCCCCAAAAAGCCCCAAAATGACCCAAATTGGTGGTACCTGCCCCGATGACCTCGTGGATGGTGACGTGGGCGGCGCCGATCTCCCCAAAATGACCCAAAATGACCCAAAATGACCCAAAATGACCCAAAATGACCCAAAATGACCCAAAATGACCCAAAATGCGGTACCTGCCCCGATGACCTCGTGGATGGTGACGTGCGCCGCGTCGATCTCGGTGGCGAAGTCCCTCAGGGCCCCCTCGGGCTCCTCGTAGCTCAGGGGGTCGATGTAGAGTTTCCCACCTGGGGGAGGGGCGCGGGGTCACCCCGGGGTCACCCCGGGGTCATTTGGGGTCATTTGGGGTCACCCTGGGGTCATTTGGGGTCACCCTGCGGTCACTCAGGGCCGCCCTGGGGTCATTTGGGGACATTTCTGGGATGTTTTTTGGGAATTTCTTTGGGGGTATTTGGGGGCGTTTTTGGGGAGATTTTTTTGGGAGATTTGGGGATATTTTTTGGGACATTTTGAGGATATTTTTGGGACATTTTTGGGGACTTTTTTTGGGGATTTCTTTGGGGGTATTTGGGGACGTTTTTGGGGACTTTCTGGGGACATTTTTGGGGCATAATTTTAGGACATTCGTGGGCATTTTTAGGGAGAGTTGGGTACTTTTTGGGACATTTTGGGGGATATTTTTGGGGATATTTTTTGGGACATTTTTTTAGACATTTTTTGGGACATTTTGGGGACTTTTTGAGGACATTTTTGGGGACATTTGGGGGCAGTTTTGGGGTCCCCCTTACCGAGCCCCCCGGGGCGATGTCGCTGCTTCTCCGCCCGGAGCCGCCAGCGCCTGTGGGGACGGGGGGGGCACGGGGGTGGAGACCCCCCCAAATAACCCAAATCCACCCCAAATCCACCCAAAATAACCCAAATTCACCCAAAACACCCCAAAATAACTCAAATCCACCCCAAAATAACCCCAAACACCCCAAAATAACACAAATCCACCCAAAACACCCCAAAATAACCCAAATCCACCCCAAATTCACCCAAATCCACCCCAAAATAACCCAAAATCCACCCAAACCCTCCCCAGACCACCCACTGACCCCAAATCCGCCCCCATCGTCCCAAATCCCCCCAAACTCCCCCCAAATCTCTCAAAATTGCCCCAAATCCCCCAATTCCCCCCCAAACCCCACAATTTTCCCCAGATCACCCCAAAATCCCCCAAATCCCCCCAAATCCCCCCAAAACCCCCCAAATCCCCCCAAAATCCCCCCAAATCCCCCCAAAATCCCCCTCACCTGCGGCAGGCCAGGGCCCCCCCCAGCAGCGCCAGCACCAGGAGCCCCCCGAGGACGGCGGCGCCGGCCACGACCCCCCCGGGACCCCCCCGGGACCCCTCTGGGGAAAATGGGGAAAAAAGGGGGAAAAATGGGAAATTTGGGGGGATTTGGGGGTGTTTGGGGGGATTTTAGGGGGATTTGGGGAAATTTGGGGGGATTTAGGGGGGTTTAGGGGGATTTGGGGAGGTTTGGGGGGATTGGGGGAAATTTGGGGGAATTTAGGGGGATTTGGGGGGATTTGGGGGGGATTTGGGGAAATTTGGGTGAGTTTAGGGGGATTTGGGGGGATTTAGGGGGATTTGGGGGGATTTGGGGGGGATTTGGGAAAATTTAGGGGGATTTAGGGGGATTTGGGGGAATTTGGGGGATTTGGGGGGATTTGGGAAAATTTAGGGGGATTTCAGGGTGTTTTGGGGGATTTGGGGTATTTCAGGGTGTTTTTGGGGTATTTCAGTGCAGTTTTGGGATATTTTTGGGGCATTTTGGGGTCTCACCGCTGCCCGGCGCGCTGACCGTGGTCTCAGGTGTTACAGGGGTGTTTTTGGGGTGTTTTTGGGGTGTTTTTGGGGTATTTCAGGGTGTTTTTGGGGTCTCACCGCTGCCCGTTGCGCTGACCGTGGTCTCGGGGGTTACAGGGTGTTTTTGGGGTATTTCGGGGTGTTTTTGGGATATTTTTGGGGTATTTTGGGGTCTCACCGCTGCCCGTTGCGCTGACCGTGGTCTCGGGGGTTACAGGGTGTTTTTGGGGTATTTCAGGGTGTTTTTGGGGTATTTCAGGGTGTTTTTGGGGTCTCACCGCTGCCCGGTGCGCTGACCGTGGTCTCGGGCCCGAAGTCTCCGTAGCCGCCCTCGGAGCGCGCCCGGACCCGCACCCCATAGAGGCCCCCCCGGCGCAGCCCCCCGAGCTCCGCCCGCGGCCGCGGCACCTTCAGGAACTGGGGGGGCCCCTCCCCGCCCCCCAGCTGCGGGGGTCAGGCACCCCAAAAACAGCCAAAAAACACCCAAAATAACCCACCCCAGCTGCGGGGGTCAGGCACCCCGGAAACAGCCAAAAACATCCCAAAAACACCCCAAAACACCCCAAAACACCCCAAAATACCCCCTCCCCCAGCTGCGGGGATCAGGCACCCCAAAAACACCCGAAAACCGTCCCAAAAATACCCCAAAACCACCCCAAAATACCCCCCCCCAGCTGCGGGGGTCAGGCACCCCGAAAACACCCAAAACACCCCAAAAACACCCAAAACCGCCCCAAAAACACCCCAAAAACACCCAAAACCGCCCCAAAAACACCCCAAAACCACCCCAAAATACCCCACCCCCAGCTGCGGGGGTCAGGCACCCCAAAAATACCCCAAAACCGCCCCAAAAACACCCAAAAACCACCCCAAAAACACCCCAAAATACCCCCCCAGCTGCGGGGGTCAGGCACCCCGGAAACAGCCAAAACACCCCAAAATACCCCAAATCCACCCCAAAAACAAATCCCCCCAATTTCTCCCCTAAATCTCCCCCAAACCCCCCAAATCCCCCCCAAAAACTCCCCCAAATCCCCCCAAATCCACCCCATATCCCCCCAAACCCCCCCAGGTTCTCCCCAAACCCCCCCAAATCCCCCCAAATCCCCTTGTATCCCCCTAAATCCCCCCAAATCCCCCAATTTCTCCCCAAATCCCCAAAAATCCCCCCAATTTCTCCCCAAATCCCCCCAACCCCCCCCAAATCCCCCAACCTCCCCCAAATCCCCCCAAATCCCCCCAACCTCCTCCAAACCCTCCCAAACCCCCCCATATCCCCAAAAATCCCCCCAATTTTTCCCCAAATCCCCCCAAACCCCCCCAAACCCCCCAAATCCCCCCAAATCCCTCCTAAATCTCCCCAAATCCCCCCAAAAAACTCCCCCAAACCCCCTGTATCCCCCAAAACCCCCCCAAATCCCCCCAAAACCCCCAAAATCCCCCCCAAATCCCCCCCAAATCTTCCCCCCAGCCCCCCGGCGCCCCCTCCCCACCTTCTCGTAGAACTTGACCTCGTAGTCCAGCACGGGGGGCCCGGGGGGGCCCTGGGGGGGGCTGGGCCAGGCCAGGGTGACCCCCCCGGGACCCCCCCCCACCCTCACCACGTCCGACACGGGGGGCGGCACTGGGGGGGCAGCGCGGTCAGGGGGTCCCCGGGGGGGTTTGGGGGGGTTTGGGGGTTTTTTGGGGTTTTTTTGGGGTTTTTTTGGGGTTTTTTTGGGGTTTTTTTGGGGCGGGTTTGGGGAGTTTTGGGTTTTTTTGGGCTTTTTTTGGGCTTTTTTGGGGTGGGTTTGGGGGTCCCGAGGGGGTTTTGGGGAGTTTTGGGGAGATTTGGGGTTTTTTTGGGGCGGGTTTGGGGAGTTTTGGGGTTTTTTTTGGGTTTTTTTGGTGGGTTTGGGGGTCCCCAGGGGGGTTTGGGGTTTTTTTGGGCTTTTTTTGGGGCGGGTTTGGGGGTCCCGAGAGGGTTTTGAGGCGTTTTGGGCTTTTTTTGGGGGTCCCGAGGGGGGTTTGGGGAGTTTTGGGCTTTTTTGGAGTTTTTTTGGGGTGGGTTTGGGGGTCCTGAGAGGGGTTTTTGGGGGCCCTGGGGGGGAGTCCGGGGGTTTTGAGGGGATTTTTTTTGGAGTGGTTTTGGGGATTTTGGGCTATTTTAGGTGATTTTGGTGCTGCTTTGGGGTGGTTTGGGGCCGTTTTTGGGCTGTTTTGGGCGTTTTTTGGGCGGTTTTGGGCCGTTTTTGGGCAGTTTTGGGCGATTTTTGATGGGTTTTGGGCTGGTTTTTGGGTGTTTTTGGGCCATTTTTGGGGTCTCACCGTCCGCCCCCGCGGTGACGTTGATCTCGGCGGCGGGGGGCTCCGGGGGGGTTTTTGGGCCGTTTTTGGGCCGTTTTTGGGCTGTTTTGGGCCATTTTTGGCCGGTTTTGTGCCATTTTTGGCCGTTTTTGGCCGTTTTTGGGCTGTTTTGGGCCATTTTTGGCCGTTTTTGGGCCGTTTTTGGGCAGTTTTAGGTGCTTTTGGGGCCGTTTTTTGGCCATTTTTGGGCTCTCACCGTCGGCCCCCGCGGTGACGTTGATCTCGGCGGCGGGGGGCTCCGGGGGTCCCGGGGGGCTGACCCCGCTGCGGGCGCTGACCCTGAAGCTGTAGGTGACGCGGGGCCGCAGTCCGGCCGCGCTGACCGCGGGGGTCCGCAGCCCCTGGGGGGGGGGCGCCCAGGCCAGGGGCTCGCAGGGGCCGCACTCGGGGGGCGCCCCACGGGCCGGGGGGCACGCCCGGCACCCCACGCTGTAGCGCAGGTCCGGCCGCTCGGCCCCGGCCCGCGGGGGGCTCCAGGACAGACGGACCACCGACCCGTTCAGCCGCGCCGACAGCGCCCGCGGCGCCGAGGGGGGGGCTGCGGGCACAGGGGGGTCAGGGGGGACCCCCGGAGGGTCTCCGTGGGGGGAAACCCACCCGGGACACCCCCTGGAATGTCCCTGTGGGGGGAAACCCACCCGGGACACCCCCAAATCCCCTCCAAGATACCCAAATCCCACCCAGGACCCCCCAAATCCCCCCCAAGGCACCCAAGACCCACCCAGGACCCCCCAAATTCTCCCCCAGGGCACCGAAATTCCACCCAGGACCCCCCAAATTCTCTCCCAGGACCCCCCAATCCCACCCAGGACCCCCCAATCCCACCCAGGACCTCCCAAATCCCCCCCCAGGGCACACAAAACCCACCCAGGACCCCCCAAATTCTCCCCCTGGACACCTAAAACCCACCCAGGACCCCCCCAAATCCCCCCCAGGACACCCAAATCCCACCCAGGGCACCCAAAACCCACCCAGGACCTCCCCCCCCAAATTATCCCCATGGAGGGAAACCCACACAGGACCACCCCAAATTATCCCCCAGGACCCCCCAAATCCCCCCCAGGACACGCAAATCCCACCCAGGACCCCCCCAATTCCCCCCCAAGATACCCAAAACCCACCCAGAACCCCCCCAATTCCCCCCTGGGACACCCAAATCCCCCCCAGGAAACCCAAAACCCACCCAGGACCCCCCCAAATTCCACCCAGGACCCCCCCAAATCCTCCCCAGGGCACCCAAAACCCACCCAGGGCACCCAAAACCCACCCAGGACCCCCCCAAATTCTCCCCCAGGACACCCAAATCCCACCCAGGACACCCAAGACCCACCCAGGACACCCAAAACCCATCCAGGACCACCCCAAATTATCCCCATGGAGAGGAATCCACCCAGGACCCCCCAAATTATCCCCCAGGGCACACAAAACCCACCCAGGACCCCCCCAAATCCCTCCCAAGGCACCCAAATCCCACCCAGGACCCCCCAAATTCCCCCCAGGACACCCAAATTCTACCCAGGACCCCCCAAATTCTCCCCCAGGATACCCAAAACCCACCCAGGACCCCCCAAATCCGCCCCAGGACCCCCCCAAATCCCCCCCAGGGCACCCAAATCTCACCCAGGACTCCCCAAATCCCCCCGAGGACATCTAAATTCCACCCAGCACCCCCCAAATTATCTCCAAGATACCCAAATCCCACCCAGGACACCCAAAACCCACCCAGAACCCCCCAAATCCCCTCCAGGACACCCAAATTCCACCCAGGACCCCCCAAATCCCCTCCAGGACACCCAAATTCCACCCAGAACCCCCCAAATCCCCTCCAGGACACCCAAATTCCACCCAGGACCCCCCCAAATCCCCCCAGGGCACCCAAATCCCCCCCAGGACACCCAAAACCCACCCAGGACCCCCCAAATTCCCCCCCGGGACCCCCAAAATGCTCCCCCAGGACCCCTCAAATCCTCCCCAAGACCCGCCCCACCCTGAAGACCCCAAACCCCATCCAGGACCCCCCAAATTCCCCCAATCCTCCCCCCAAAATAAACGATCCCCAAATCCCATTGGGTTCCCCCCTGAAAACGCCCCAAAATTCCCCCCGAGAAGCCCAAAAAAAGCCACGAAAAAGCCCCGAAATGCCCCAAAATGCCCCGAAATTGTCACCGGAGCAGCGTTCCGGGGGTCCCTCGCCGGGGGCGCGGAAGAACCCGGGGCGGCAGCGGCAGGAGGGGGCGCCGGGGGAGGGGGCTTCGCTCTGGGGGGGGCAGGGCCGGCAGCGACCCCCCCCCGCCTCCGTCTTGAACGTTTCGGGGGGACAGGCTGGGGGGGGGGGGGGACATGGGGGGGTCAGGGACCCCCTCGGACCCCAAAACACCCCCAAAAAAAAAGGTGAAAAACAATGCAAAGCAACCCAAAAATAACCCAAAATACCCCCAAAAACAACCAAAAATGTCCTAAAATCACCCCAAAACACCCAAAAATACCCCCAAATACACCAAAAATGTCCTAAAATCACCCCAAAATACCCAAAAATACCCCAAAACACACCAAAAGACCCCAAAACACCCCCCAAAAAAAACCCAGGATGGAAACAATGCAAAGCAACCCAAAAATAACCCGAAAACTTACTGAAATAACCCAAAAACAACCAAAAAGTCCTAAAATCACCCCAAAACACCCAAAAATACACCAAAACACCCCAAAAGACCCCAAAACACCCCCCAAAAAAAACAGGCTGAAAACAACGCAAAGCAACCCAAAAATAACCCAAAAACAACCAAAAATGTCCTAAAATCACCCCAAAACACCCAAAAATACCCCAAAACACCAAGATACACCCCAAAAGACCCCAAAACACACCAAAACGCCCTCAAACACCCTGAGCCACCCCAAAAATACCCAGACCCACCCCAAAAATACCCAAACACACCAAAACCAATCACAAATCCACTCAAACACCACAAAACACCCCAAACCACAACCAAAACCCATCAAAAACCCCAAAACCACCCCACAACCAACCCAAAACATCTAAAAACACACCAAAAACACCCCAAATCCACTCAAACATCCCAAACCACAACCAAAACACAACCAAAGCCCATCAAAAACCCCCAAACCAACCCAAAACCACTGCAAACACCACAAAACACCCCAAAACACCCAAAAAACAGCCAACAACTATCCAAAAACACCCGAAATCCACTCAAACACCCAAAAACACCCAAATCCCCCCAAACTCACGCCGGCACCCCGTCCCCTCGCCCGGCTCCATGCCCGGCCCGCAGACGCAGCCCAGCGCCCCAAACACACCCCAAAAACACCCAAAACACCCCAAACCACCCCAAAAACCCCCCAAAAACCACCCAAATCCCCCCAAACTCACGCCGGCACCCCGCCCCATCGCCCGGCTCCATGCCCGGCCCGCAGACGCAGCCCAGCGCCCCAAACACACACCCCAAACACCCCAAACACTCCAAAAACACCCAAAACCACCCAACAATGATCCAAAAACACCCCAAAACACCCTGAAAACCCCCAAAAAACACCCAAAATCCCCCCAAACTCACGCCGACACCCCGCCCCGTCACCCGGCTCCATGCCCGGCCCGCAGACGCAGCCCAGCGCCCCAAACACACCCCAAACACCCAAAACACCCCAGAAACACCCAAAAACACCCAAAAACCACCCCAAAACACCCCAAAAACCACTGAAATCCCCTCAAACACCCCAAAAACACCCAAAAACCACTGAAATCCCCCCAAACTCACGCCGGCACCCCGTCCCCTCGCCCGGCTCCATCCCCGGCCCGCAGACACAGCCCAGCGCCCCAAAAACACCCAAAACACCCCAAAAACACCCCAAAAACACCCAAAACACCCCAAAAACACCTAAAACCACCCAAAAACACCCCAAAACCACCCAAAAACCACTGAAATCCCCCCAAACTCACGCCGACACCCCGTCCCCTCGCCCGGCTCCATGCCCGGCCCGCAGACGCAGCCCAGCGCCGGCGGCTCGGCCCAGCGCCCGTCCTCGCGGCAGTACATCAGCGGCTCGCCCTCGCCGGCCGGCACGGCGCCCGGCACGCACACGCCGGGCACCGGCGCCACCAGCTCGGCGGGCACGGTGGCCGGGAAGCGCGCCAGGCGCGCGGTGGCGGCGGGGCAGCGGCGGAAGAAGAGGCGCACCGAGAGCAGCGCCATGCAGGCGCCCAGGTCCTGGAAGGCCAGGTAGAACCCGGCGCGGCTCAACGGGCCCAACCGCAGCACCTTGCGGTTGACGCGGCCCCGCGGAGCCCCGGCGCCGCCGGGACGGCGCGTCAGGTGCTCGGCCGCCACCGTGTCCACCTTGACGTAGGGGTTCTCCATCCAGGGCGGCGAGGTGGCCGTGGCCGTGTCGGCGTCCGACTCGTGGTAGAACACCGAGAAGGTCTCCTTGCAGGTGCGGGCGGCGGCGCGGCGGCGGCGGCCACACGGGGGGGGCGGGGCGGGGTTGGGGTTGTTTATGGAGAAATTGAGCGGTTTTGGGTCTTCACCATGGAGATCGATGAGTTTGGGGTTGTTTCCATAAAAATTGAGGTGTTTGGGGTTGTTGCCATGGAGATCGATGGGTTTGGGGTCATTTCTGGAAAAACTGAGCGGTTTTGGGTCATCGCCATGGAGATCGATGGGTTTGGGGTTGTTTCCATAGAAATTGAGTGGTTTTGGGTCATCGCCATGGAGATCAATGGGTTTGGGGTCATTTCCATAGAAATGGAGCAGTTTTGGGTCATTTCCATGGAGATCAATGGGTTTGGCGTAATTTCCATGGAGATCGATGGGTTTGGGGTCGTTTCTGGAGAAATGGAGCAGTTTTGGGTCATTGCCATGGAGATCGATGGGTTTGAGGTCATTTCCATCCAAATTGAGGTGTTTGGGGTTGTTGCCATGGAGATCAAAGTCTTCAGGGTTGTTGCCATGGAGATCGATGGGTTTGGGGTAATTTCCATAGAAATTGAGGCGATTGGCGTTGTTGCCACGGAAATTGATGGGTTTGGGGTTGTTTCCATGGAGATTGATGGGTTTGGGGTCGTTTCTGGAGAAACTGAGCAGTTTTGGGTCATTGCCATGGAGATCGATGGGTTTGGGGTAATTTCCATGGAAATTGATGGATTTCGTGTCATTTCCATAGAAATTGAGGCGATTGGCGTTGTTGCCATGGAGATCAATGGGTTTGGGGTCGTTTCCATGGAGATCGATGGGTTTGGGGTTGTTTCCATAGAAATTGAGGTGATTGGGGTTGTTGCCATGGAGATCAAGGTCCTCAGGGTCATTGCCATGGAGATCGATGGGTTTGGGGTCGTTTCCATGGAAATTGATGGGTTTGGGATCGTTTCCATAGAAACTGAGCAGTTTGGGGTTGTTTCCATGGAGATTGAGGTGATTGGGGTCGTTTCCATAAAGATCGACGGGTTTGGGGTCATGTCCAGGTGTGTCCCCGTGGTTGTGTCCAGGTGTGTCCCCGGGGTCGTGTCCAGGTGTGTCCCCAGGTGTGTCCCCAGGTGTGTCCCCAGGTGTGTCCCCAGGTGTGTCCCATGGGGTGTGTCCAGGTGTGTCCCCAGGTGTGTCCCCAGGTGTGCCCCCAGGTGTGTCCCCAGGTGTGTCGGGCGCCCCCCGCGCCCCCCTTGCCCCCCGCGTCCCCCCGTGCCCGTCGCACGCCATGACGGTGAATCGGATCTCGGCCATGACCGTGGTGGCGGCGCCGCGCCGGACCCACCGCGAGCGCAGCCAGCTGTTCTGGGCGGGGCTCCAGCTGTTCTGGGCGGGGCTCCAGCTGTTCTGGGCGGGGCTCCAGCTGTTCTGGGCGGGGCTCCAGCTGTTCTGGGCGGGGCTCCAGCTGTTCTGGGCGGGGCTCCAGCTGTTCTGGGCGGAGCTAAATCCGTTCTGGGCGGGGCTAAATCCGTTCTGGGCGGAGCTAAAACCATTCTGGGCGGGGTTTCGGCTGTTGTGGGCGGGGTTTGGGCTGTTGTGGGCGGGGTTTCGGCTGTTGTGGGCGGGGTTTGGGCTGTTGTGGGCGGGGTTTCGGCTGTTGTGGGCGGGGTTTGGGCCCCGCCCCGAGCACACCTCGAAGGTGCGCACGGCCGCGCCCAGCTCGGCGTCCAGCGCGCTCAGCTCCTCCCACTGCCGGACAGACGGACGGACGTGAGGGGTGTCACCTGTCACAGGTGTCCCACCTGTCCCTGTCCCACCTGTCCCTGTACCTGTCCCCGTACCTGTCCCAGGTGTCTCACCTCTCCCAGGTGTCTCACCTGTCCCAGGTGTCCCTGTCCCACCTGTCCCACCTGTCTCACCTGTCTCACCTGTCTCACCTGCCCCAGGTGTCTCACCTGTCCCACCTGTCCCTGTCTCACCTGTCCCTGTCCCAGGTGTCTCACCTGTCCCACCTGTTCCAGGTGTCTCACCTGTCCCTGTACCTGTCCCAGGTGTCCCTTTACCTGTCCCAGGTGTGTCTCACCTGTCCCAGGTGTCCCACCTGTCTCAGGTGTCTCACCTGTCCCTGTCCCTTTACCTGTCCCAGGTGTCTCACCTGTCCCAGGTGTCTCACCTGTCCCTGTCCCAGGTGTCCCCGTACCTGTCCCAGCTGTCCCCGTACCTGTCCCAGGTGTGTCTCACCTGTCCCTGTCCCACCTGTCTCAGGTGTCCCCGTACCTGTCCCAGGTGTCCCTGTCCCACCTGTCCCCACCTGTCCCTGTCCCAGGTGTGTCTCACCTGTCCCTGTCCCTGTCCCAGGTGTCCCTTTACCTGTCCCAGGTGTCCCAGGTGTGTCTCACCTGTCCCTGTCCCTGTCCCCAGTGTGTCCCAGGTGTCTCAGGTGTCTCACCTGTCCCTCCCCCTCGGGGTGCACGGTCCAGCGCAGTTCACTCGTCTCCAGCCGCGTGTCCAGCAGCGTCTCTGGGGGGAGGGTCAGTCCCAAAAATGCCAAATTCCACCCCAAAAACACCAAAAACATCCCAAAACAAAAAATCCATCCTAAAACCACAAATTCCACCCCAAAGCCATCCCAAAATCCCCAAATCCACACCAAAACCATCCCAAAATCCACAAAATCCACCCCAAATCTACACCAAAAACCCCAAATCCACCCCAAAAAACCCAAATTCACCCCAAAAAACCCAAATTCACCCCAAAAACCCCAAATTCCACCCCAAATTCTACACCAAAAACCCCAAATCCACCCCAAAAAACCCAAATCCACCCCAAATTCTATCCCAAAAACCCCAAATCCCCCCCAAAACCCCAAATCCACCCCAAAAACCCCAAATCCACCGAAAAAACCCAAAATCCACCCCAAATTCTACCCCCAAAACCCCAAATCCACCCCAAAAACCTCAAATCCACCCCACATCCACCCCAAAAAACCCAAATCCACCCCAAATCCCCCCAAAACCCCTCACATTCCACCTCAAAAATCCCAAATTCACCCCAAAAATCCCAAATCCCATCCCAAAACCACAAAATCCACCCCAAAAACCCCAAATTCCAACCTAAAACCCACAAATCCACCCCAAAACCCCCAAATCCGTCCTAAACCCCCAAAACCCACCCTAAAACCATCCCAAAAACCCCAAATCCGCCACGGAAACCCAAAATCCACCCCAAAAACCCCAAATTCCAACCCAAAAACCACAAATACACCCCAAAACCCCCAAATCCACCCCAAAACCGTCCCAAAACCCCCAAAGACGTCCCAAAAACCCCAAATCCACCCCAAAAACCCCAAATCCATCCCAAAAAACCCAAATTCCAACCCAAAACCCCCAAATTCGGGGGGGTCTCAGGGTTTTTTGGGGGTCCCGGAGGTTTTTGGGGTTTTTTGGGCGGTTTTGGGGTGTTTTTGGGGGGGGTTTTGGATTTTGGGGGGTTTTGGGGTTTTTTGGGGTTTTTTTTGGGGGGGTCCTGGTGGTTTTTTGGGTTTTTTTGGGATTTCGGGGTTTTTTGGGTGGTTTTGGGGCATTTTTGCGGGGGAGTTTTGGGGGGTCCTGGTGGTTTTTGGGGATTTTGGGGTTTTCGGGGGGGTTTTTGGAGGGTTTTTGGGGTTTTTTGGGGGTCACTCACCCTCCTCCGCCAGCCCCAGGGGGACCCAGAGCCAGAGGAGCCAAAGCGCCATAGCGGGGGGGGTCCCCAAAATCCGGGGGGGTCCCCAAAATCCGGGGGGGTCCCCAAAATCCGGGGGGGGGTCCCCAAAATCCGGGGGGTCCCAAAATCTCTTCGGGGGGTCCCAAAAATTCCTCGGGGGGGGTCCCCAAAATCCGGGGGGGGTCCCCAAATCCGGGGGGGTCCCAAAATCTCCTCGGGGGGTCCCAAAAAATCCGGGGGGGTCCCAAAAACTCCTCGGGGGGTCCCAAAAAATCCGGGGGGGGCCCAAAATCTCTTCGGGGGGTCCCAAAATCTCTTCAGAGGGTCCCAAAAATTCCTGGGGATTCCCAAAATCTCCTCGGAGGGTCCCAAAAAATCCGGGGGGGTCCCAAAAAATCCGTGGGGGTCCCAAAATCTCCTCGGGGGGGTCCCCAAAAAATCCGGGGGGTCCCAAAAAATCCGGGGGGGTCCCAAAATCTCCTCGGGGGGTCCCAAAATCTCTTCAGAGGGTCCCAAAAAATCCGGGGGGGTCCCAAAAAAGTCCGGGAGGGTCCCAAAATCTCCTCGGGGGGTCCCAAAAAATCCGGGGGGGTCCCAAAAAATCCGGGGGGGTCCCAAAAATTCCTCAAAGGTCCCAAAATCTCTTCGGGGGGTCCCAAAATCTCCTCGGGGGGTCCCGGCGGCGTTTTTGGGGCGGTTCGGGCGCGTTTTGGGGGTCGTTGGGGGGGGGAGGGGCGGGACCCCCCCACAGGAAAGGGGGGGAGGGGCGGAAGGGCCCCCGCCCCCCCCCACAGGAAAAGCGGCTTTGTGCCACTTCCCGAGGGACTGGGAGGGACTGGGAGGGACTGGGACAGACTGGGAGGGCCTAAAATGGAACTGGGGGGGACTGGGAGGGACTGGGGGGGACTGGGGGGGACTGGGGGGGACTGGGGGGGACTGGGAGGGACTGGGACGGACTGGGGGGGCCTAAAATTGGACTGGGGGGGACTGGGATAAACTGGGAGGGACTGGGGGGGAACTGGGAGGGACTGGGAGGGACTGGGAGGGACTGGGGGGGAACTGGGAGGGACTGGGAGGGACTGGGAGGGACTGGGGGGGGCTTTAAATGGGACTGGGAGGGACTGGGAGGGACTGGGATAAACTGGGAGGGAACTGGGGGGGACTGGGGGGGGACTGGGGGGGACTGGGAGGGCTGAAAATGGGACTGGGACAAACTGGGAGGGAACTGGGAGCAACTGGGAGGGACTGGGACAAACTGGGAGGGACTGGGGGGGATTGAAAATGGAACTGGGAGGGACTGGGAGGGAACTGGGACAGACTGGGAGGGACTGGGAGGGGACCAGGGACCAGTACAGACCAGTACAAACCAGTTCGGGGATGCACGGGCCTGTGCAGACCAGTACAGACCAGTGAAACACCAGTACAGACCAGTTCGGGCCTGTACAGACCAGTACAAACCAGTACAAACCAGTAAAGGACCAGTACAAACCAGTAGCAGAGCAGCCCAAGTGTACTGGGAGCACTGGGAGGGACTGGGAGGGCACTGGGAGGGCACTGGGGCTGTACTGGGAGCACTGGGAGGGCACTGGGGCTATACTGGGAGCACTGGGAGAGCACTGGGAGGGACTGGGAGGGACTGGGGCTATACTGGGCTATACTGGGCTATACTGGGAGCACTGGGAGGGCACTGGGAGGGCACTGGGGCTATACTGGGTTATACTGGGAGCACTGAGGCTATACTGGGCTATACTGGGAGCACTGGGAGGGCACTGGGGCTATACTGGGCTATACTGGGAGCACTGGGAGGGCACTGGGAGGGCACTGGGGCTATACTGGGTTATACTGGGAGCACTGAGGCTATACTGGGCTATACTGGGAGCACTGGGAGGGCACTGGGGCTATACTGGGCTGTACTGGGAGCACTGGGAGGGCACTGGGAGGGCACTGGGAGGGCACTGGGGCTGCACTGGGAGCACTGGGCTGTACTGGGAGCACTGGGAGGGCACTGGGAGGGCACTGAGGCTATACTGGGAGCACTGGGGCTATACTGGTCTGTACTGGGAGCACTGGGAGGGCACTGGGGCTATACTGGGTTATACTGGGCTATACTGGGCTATACTGGGAGCACTGGGAGGGCACTGGGAGGGCACTGGGGCTATACTGGGCTATACTGGGAGCACTGGGAGGGCACTGGGAGGGCACTGGGAGAGCACTGGGGCTGTACTGGGTTATACTGGGAACACTGGGAGGGCACTGGGGCTATACTGGGCTATACTGGGAGCACTGGGAGGGCACTGGGAGGGCACTGGGAGGGCACTGAGGCTATACTGGGAGCACTGGGGCCATACTGGGCTGTACTGGGCTATACTGGGATGGCACTGGGAGGGCACTGGGAGGGCACTGGGAGGGCACTGGGGCTATACTGGGCTGTACTGGGCTATACTGGGCTGTACTGGGAGCACTGGGAGGGCACTGGGAGGGCACTGGGGCTATACTGGGTTATACTGGGCTGTACTGGTCTGTACTGGGAGCACTGGGAGGGCACTGGGATAGCACTGGGGCTGTACTGGGCTATACTGGGAGCACTGGGAGGGCACTGGGGCTATACTGGGAGCACTGGGGCTATACTGGGCTGTACTGGGAGCACTGGGAGGGCACTGGGATGGCACTGGGAGGGCACTGGGATAGCATTGGGGCTATACTGGGCTATACTGGGTTATACTGGTCTGTACTGGGAGCACTGGGAGCGCTGTGGGGAGTGTGGGCAGCCCAGCCAAGATGGCGCCTCCCTCCTCGGCCTCACCCGCCGCTTCTGCGCCTGCGCGGATCCCGCCGGGACAAAATGGCGGCGGCGCCGCCGTCACGTGACGCGCGCGCAGAAGATGGCGGCGCCGCGAGGGGCGGGGCTGGGGGAGGAGAAGGGGGCGTGGCCTCCCGCGCGCGCGGGAGCGGCGGCAGCCAATGGGAGCGCGGCGGCGGCGCGGCCGCGCAGGCGCAGTGCGGGTTTCCCCCTCGCCGCCGCCATTGCCGGGAGCGCGGCCCGCACCGGCCCCGCCGCCGCCTCGGAGCGCCCCGAGCGGCCCCAGCGCCGCCCCCGCCGCTTCCGCCGCCGGTGCTGTCGGTAAAGAGCCCCCGGTGCGCACGGGGGAGGCGGGGGGGGGCGCGGATCGGGGCTGCCGCCGCTTCTCGGCGCTTTTTTTTTCCCCCCCCCCTTTCCTTTCCCCGTCCCTCCTCCTTCCCCCGGCGGCGCCATTTCGGTGACGTCACTTCCGGGCCGGAAGCGAGCGGGGAGCGGCGCGCGCGGGGCCCTCGCGGGCAGGTCCGGCCTGGGGGGGCGTTTGTGACGTCACGGAGGGGGCGCGTGACGTCACGGAGGGGGTGGGTGACGTCACGGGGCACGAGGGTGAGGGGGGGTCCCGGTTGGGGGGGGGGAGGGGGTCCCGGGGGTCTGGGGGAGGCCGCAAAGCATCACGGGAGGGGGTCCGGGGGGCGCGGGGGGTGATGGGAACGGGAATTGGGGCGGTCAGGGGTCACTCGGTGGGTCTGGGGGTCACTCTGTGGGTCTGGGGTCACTCTGGGGTCACTCTGGGGGTCATTTTGTGGGTCTGGGGGTCACTCTGGGGGTCACGGGGGGGATCAGGGGTCACTCTGTGGGTCTGGGGTCACTCTGGGGGGGTCAGGGGTCACTCTGGGGGTCACTGGGGAGGTCAGAGGTGTCCGGGGGTCCTTTTGTGGGTCTGGGGGTCACTCTGGGGGTCCTTTTGTAGGTCTGCGGGTCCCTTGGTGGGTCTGGGGGTCACTCTGGGGGTCACTGGGGGTGTCCTGGGGGTCACTCTGTGGGTCTGGGGTCACTCTGGGGGTCCTGTGGGGGTCTGGGGGTCACTCTGGGGGTCATTTTGTGGGTCTGGGGTGTCCTGGGGGTCACTCTGGGGGTCACTGGGGGGGTCAGGGGACATTCTGGGGGTCCTTTGGTGGGTCTGGGGGTCACTCTGGGGGTCCCTTGGTGGGCCTGGGGGTCATTGGGGGTGTCCTGGGGGTCACTGGGTGGGTCAGGGGTCACTCTGGGGGTCCTTTTGTGGGTCTGGGGGTCACTGGGGATGTCCCTTGGTGGGTCTGGGGGTGTCCTGGGGGTCACTGTGGGGGTCACTGTGGGGGTCAGGGGGTCACTCTGGGGGTCCTTTTGTGGGTCTGGGGGGTCACTGGGGGTGTCCTGGGGGCCACTCTGGGGGTCCCTTGGTGGGTCTGGGGGTGTCCTGGGGGGGGTCACTGTGGGGGTCCTTTTTTGGTCTGTGGGTCACTGTGGGGGTCAGGGGTCACTCTGGGGGTCATTTTGTGACTCTGGGGGTCACTGGGGAGGTCTGGGGTCACTCTGGGGGTCACTTGGTGGGTCTGAGGGTCCTTTTGTGGGTCTGGGGGTCACTGGGGGTGTCCTGGGGGTCCCTTTGTGTGACTTGGTGCCCCTGCAGTGACCTCGGTGACCCCGTGGTGACCCTTGGCTGACCCCGCTGACCCTTGGCTGACCCCGCGGTGACCCTTGGCTGACCCCGTGACCCCGCGCTGACCCGGGATGGGCGACAGCGACGATGAGTACGACCGGCGGCGGCGGGACAAATTCCGGCGGGAGCGGAGCGACTACGAACGGACCCGGGACAGGGAGGAGAGACGGAGAGAGGAGTGGAGTGACCGGTGAGTGACCACTGAGTGACCAACTGACCACTGAGTGACCACTGAGTGACCAGTGAGGGACTGGGGGGGACGGGCAGTGACTACGAACGGACCCGGGACAGGGAGGAGAGACGGCGGGAGGAGTGGAGTGACCGGTGAGTGACCACTGAGTGACCACTGACCCCTGAGTGACCCTGACTGACCAATGAGTGACCCTGAGTGACCACTGGAGGGACTGGGAGCACTGGGAGGGGTCCCTGGCTCCCAGTTCCTCCCAGTTAATCCCAGTTCAGGCCCTGGGGGGTTCCCAGTTAATCCCAGTTCAGGCCCTGAGGGGTTTCCAGTTGCTCCCAGTCCCTCCCAGTGTCTCCCAGTGTGTCCCAGTGTCTCCCAGTCCCTCCCAGTGTCTCCCAGTTTGGCCCCAGTCCGTCCCAGTTTGGCCCCGGGGGTTCCCAGTCTGTCCCAGTTTGGCCCTGGGGGTTCCCAGTCCGTCCCAGTTTGGCCCTGGGGGTTCCCAGTCCGTCCCAGTTTGGTCCCAGTGTCTCCCAGTCCGTCCCAGTTTGGCCCCGGGGGTTCCCAGTCCATCCCAGTTCAGCCCCGGGGGTTCCCAGTCCGTCCCAGTTTGGCCCCGGGGGTTCCCAGTCCATCCCAGTTTGGCCCCGGGGGTTCCCAGTCCATCCCAGTTTGGCCCCGGGGCTTCCCAGTCCGTCCCAGTTTGGCCCCGGGGGTTCCCAGTCCCTCCCAGTGTCTCCCAGTGTCTCCCAGTTTGGTCCCAGTCCCTCCCAGTGTCTCCCAATTTGGCCCCAGTGTGTCCCAGTGTCTCCCAGTCCCTCCCAGTGTCTCCCAGTGTCTCCCAGTCCCTCCCAGTTCAGCCCCTGGGGGTTCCCAGTCCCTCCCAGTGTCTCCCAGTGTCTCCCAGTTGCTCCCAGTGTCTCCCAGTTTGTTCCCAATCCCTCCCAGTGTCTCCCAGTCCCTCCCAGTGTCTCCCAGTTTGGCCCCAGTCCGTCCCAGTGCAGCCCGGGGGGTTCCCAGTCCCTCCCAGTTGCTCCCAGTCTGTCCCAGTCCCTCCCAGTCCCTCCCAGTTTGGCCCCGGGGGTTCCCAGTCCCTCCCAGTTTGGCCCCGGGGGTTCCCAGTCCGTCCCAGTTTGGCCCCGGGGGTTCCCAGTCCGTCCCAGTTTGGCCCCGGGGGGTTCCCAGTCCCTCCCAGTTCAGCCCCGGGGGTTCCCAGTCCGTCCCAGTCCCTCCCAGTGTCTCCCAGTCCGTCCCAGTTTGGCCCCGGGGGTTCCCAGTCCTTCCCAGTGTCTCCCAGTCCGTCCCAGTCCGTCCCAGTTTGGCCCCGGGGATTCCCAGTCCGTCCCAGTTCAGCCCCGGGGGTTCCCAGTCCGTCCCAGTTCGGTCCCGGGGGTTCCCAGTTCAGCCCAGGGGGGTTCCCAGTCCGTCCCAGTATCCCCAGTACGCGCTGTCGCAGGGACTGGGAGCGGGGCCGGGAGCGGCGCAGTCGGGACTATCGGGACTACGAGCGGAGCCGGCGGGAGCGATTCTCCCCACCCCGGCACGAGCTGAGCCCGCCCCAAAAACGGCTGAGACGGGACTGGTGAGTGCCCCAAAATCCCCCAAATTCACCCCAAAACAGCCCCAAACACAGCCCCAAATCCGCCCCACAAACGGCTCCAATGGGGCTGGTGAGTGCCCCAAAATCCCTGAAATTCACCCCAAAACAGCCCCAAACACAGCCCCAAACCCGCCCCAAAAACGGCTGAGACGGGACTGGTGAGTGCCCCAAAATCCCCCAAATTCACCCCAAAACAGCCCCAGACACAGCCCCAAACCCACCCCAGACACGGCTCCAATGGGGCTGGTGAGTGCCCCAAAATCCCTGAAATTCACCCCAAAACAGCCCCAAACACAGCCCCAAACCCGCCCCACAAACGGCTCCAATGGGGCTGGTGAGTGCCCCAAAATCCCCCAAATTCACCCCAAAACAGCCCCAAACACAGCCCCAAACCCGCCCCACAAACGGCTCCAATGGGGCTGGTGAGTGCCCCAAAATCCCTGAAATTCACCCCAAAATCCAGCCCAAAATTATTCTAAATACAGTCCCAGAAATGGCTCAGACAGGACCGGTGAATGACCCAAAATCCCCGAAATTTACCCCAAAATACACCCTAAAATTATCCCAAATGCTGCCCCAGAAATGGGTCAGACAGGACCAGTGAGTGACCCAAAATCACCCAAATTCACCCCAAAATACAGCCCAAAATTATCCTAAATGCTGCCCCAGAAAAACGGCTCAGACAGGACCGGTGAGTGACCCAAAATCCCCGAAATTTACCCCAAAATGCTCGAGCTGAGCCCGCCCCAAAAACTGCTCAGACAGGACCGGTGAGTGACCAAAAATCGCCCAAATTCACCCCAAAATTTTCCCAAATCCCCCAAATTCACCCCAAAATTTTCCCAAAATCCCCCAAATTCACCCCAAAATCCGCCTGTTTTTTTCTCAGAGGTGACCACGGAGTGACCTCTGACCCCTGAGTGACCCTGACTGACCCCACTGACCCTGACTGACCCTGAGTGACCACTGTCCACTCTCCGGCCGCAGGGATGACCACGCTGACCCTGAGTGACCCCCACTGACCCTGACTGACCCCCACTGACCCTGAGTGACCCCTGAGTGACCACTGTCCACTCTGGCCGCAGGGATGACCACGCTGACCCCTGACTGACCCCACTGACCCCACTGACCCTGACTGACCCCTGAGTGACCCTGACTGACCCCTGAGTGACCACTGTCCACTCTGGCCGCAGGGATGACCCCACTGACCCTGACTGACCCCACTGACCCTGACTGACCCCTGAGTGACCACTGTCCACTCTGGCCGCAGGGATGACCACGCTGACCCCCACTGACCCCCACTGACCCTGACTGACCCCCACTGACCCCCACTGACCCCACTGACCCCTGAGTGACCACTGTCCACTCTCCGGCCGCAGGGATGACCACGCTGACCCCTGACTGACCCTGACTGACCCCCACTGACCCCTGAGTGACCACTGTCCACTCTGGCCGCAGGGATGACCACGCTGACCCGTACCACGCCGGTTACGAGCTGCCCTACGGGGGTGGGGGAGGGGCCGGCCCCACCTACGGCCCCCCCCAGGCGCCGTGGGGCCCCCACGAGGTGCAGCACCAACTGCTGCAGCACCAGCTGCTGCCCATCCAGGCCAGGTGAGCCAAAATCCCCCGAATTCACCCCAAAAAATGGCCCGAACCGCCCCGAAAACCCCCCGGAAATCCCGGTCCAAAACGGCCCCAAAATCACCCCAAACGGCCCCAAAATCACCCCAAATTCACCCCAAAACCGCCCCCAAACCCTGCGGGTGCAGCACCAGCTGCTGCCCATCCAGGCCAGGTGAGCCAAAATCCCCCGAATTCACCCCAAAAAACTGACCCGGGATCCCCCAAAACCCCCCCGGAAATCCTGAACCGCTCTGAGAAATCCCGATCCCAAACGGCCCCAAAATCACCCCAAACGGCCCCAAAATCACCCCAAAATCACCCCAAAAACTACCCCAAAAACTGATGCAGACCACCCCAAAAATCCTGAACCCAAACCGACCCAAAATCCCCCAAATTCACCCCAAAAAATGGCCCAAACCGCCCCGAAAAACCCCCGGAAATCCCGATCCCAAACGGCCCCAAAACCGCCCCAAACGGCCCCAAAATCACCCAAAAACCGCCCCAAAAAATGACACAAACCACCCCCAAAAATCCTGAACCCAAACCGCCCCAAAATCCCCTGAATTCACCCCAAAAAATGGCCCGAACCGCCCCGAAAATCCCCCGGAAATCCCGGTCCCAAACGGTCCCAAAATCACCCCAAAATCACCCCAAAACCACCCCAAAAAATGACGCAAACTACCCCCAAAAATCCTGAACCCAAACCACCCCAAAATCCCCCGAATTCACCCCAAAAAATGACCCAAACCCCCGATATTGATCCCAAACTCTCCAATATCGATCCCAAACCCACCAATATTGATCTCAAATCCCCCGATATCGATCCCAAACCTCCCGATATTTATCCCAAACTCTCCAGTATTGATCCCAAATCCCCGATATTGATCCTAAACCCCCGATATCGATCCCAAACCCCCCGATATTGATCCCAAACCCCCAATATTGATCTCAAACTCCCCAATATCGATCCCAAACCCCCCAATATCGATCCCGAACCCCTGATATTGATCCCAAATCCCCCAATATCAATGTCAAACTGCCTGATATTGATGCCAAACCCCCTAAACCCTGTGATATCGATCCCAAACCCCCCGATATCGATCCCAAACTCCCTGATATTGATCCTAAACCCCCCGATATTGATCCTAAACCCCCCGATATAGATCCGAAACCGCCAGATATCGATCCGAAACTGCCCGATATCGATCCGAAACAGCCCAATATCGATCCCAAACCCCCTGATATCAATCCCTAACCCCCGATATTGATCCCAAATCCCGATATCAATGTCAAACTGCCTGATATTGATGCCAAATGCCCAAAAGCCTGTAATATTGATCCCAAACCCCATAATATCGATCCCAAACCCCCCAATATCGATCACAAACCCCTGATATTGATCCCAAACCCCCGATATCAATCCCAACCCCCCGATATTGATCCTAAACCCCCCGATATCGATCCGAAACCCCCAATATCGATCCGAAACCCCCTGATACCGATCCCAAACACCCCAAACCTTTCGATATCGATCCCAAACCCCCCGATATCGATCCGAAACCCACCAATATCGATCCCAAACCCCCGATATCGATCCCAAACACCTCAAACCCTGTGATATCAATACCAAACCCGTGATATTGATCCGAAATCCCTCAATATCGATCCCAAACCCCCAATATTGATCCTAAACCCCCCAATATCGATCCCAAGCTGCCTGATATTGATCCCAAACCTCCGATATCGATCCTAATCCCCCGATATCGATCCCAAACTCCCCAATATCGATCCCAAACCTCCCAATATCGATCCCAAAACCCCGATATTGATCCGAAATCCCCGATATCAATCCCAAAGCCCTGATATTGATACTAAATCCCCCGATATCGATCCGAAACCCCCGATATCAATTCCAAACACCTCAAACCCCCCGATATTGATCCCAAACTCCCCGATATTGATCCTAAACCCCCCAATATCGATCCCAAACCCCCTGATAGTGATCCTAAACCCCCGATATCGATCCCAAACACCCTAAACCCTGCGATATCGATCCCAAACCCCCGATATTGATCCCAAATCCCCCAATATCAATGTCAAACCCCCTGATATTGATGCCAAATACCCCAAACCCTGTGATATTGATCCCAAACCCCCCGATATCGATCCCAAACTCCCTGATAGTGATCCTAAACCTCCCGATATTGATCTGAAGCCCCCCGATATCGATCCCAAACTCCCCAAACCTTTCGATATCGATCCCAAACCTTTCGATATCGATCCCAAACCCACCAATATCGATCCCAAACCCCCCGATATCGATCCCAAACTCCCCGATATCAATCCCAAACCCCCCGATATCGATCCCAAACTCCCTGATATTGATCCCAAACTCCCTGATATTGATCCTAAACCCCCCAATATCAATCCCAAATCCCCTGATATCAATGTCAAATTGCCTGATATTGATGCCAAACACCCCAGACCCTATGATATTGATCCTAAACCCCCCGATATCAATTCCAAACACCCCAAACCCTGCAATATTGATCCCAAACCCCCCAATATTGGTACCAAACACCCCAAACCCTGCGATATCGATCCCAAAGCCCCGATATCAATCCCAAACCCTATGATATCGATCCCAAACTCCCCAATATTGCTCCTAATACCCCCAATATCGATCCCAAACCCCCCGATATTGATCCCAAACCCCCCAATACCTATCCCAAATACCTCAAACCTTTCGATATCGATCCCGAACCCCGATATTGATCCGGTACCGCCCCAGGCTGGGCAGCATCGCGGAGGTGGAGCTGGGCGCGGCGCCGCCGGTGCTGAAGAGCTTCAAGGAGTTCCTGCTGTCGCTGGACGACGCCGTGGACGAGACGGAGGCGGTCAAGCGCTACAACGACTACAAGCTGGACTTCCGGCGGCAGCAGCTGCAGGACTTCTTCCTGGCCCACAAGGACGAGGAGTGGTACGGGCACGGGGGAAATCGGGGGGTTTCTGGGAAAAAATGGGGGGTTTGGTAAAAAAACGGGGGTTTTCGTAAAAAAAATGGGGGTTTGGGGAAGAAAAATGGGGTTTTGTAAAAAAAATGGGGGTTTTGGTTAAAAAAAATGAGGAAAAAATGGGGTTTTGGTAAGAAAAATGGGGGTTTTTGTTAAAAATGTGGGGGTTTTTGTTAAAAATGTGGGGGTTTTTGTTAAAAATGTGGCGGTTTTGGTAAGAAAAAATGGGGGTTTTGTAAAAATGTGGGGGTTTTGGTAAGAAAAACGGGGGTTTTGGTAAAAAAATGGGGGTTTTGGGAAGAAAAAATGGGGTTTTGGGAAGAAAAATGGGGTTTGGTAAGAAAATATGGGGTTTTGGTAGGAAAAATGGGGTTTTGGGAAGAAAAATGGGGGTTTTGGGAAGAAAAATGGGGTTTTGGTAAGAAAAATGGGGTGTTTTGGTAAGAAAAATGGGGGTTTTGGTTAAAAAAATTGAGGTTTCGGTAAGAAAAAATGGGGGTTTTTCCAAAAGTTATGGGTTTTTTTAAGAAAAAAATGGAATGGGGGTTTTTCCTAGAAATGAGGGTGCTTTTATAAAAAAGTGCGGGTTTTTTGAAAAAATAATGGGGTTTTTCTTAAAAATATGGGGCTGTTGGTAGAAAAAATAGAAAAAATAGGGGTGTTGATAGAAAAAATGTTGGGTTTTTTTAAAAATTGGGTTTTTTCACAAAAAATATGGGGGATTGATGAGACAATGGTTTTTTTTGGGGTTTTTTTTTAATGGGGGTTTTTCCCAAAAAATAAGGGGGTGCTGGTGAGAAAATGGGGTTATTTTTTTAAAAAATGGGGGATTTTCCCCCAAAATATGGGGGTGTTTATGAAAAAATGGGGGTTTTGGTAGAAAAAAATGGGGTTTTTTTAAAAAATGGGGCTTTTTCCCAAAAATAATGGGGGTGTTGGTGAGAAAATTGTCTCGCACCCCCCCAGGGCCGGATTTTGGGTGATTTTTGGGTGGATTTTGGGATTTCTGCAGGTTTAACATTTCCATTGTCTCTCAGCCCCTCGGGGCTGATTTTTGGGGTGGATTTGGGGTGGATTTTGGGGTCTCTGCAGGTTTAACGTTTCCACTGTCTCTCAGCCCCTCGGGGCTGGATTTTGGGGTGGATTTGGGGTGGATTTGGGGTTTCTGCAGGATGAATGTTTCCACTGTCTCTCAGCCCCTCGGGGCTGATTTTTGGGGTGGATTTGGGGTGGATTTTCGGGGTTTTTGCAGGTTGAATGTTTCCATTGTCTCTCAGCCCCTCGGGGCTGGTTTTTGGGGTGGATTTGGGGTGGATTTTGGGTGGATTTTCGGGGTTTGTGCAGGTTTAACGTTTCCATTGTCTCTCAGCCCCTCGGGGCTGGGTTTTGGGGTGGATTTGGGGTGCATTCTGCAGCTTTAACGCTTCCCTTCTCCCCCAGCGCCCTCGGGAGCCGCGGAGCCGCCGGGCGGGGCAGGCAGAGAGGGCGGGGCCGCGCACAATGCGGCGAGGTCACAGTGCAGGAAACAGTCAGGGACCTTTGTTGTTTTATTTTTGGGGGGGTTTGTGCCAAAAAACACAAAAAAAAAAAGCGGCGGGGACGGGGTTTTAAAAACGCCGCAGTTGTCGGGGCCCGGCGGACGGCGACGCTCGCGGCGAGTGTAGGTATGACCCTGAACCCCCCACGGGACACCTGGAACACCTGGAAACGGCTCAGACCGCCCCAAAACCGTCCAGAAATCCCAGAAATGGCTCAGAACCGGCCCTAAACCATCCAGAGAGCCCAGAACTGCCCCAAAACCACCCTTAAACCCATCAGGGAGCCCAGAAATGGCTCAGAACTGGCCCAAAAACATCCAGAGACCCATTAAAAAATCCCAGAAATGGCTCAGAACAGCCCCAAAACCATCCAGAAATCCCAGAAACGGCTCAGCACTGCCCCAAAACCATCCAGAAATCCCAGAAATGGCTCAAAACCGCCCCAAAACCATCCAGAGAGCCCAGAACTGCCCCAAAACCACCCTTAAACCCCTCAGGGAGCCCAGAAATGGCTCAGAACCACCCCAAAACCATCCAGAAAGCCCAGAATCGCCCCAAAACCACCCATAAACCCCTCAGAGAGCCCAGAAATGGCTCAGAACCACCCCAAAACCATCCAGAAATCCCAGAAACGGCTCAGAACCACCCCAAAACCATCCAGAAATCCCAGAAATGGCTCAAAACTGCCCCAAAACCACCCTTAAACCCCTCAGAGAGCCCAGAAACGGCTCAGAACCGCCCCAAAACCATCCAGAAATCCCAGAAACGGCTCAGAACTGGCCAAAACCATCCAGAGACCCCTTAAAAAATCCCAGAAACGGCTCAGAACCGCCCCAAAACCATCCCAGAAATCCCAGAAATGGCTGAGAACTGGCCCAAAACGATCCAAAGAGCCCAGAAATGGCTCAGAACCAGCCCAAAACCATCCAGAAATCCCTCAAAATGCGCCTCGAGGCGCTCCAAAACCCACCAAAAACAGTCTTGGAAAAGCACTCCCCAAACCGCATCAAAAACGTGGCAAAACGCCCCAAAAACGCTCTGAAAGGAGCCCCAAAATGGTGTAAAACACCCCAAAATGTACCTAAAAACAACCACAAACCCCTTTGCGGGTGTTTTCCACCCTCGCGTTTAATACTTGTCTAAAAACGCCCCCAAAAATGGAGACAATGATCCTAAAAAATCCCGAAAATGTCTCAAAACGCCCCAAAAGCGCTCTCAGAAGAGCCTCAAAACCAGCCCAGACCACACCAAAAATCTGAAATCCCACAAAATCCCACCTGAGACGTTCCCGAGAGCCAAAAAACTTCCCAAAGATCCCAGGAAACATCCCAAAACATCTCTGAAAACCTTTCCCAAAACACCCCCGAAACCAACATGGAACACCCCCAAAACGCACCAAAACCCCCCCAAAACACCCCGAGAATGCCTCAAAACGCCAGAAATGCCCCAAAACCCAAACCCCCTCTGCGGGGGCTCCGACCTCCCCCAGTTTTAGGGGACACTGGGGGGTCCTGTCAGTAAAAAATGGGGATTTTCCCACCCCAATTAGACCCAATTTGGGGTTCCCCCATAAATTTGGGGTGTCCCCCTCCCCAATTTACGGATTTTGGCATCCCCAGCTCAAAATGTGTCAGACCAAATCTTCACTTTCCCTCCCAAAAACTCCAGTCAGGAGCTCCCCACTCCCAATCACAGAAAATTTGGGGCTCCCCGAATTCTCCAAAATTAAATTTGGGACCCCCCCCCACCCCATTTCCCAAACTCTCCAAACTGGGCTCCCCCTCCCCATAAAAAACCCAAAAAAAACCCTAAAAAACCCCAGATTTGGGGCTCCCCTGCAGCACCACGGGGGTGTGGAGCGGCGCCCTGAGCCCAGCCCCGTTTTCCCTCTTTTTTCCCCCAAAACCCGCCCAGGTTCCGCTCCAAGTACCACCCGGACGAGGCGGGGAAGCGGCAGCAGGAGGCGCAGGCGGCGCTCAGGAACCGCCTGAGCGTCTTCCTCTACCTGTGGGAGCACGGCTGGTTCGACAACCTGCTGCTGGACATCGAGCGCGCGCCGCAGATCGTCAAAACGCTGGACGCAGGTACCCCAAACCATCAAAATACACCAAAATCCCCAAAATCCTGGATGCAGGTACCCCAAAACCATCAAAACCCCGGAAATCATCAAAAATCTGGAGGCATGTACCCCAAAAGCATCAAAATCCTGGATGCAGGTACCCCAAAATCATCAAAACCCCAGGAAATCATCAAAACCCCCCAGAAAATCATCAAAACCCCCCAAAATCCCCAAAACGCTGGACGCAGGTACCCCAAAATCATCAAAACCCCAGAAAATCGTCAAAAATCTGGAGGCATGTACCCCAGAATCATCAAAACCCCAGAAAATCATCAAAACCCCCAAAAATCCTCAAAAATCTGGAGGCATGTACCCCAAAAGCATCAAAATCCTGGATGCATGTACCCCAAAACCATCAAAACCCCAGAAAATCATCAAAAATCTGGAGGCATGTACCCCAAAATCATCAAAATCCTGGATGCAGGTACCCCAGAATCATCAAAACCCCAGAAAATAATCAAAAATCTGGAGGCATGTACCCCAAACCATCAAAACCCCGAAAATCATCAAAAATCTGGAGGCATGTACCCCAAAATCATCAAAACGCTGGATGCAGATACCCAAAATCATCAAAACCCCGAAAATCATCAAAAATCTGGAGGCATGTACCCCAAAAGCATCAAAATCCTGGATGCAGGTACCCCAAAATCATCAAAACCCCAGAAAATCATCAAAACCCCCCAAAATCATCAAAAATCTGGAGGCATGTACCCCAGAATCCTCAAAACCCCGAAAATCATCAAAAATCTGGAGGCATGTACCCCAAAAGCATCAAAATCCTGGATGCAGGTACCCCAAAATCATCAAAACCCTGGAAAATCATCAAAACCCCCCAAAATCCTCAAAATGCTGGACGCAGGTACCCCAAAATCATCAAAACACCCCAAAATCATTGAAACGCTGGACGCAGGTACCCAAAATAATCAAAAGCCCACAAAATCCTCAAAACGCTGGACGCAGGTACCCCAAAATCATCAAAACCCCCCAAAATCCTCAAAATGCTGGATGTAGTTACCCCAAAATCATCAAAACCCCAGAAAATCATAAAAACCCCCCAAAATCATCAAAACGCTGAATGCAGGTACCCCAAAATCATCAAAACATCCCAAAATCCCCTCCCTGACGCACCAAAAACATCCCAAAAACATCCCAAAATCCCCTCCCTGCACCCTTCCTGATGCACCAAAACTTACCAAAAATTCTCCTTGTCACTCCTTAAAAATCTTTATATTTCCTTAAAATCCTTCCTTTAATTCTCCCTGATCACCAGAAATGTTCCAGAGCTTTGCTTCGGGGTGATTTTGGGGTGTTTCTGCCCCATTTCTGAGTTTTTCTCAAAGTTTTGGGTGTTTTTAATTGGTTCTCCTGAGTTTTGAAGTTATTTTTGGGTGGTTTTGGTTCTTTTTGGAGAGTTCTTGAAGGCAGGAACGGTGAGGGAAGGAAAATGGGGGAAGTGTGAGGGGAGGAAAATGGCGGGAAAATGTGAGGGGGGAAAAAAGGCGGGAAAGTGTGAGGGGAGAAAAAGGCGGGAAAGCGTGAGGAGAGGAAAATGTGATGAAAGAAAAATGCAGAATGTGTGAGGGGAAAAAAGGTGGGGAATTGTGAGAGGAGAAAAAGGGAGGAAAATGTGAGAAGAGGAAAAAGGTAGAGAATTGTGAGGGGAGGAAAAAGGGAGGAAATTGTGAGGGTAGAAAGTGTGAGAAGAGGAAAAAGGTGGGAAATTGTGAGAGGAAAAAGGCAGAAAATGTGAGGAGAGGAAAAGGGAGGAAAGTGTGAGGGGAGGAAAAAGGTGGGGAATTGTGAGGGCAGAAAAAAGTAGGAACTGTGAAACTGTGAGGAGAAAAAGGTGGAGAATTGTGAGGGGAGGAAAATGTGAAGGAAAAAATAGCAGGAAAGTGCGAGGAGAGGAAAAATACAGAAAGTGTGAGGAGAGGAAAAAAGGGGAATTGTGAGGGGAAGAAATGGTGGGAAAGTGTGAGGGGGGAAAAAAGGCGGGAAAGTGTGAGGGGAGAAAAAGGCGGGAAAGTGTGAGGGGAGAAAAAGGCGGGAAAGTGTGAGGGGAGGAAGAAGATGGGGAGTTGCAAGAGGAAAAAGGTAGAAAAGTGTGAGGGGAGGAAAAAAGCAGGGAATTGGGAAAAAGCAGGAAATTGTGAGGAGAGGAAAAAGGTGGGGGAAATGTGAGGGGAAAAAAATGCAGGAAAGTGTGAGGAGAGAAAATGGGAGGAAAGTGTGAGGAGAAAAAAAACCAGGAAAGTGAGGAGAAGAAAAATGCAGAAAATGTGAAGAGAAGAAAAAGGTGGGGATTGTGAGGGAATAAAAAGGAAATGTGAGGGGAGGAAAAAGAGAGGAAAGGCTGAGGGGAGAAAAAAAGGTCAGGAATTGTGAGGGGGGAAAAAAGCAGGAATGTGTGAGGAGAGGAAAAAAGTGGGGAATTGTGAGGGAAGAAAAGGGAGGAAAATGTGAGAGGAGAAAAAAAGCGGGAAAATGTGAGGGGGGAAAAAAGGCGGGAAATTGTGAGGGGAGAAAAATGTGAGGAGAGGAAAAGTGGGGAATTGTGAGGAGAGAAAAAATACAGAAAGTGTGAGGGGAAAAAAAAGGTAGGGAATTGTGAGGGGAGAAAAAAGGAGGAAAATGTGAGAAGAGGAAAAAGGTAGAGAATTGTGAGGGGTGGAAAAAGGGAGGAAAGTGTGAGGGGAGAAAAAGGGAGGAAAATATGAGGGGGGAAAAAAAGGGAAGTGTGAGGAGGGATAAAATGCAGAAAGTGAGGGGAGGAAAAAGGTGGGGAATTGTGAGGGCAGAAAAAACTAGGAACTATAAAACTGAGGAGAAAAAGGTGGGGAATTGTGAGGGGAGGAAAATGTGAAGGAAAAAAACGCAGGAAAGTGCGAGGAGAGGAAAAATGCGGAAAGTGTGAGGAGAGGAAAAAGGGGGGAATTGTGAGGGGAGAAAAAGGCGGGAAAGTGTGAGGGGGAAAAAAGGCGGGAAAGTGTGAGGTGAGAAAAAAAGCAGGGAATTGGGAAAAAGCAGAATATGTGAGGAGAGGAAAAAGGGGGGAAAATGTTTGTAACTCATTTTTTGGTGTTTCTGACCCAATCTTTGCCGTTTTTTCAGGATTTTCATTGTTATCTCTTTCTAACCCATTTTGGCTGTTTCTGACCCAATCTTTGCCGTTTTTTCCCCGTTTTTTCCCCGTTTCCAGCCGTGATTAAGATGGAGGGGGGCACGGAGCACGACCTGCGCATCCTGGAGCAGGAGGAGGAGGAGGAGCGGGCGGAAAAGGCCGAAGGGCCCAAGAAGGAGGAGCCGCGGCCGCCGGAGCCGCCCGGGAAGGGCTCGGCCGAGCGCCCCGACGGCGACGGCGGCGCCAAGGTCGGGGTCCCCCCGGGGAATTCGGGGGTCCCTCCTGCGGGGTCTCCTGTAGCGTTATTTGGGGTTTTTGGGGGGTTTCTTGGGTTTATTTTGGGTTTTTTTGGGTTTTTTTAGGGTGTTTTATTTAGTTTATTTTGGGTTTTTTGGGTTTTTTTGAGTTTGTTTTGGTTTTTCTGGGGGTATTTTGGGTTTTTTGGAGTTTTTAGGGGGTTTTTTGGGGTTTTTTTTGGTTTTTGGGGTTTTTTTTGAGTTTATTTTGGGTTTTTGGGGTTTTTTGTTTCGTTTTTTAAATTTATTTTGGTGTTCTTCGGGTTTATTTTGGGGTTTTTGGGGTTGTTTTGAGTTTAGTTTGGTTTTTTGGGGTGTTTTTTTGGGGGTTTTTTGGGTTCATTTTGAGTTTTTGGGGTATTTTTTTGTTTTTGGGTTTTTTTTGAGATTAATTTGGGTTTTTGGGGTGTTTTTTTGTTTTTGTTGGGTTTATTTTGAGATTTAGGGGTTTTTTAATGTTTTTAGGGTTTTTTTAGTTTATTTTGGGGTTTTTTGGGTTTTTTTTTTAATTTATTTTCTTTTTCTGTGGGTTTTTCGGGGTGTTTTTTTAGTTTATTTGGGCTTTTTGTTTATTTTGGTTTTTTTAGTTTATTTTGGGTTTTTGGTTTTTTTTTAGTTTATTTTGGTTTTTTGCATTTATTTTTGGTTTTTTTGGGGGTTTTTTGAGTTTATTTTGGTTTCTTTTGTTTTCTTTTTGCCTTTTTTTTAGTTTATTTCGGCTTTTTGGGGTTTTTTTAAAATTTATGTTGGTTTTTTTGGGTTTTTTGTAGCTTTTTTTTTGTTTTTTTGAGTCTCAGGAATTTCTAAGCTCACCTTGGGACCACCACACTTTAAGTCCCTCCGGGGTTATTTTGGGGTCCCTTTTTCCCCCTCTGGGGTGTTTTTGGGGTCCCCTTTGACTCCCCCTCCCCCCACAGGCCGAAGGGGCGGAGCCGGGGGCGGAGCCTGCGGCGGGGGCGGGGCCAGAGGAGGAGGGGGCGGGGCCAGACAAAGCGCCCAAGGCTGAGGACGGCGACAAGGAGGGCGGGGCCAAGGTGGGTGGACACGCCCCTTCTGACCACACCCCCTTTCTGTTAGCCACGCCCCTTTCTCACAAACCACACCTCCTTTAAACAAACCACACCCATTTTTAATAAACCACACCCCTTTAAAAATAAACCACACCCAATTTCTAATAAGCCACACCCCTTTTAAAGGAACCACACCAAATTTCTAATAAGCCACACCCCCTTTTAAATAAACCACACCCATTTTCTAATAAACCACACCCCCTTTTACCAAACCACACCCAATTTCTAATAAACCACACCCCTTTTAAATAAACCACACCCAATTTCTAATAAACCACACCCCTTTTAAATAAACCACACCCAATTTCTAATAAACCACACCCCTTTTAAATAAACCACACCCAATTTCTAATAAACCACACCCCTTTTTAAATAAACCACACCCATTTTCTAATAAACCACACCCCTTTTAAAGGAACCACACCTTTTAAAAAGAAACCTCACCCTTTTCTCTTAGCCACGCCCCTTTCTCACAAACCACACCCCCTTTAAACAGACCACACCCATTTCCTGATAAACCACACCCCTTTTTAAATAAACCACACCCAATTTCTAATAAGCCACACCCCTTTTAAATAAACCACACCCATTTTCTAATAAACCACACCCCTTTTTTAAGGAACCACACCCAATTTCTAATAAACCACACCCCTTTTTAAACAAACCACACCCATTTTCTAATAAGCCACACCCCTTTTAAAATAAACCACACCCAATTTCTAATAAACCACACCCCTTTTTAAATAAACCACACCCATTTTCTAATAAGCCACACCCCTTTTAAAATAAACCTCACCCAATTTCTAATAAGCCACACCCCTTTTTAAATAAACCACACCCCATTTTAATAAGCCACACCCCCAATAGCCCCTCCCATGTAAGCCCCGCCCCTCTCCACAAGCCACACCCCTTTATTGGCTCCTCCCACCCTCATTAAACCCCTCCAATCCCCTCCCCTCCCTCATTTCCCGCCAAAATTAAGCCCCGCCCCGTACCCCAAGCCACGCCCCTTTGCCCCAAGCCCCGCCCCTTTACCCCAAGCCCCGCCCCTTCCCCCAAGCCCCGCCCCCTGACGCCCCCTCCCATTTGGTGCGCCCCCTGCAGGCGCGGCCGCGCCAGCGCAGCCGGGACAGCGAGGAGGGGGACAGCGACAGCGGGGACAGCGAGGGGGGGGCACGGAGACCCCCCGGCAAGGACGGTGAGGGGTCCTGGGGGGTCCCGAGGGGTCCTGGGGGGGTCCCAAGGGGTCCTAGAGGGGTCCCGAGGCGTTTTGGGGGGGTCCTGGGGGCGTTCTAGGGGGTCCTGGAGGGTCCTGAGGGGTCCTGAGGGGTGTTGGGGGGTCCTGAGGGGGTTCTGAGGGGTTTTGGGGGGGTCTTGGGGGGTCCTGGGGGGTCCTGAGGGGTCTTGGGGGGGGTCCTGGAGGGTTCTGAGGCGTCCTGGGGGATCCTGGGAGGTCCTGAGGGGGCCTGGGGGTGTCCTGAGGGGTCCTGGGGGGTCTTGGTGGGGTCCTGAGGGCGTCCTGAGGGGTCCTGGGGGGTTCCTGAGGGGTCCTGAGGGGTTTGGGGGGGGTCCTGGGGGGTCCTGAGGGGGTCCTGAGGGGTCTTGGGGGGGTCCCAGAGGGTCTTGGGGGGGCCTGGAGGGGTCCTGGAGGGGTCCTGGGGGGTCCTAGAGGGTCCTGAGGGGTCTCCGGGGGGGTATTTGGGGTCTCTGGGGGGGTATTTGGGGTCTCTGGGGGGTATTTGGGGTCTCTGGGGGATTATTTGGGGTATCTGGGGGGGTGTTTGGGGTCTCTGGGGGGGTATTTGGGGTCTCTGGGGGGGTATTTGGGGTCTCTGGGGGGTGTTTGGGGTCTCTGGGGGGGTATTTGGGGTCTCTGGGGGGGTATTTGGTGTCTCTGGGGGGTATTTGGGGTCTCTGGGGGGGTATTTGGGGTATTTGGGGGGGTATTTGGGGTCTCTGGGGGGGTATTTGGGGTATTTGGGGTCTCTGGGGGGTATTTGGGGTCTCTGGGGGGGTATTTGGGGTCTCTGGGGGGATCCTGAGGGGTCTCTGGGGGGGTATTTGGGTATCTGGGGGGTATTTGGGGTCTCTGGGGGGGTATTTGGGGTCTCTGGGGCGGTATTTGGGGTCTCTGGGGGGTATTTGGGGTCTCTGGGGGGTCCTGGGGGGTCCTGAGGGGTCCTGTAGGGGTCCTTAGGGGGTCCTGAGGGGTCCTGGGGGGTTCCTGAGGGGTCATTGGGGGGTCCTGGGGGGTCCTGGAGGGTCTCTGGGGGGGTATTTGGGGTCTCTGGGGGGTGTTTCGGGGCACCCCTGACCCCTGCAGGTTTTGGGGCGCCCCCTGACCCCTGACCTTTGCCCCCAGAGGAGCCGAAGGAGGACAAAGCCCCCGCCGGGGGCGCCGGGGCCGGGACCCCTCCCCCCTTGGGGACGCCCCCTCCCCCCAAGGGCCGGGAGGGGGTCCCGGGGGGGGTCCCCGAGGCGCGGCCGCGGGCGCTGCACAAAACCTGCTCGCTGTTCATGCGCAACATCGCGCCCAACATCGCCCAGGCCGAGATCGTCGCGGTGAGAGGGGACACGGGGATTGCCAAAAATCACCATGAAATACCCCAAAATCGCCATGAAATAGCCCAGAATTACCCGGGAATAGACAAAAATTACCCAGGAATAGCCAAATATTGCCCTGAAATACCCAAAAATTACACTGAAATAGCCAAAAATCGCCCGGGAATAGCCAAAAGTTACCCTGGAAAACAAAAAATCACATGGGAATAGCCAAAAATCACCATGAAATAGCAAAAAATTGCCCTGAAACACAAAAAAATCACCCTGAAATACCCAAAAATCGCCATGAAATAGCCAAAAATCACCGGGAATACCCAAAAATTACACGGGAATAGACAAAAATCACACGGGGATTGCCAAAATCACCGGGAATTGACAAAAATTACACTGGAATAGACAAAAAATCGCCCTGGAATAGACAAAAATCACCATGAAATACCCCAAAATCACCCTGAAATACCCAAAAATTACCATGAAATAGCAAAAAATCACCCTGAAATACCCCAAAATCACCCTGAAATACCCCAAAATCTTCTGCGAGTGCAAAAATTACCCTGAAATACTCCTGGATCACTCTGAAATACCCAAATTTCCCCTGAAATACCCAAAATTTACCCTGGGAGCACAAAAATTACCGAAGAACACCCTAGGAGTCCCAAAAATCACCCTGAAATAGCCAAAAATTACCCTGAAATACCCAAATTTACCCTGAAATACCCAAAAATCACCCTGAAATACCCCAAAATCACCCTGAAATACCCAAATTTACCCTGAAATACCCCAAAATCATCCTGGGAGACCCAGAAATTACCCTGAAATACCCAAAAATTCCCCTGAAATACCCAAAAATCACCCTGGGAGCCCCAAAAATTACCCAAAAATCACCCTGTTAGCCCCAAAAATCTCCCTGGGAGACCCAAAAATTACCCTGAAATAGCCAAAAATTATCCTGAAATACCCAAAAATTATCCTGAAATACCCAAAAATTACCCAAGAATACCCTGGGAGTCCCAAAAATCACCCTGAAATAGCCAAAAATCATCCTGGGTACCCAAAAATGACCCTGAAATAGTCAAAAATTACCCTGAAATACCCAAAAATTATCCTGGGTACCCAAAAATTAGTTTAGGAGACCCAAAAAATACCCTGGGAGCCCCAAAAATGACCCTGAAATAGTCAAAAATTATCCTGGGTGCCCAAAAAATCAGCCTGGGAGCCCCAAAAATACCCTGGGAGACTCGAAAATCATCCTGAAATACCCAAAAATCTCCATGAAATAGCTAAAAATTGCCCTGAAACACAAAAAATCACCCAGAATTGCCAAAAATCACCATGAAATAGCCCAGTATTGCCCTGGAATACAAAAAATCACCCAGGAATAGACAAAATTCACCCGGGAATAGCCAAAAATCACACGGGAATTGCCAAAAATCTCCATGAAATAGCCAAAAATTGCCCTGGAATACAAAAAAATCACCCTGAAATAGCCAAAAATCACCCTGAAATACCCAAAAATCACACAGGAATAGACAAAAATCACACGGGGATAGCCAAAAATTACCCTGAAATAGCCAAAAATCGCCCTGGAATAGACAAAAATTACCCGGGAATAGCCAAAAATCACCCGGGAATAGCCAAAATTCATCTGGGAATAGCCAAAAATTACACTGGAATAGCCAAAAGTTACCCTGAAACACAAACAAATCACCATGAAATAGCCCAGAATGGCCCCAGAATACAAAATTCACCCTGAAATAGCCAAAAATCACCCGGGAATAGCCAAAAGTTACCCTGGAATACAAAAAATCACCTGGGAATAGCCAAAAATTGCCCTGGAATAGCCAAAATTCACCCTGAAATAGCAAAAAATCATCCTGGGAGACCCAAAAATGACCCTGAAATAGTCAAAAATTACCCTGAAATACCCCAAAATCACTCTAGGAGCACAAAAATTACCCTGAAATAACCCCAAAATCACCTTGAATTAGCCAAAAACACCCTAAAATACCCAAATTTACCCTGCAATACCCAAAAATCACCCTGGGAGACTCAGAAATTACCCTGAAATAGCCAAAAATCATCCTGAAATACCCAAAAATTACCCTGAAATACCCAAAAATTATCCTGAAATACCCAAAAATGACCCTGGGAACCCAAAAATTACCCTGAAATCACCCTGGGAGTCCCAAAAATCACCCTGGGAGTCCCAAAAATCACCCTGGGAGCACAAAAATCACCCTGAAATACCCAAAAATTACCCTGAAATACCCAAAAATTATCCTGGGAGACCCAAAAATCACCCTGAAGTACCCAAAAATTATCCTGGGTGCCCAAAAAAATCAGCCTGAAATACCCAAAAATCCCCCTGGGGGACCCAAAAATTAGCCTGGGAGCCCCAAAAATTACCCAAAAATCACCCTGTTAGCCCCAAAAATCTCCCTGGGACCCCCCCAAAAATTACCCGGAAACCCCCAAAAATGACCCCAGAGCCCCAAAACCCCCCGAATTCCCCCCAAAAACCGCTGCCCCCCCCCGTTCCGCAGCTGTGCAAGCGCTACCCCGGGTTCATGCGCGTGGCGCTGTCCGAGCCCCAGCCCGAGAGGAGGTGAGGAATTGGGGGGTTTTGGGGTTTTTGGGGGATTTTGGGGGATTTGGGGGGAAATTTGGGGGTTTTTGGGGGTTTTGGGGGGAATTTGGGGTTTTTCGGGGGGGGATTTTGGGGGGAATTTTGGGGGGTTTTGGGGGAAATTCGGGGTTTTTTGGTGGTTTTGGGGGGGGTTTGGGATTTTTTGGGGGGGAATTTTGGGGGAAATTTTGGGGGATTTTGGGGGAATTCAGGGGGGGAGTTTGGGATTTTTCAGGGGGGGATTTGGGGGAAATTTTGGGGTGTTTTGGCGGTTTTGGGGGGATTTGGGATTTTTCAGGGGGGATTTTGGGGGTTTTGGGGGGAATTCGGGGTTTTCGGGGAAATTTGGGGTTTTTCAGGGGGGGATTTTGGGGTTTTTGGGGGGAATTTTGGGGGATTTGAGGGGAATTCAGGGGGGGAGTTTCAGGTTTTTCAGGGGGGTATTTTGGGGTTTTTGGGGGGAATTCGGGGTTTTGGGGGGAATTTGTGGGATTTTGGGGGAATTCAGGGGGGGAGTTTGGGATTTTTCAATATGGGGATTTTGGGGCATTTGGGGGGAATTTTGGGGGATTTTGGGGGAATTCCGGGGGGGCGTTTGGGATTTTTCGGGGGGGGATTTGGGGTTTTTGGGGGGAATTCGGGGTTTTGGGGGGAATTCAGGGGGTTTTGGGAGATTTGGGGAAAATTTGGGGTTTTGGGAGGGTATGGGATTTTTCAGGGGAAAATTTGGAGGGAATTTGGGGGGTTTGAAATTTTCGAGGGGTTTTTGGATGAATTTGGGGAGATTTGGGGGAAATTCAGGGGTTTTGGGGTGAATTCGGGGTTTTGGGGGATTTTGGGGGGTTTTGGGGGGTTATGGGATTTTTCAGGGGAAAATTTGGGGGTTTTGGGAGAGAATTTTGGGGTTTTTGGGGCTCACAGAGAAGTTTTTCCCCTCAGGTTTTTCAGGAGGCCCTGGTTGGATTTTGGGTGGAATTTTGGGTGGAATTTGGGGGATTTTGGGGCTCAGTGAGGTTTTGATCCCCTCAGGTTCTTCAGGAGGGGGTGGGTGGGATTTTGGCTGGAATTTTGGGTGGAAATTTGGGGTTTTTGGGGCTCACAGTGAGGTTTTTCCCCTCAGGTTCTTCAGGAGGGGCTGGGTGGGATTTTGGGTGGGATTTTGGGTGGAATTTGGGGGATTTTGGGGCTCACAGAGAAGTTTTTTCCCTCAGGTTTTTCAGGAGGCCCTGGTTGGATTTTGGGCGGGATTTTGGGTGGAATTTTGGGGTTTTTGGGGCTCACAGAGAAGTTTTTCCCCTCAGGTTCTTCAGGAGGGGCTGGGTGGGATTTTGGGCGGAATTTTGGGTGGAATTTTGGGGATTTTGGGGCTCACAGAGAAGTTTTCCCCTCTCAGGTTTTTCAGGAGGCCCTGGTTGGATTTTTGGTGGGATTTTGGGCAGAATTTTGGGGTTTTTGGGGCTCACAGAGAAGTTTTTCCCCCCAGGTTTTTCAGGAGGCCCTGGTTGGATTTTGGGTGGAATTTTGGGTGGAATTTGGGTGTTTTTGGGGCTCACAGAGAAGTTTTTCCCTCAGGTTCTTCAGGAGGGGGTGGGTGGGATTTTGGGCAGAATTTTGGGTGGAATTTTGGGGTTTTTGGGGCTCACAGAGAAGTTTTTCGCTCAGGTTCTTCAGGAGGGGCTGGGTGGGATTTTGGGTGGGATTTTGGGTGGAATTCGGGACATTTTGGGGCTCACAGAGAAGATTTTCCCCTCAGGTTTTTCAGGAGGCCCTGGTTGGATTTTGGGTGGAATTTTGGGTGGAATTTGGGGGATTTTGGGGCTCACAGTTGGGGTTTTCCTCTCAGGTTTTTCAGGAGGCCCTGGTTGGATTTTGGCTGGAATTTTGGGTGGAATTTGGGGAATTTTGGGGCTCACAGAGAAGTTTTTTCCCTCAGGTTTTTCAGGAGGCCCTGGTTGGATTTTGGGTGGAATTTTGGGTGGAAATTTGGGGTTTTTGGGGCTCACAGAGAAGTTTTTCCCTCAGGTTCTTCAGGAGGGGGTGGGTGACCTTCGACCGCAGCGTGAACATCAAGGAGATCTGCTGGAGCCTGCAGAACATCCGGGTGCGTTTTGGGGCAAAAACGGGCGGGTTTGGGGCTGGGGCGGGTTTTGGGGTCGTTTTGTGCAATTTGGGGCGGTTTTGGAGGATTTTGGGGTGATTTTAAGGCGATTTTGCTTTGGTTTTGATGGGGTTTGGGATGGTTTTGTTGGATTTTGGGGTAATTTTGGTGGATTTTGGGGTGGTTTTGTGCAGTTTGGGGTGGTTTGATGGATTTTGGGGTGGTTTTAGGGTGATTTTGATGAATTTTGGGGTAATTTAGGGGTGATTTTGGGGTGATTTTGGCTGTTTTTGGGGCTCCCAGCTGCGGGAGTGCGAGCTGAGCCCCGGCGTGACCCGGGCTGGGTTTTGGGTGTTTTTAAGGCGATTTTGATGGTTTTTGGGATGGTTTTAAGTCGATTTTGATGGTTTTTGAGGCGATTTTGGGCTGATTTTGATGAATTTTGGGCTGTTTTTCTCCCCCAGCTGCGTGAGTGCGAGCTGAGCCCCGGCGTGACCCGGGCTGGGTTTTGGGGTGTTTTTAAGTCGATTTTGATGGTTTTTAGGGTGATTTTAATGAATTTTGGGCTGATTTTGATGAATTTTGGGCTGTTTTTTTCTCCCCCAGCTGCGGGAGTGCGAGCTGAGCCCCGGCGTGACCCGGGCTGGTTTTTAAGTCGATTTTGATGAATTTTTGGGTTAATTTTGGGCTGATTTGGGCTGTTTTTCTGTCCCCCAGCTGCGGGAGTGCGAGCTGAGCCCCGGCGTGACCCGGGCTGGTTTTTAAGGCGATTTTGATGAATTTTGGGCTGATTTTGACGTTTTTTGGGCTGTTTTCTCTCTCCCAGCTGCGTGAGTGCGAGCTGAGCCCCGTCGTGAACCGGGCTGGGTTTTGGGGTGATTTTGATGGATTTTGGGCTGATTTTGGGCTGATTTTGACGTTTTTTGGGGTACATTTCTCCCCCCCAGCTGCGTGAGTGCGAGCTGAGCCCCGGCGTGAACCGTGCTGGATTTTGGCGTGGGTTTGATGAATTTTGGGATGGTTTTTGGGATAATTTTGCTGTTTTTCTCCCCCCCAGCTGCGCGAGTGCGAGCTGAGCCCCGGCGTGAACCGGGACCTGACGCGGCGCGTGCGGAACGTCTCGGGGCTGACGCAGCACCGGCCGGTCGTGCGCCACGACATCAAGCTGGCCGCGCGCCTGGTGCAGGCGCTGGACGCCCGCGCCCGCCTCTGGAGCCCCCCGGGCACCGACGGGACCCCCGGGGACGGAACCGGGGATGGGACCACCGGGGACGGGAGCGGGACGGCCGAACCGCCGCCGCCCGCGCAGCCCGGGGTGAGACACCGAAACCGGGGGTGATTGGGGGGTCCTGGTGGGTCTGGGGGGTCATTGGGGGGTTTTGGAGGTCATTGGGGGGTCCTGGAGGGTCATTGAGGGGTCCTGGGGGGTCATCAGGGCATCACCAGGGGTCATCGAGGGGTTTTGGGGGTCATCGGGGCATCACCGGGGGTCATCAGGGGGTTCTGGGGGGTCATCGGGAGGTTCTGGGGGGTCATCAGAGGGTTATAGGGGGGTCCTGGGTGGTCCTGGGGGGTCATCAGGGGGTCCTGGGGGGTCACTGGGGTCCTTGGGGGATCATTGGGGGGTTTTGGGGGGTCACCGAGGGGTTTTGGGGGTTCCTGGAGGGTCATTGGGGGGTTCTGGGGGTCATTGGGGGGTCATCAGGGGGTTCTCAGGGGTCTTCAGGGGGTCCTGGGGGGTCATCAGGGGGGACTGGAGGGTCATTGAGGGGTCCTGGAGGGTCATTGGGGGATCCTGGGGGGTCATTGGGAGGTTCTGGGGGGTCCTAGGGGGTTTAAGAGGGTCATTGGGGGGTCCTGGGGGGTCACCAAGGGGTTTTGGGGGGTCCTGAGGGCTCACCAATGGGTCCTGGGGGGTCATTGAGAGGTCCTGGGGGTGTCCTGGGGGGTCATCAGGGGGGCCTGGGGTTCATCGGGGGTCCTGGGGGGGTCACCAAGGGGTTTTGGGGGGGTCCTGGGGTTTCACCGAGGGGTCCTGGGGGATCACTGGGGATCACTGGGGGGTCCTGGGGGGTCATCAGAGGGTCATAGGGGGGTCCTGGGAGGTTGTCAGGGGGTCATTGGGGGGTCCTGGGGGGTCATCAGAGGATCCTGGGGGGTCATCGGGGGGTTCTGGAGGGTCATTGGGGGTTTTGTGTGGTCACCAGGGGTCCTGGGGGGTCATCAGGGGGTCCTGGGGGGTCCTGGGGGGTCATCAGGGGTGTCCTCAGGAGCTCATTGGGGTCACTGGGGTCACCGGGATGTCCTGAGGGGGTCACTGGGCTCACTGGGGTGGCCTGGGGGGGGGGTCACTGGGGTCCTTTGGGGGTCACCAGGGTCCTTTAGGGTGTCCCCAATGTCCCCAAATCTCCCCAATAATGTCCCCAATGTCCCCAATGTCCCCCAATGTCCCCAATGTCCCCAATGATGTCCCCAATGTCCCAAATGTCCCCAATGTCCCCCCAGGCGCAGAACCCGGTGCTGCGGCACATCACCGATTACCTGATCGTGTCCCCAATGTCCCCAATGTCCCCAATGTCCCCAATGATGTCCCCAATGTCCCCAATGTCCCCAAATGTCCCCAATGTCCCCAATGTCCCCAATGTCCCTAAAGGTGTCCCCAATGTCCCCTCACAGGCGCAGAACCCGGTGCTGCGGCACATCACCGATTACCTGATCGAGGAGGTCAGCGCTGAGGAGGAGGAGCTGCTGGGACAGGGACAGGGACAGGGACAGGGACAGGGACAGGGACAAGGACAGGGACAAGGACAGGGACAAGGACAGGGACAGGGCGTGGCCACGGCCGAGGACGGCGCCCGCGAGACCAACCCGGCCGAGGTCACCGTGGAGCGCGACGAGAAGCTGCTCAAGGTGTGACCCCCGGTGTCCCCCGGTGTCCCCTGGGGTCATCAGTGTCCCCAAAGTGTCCCCAAGTGTCCCCATGGTGTCACCAGTGTCCTGAGACTGTCCCCAGAGTGTCCCCAGGTGTCCTTAGGGTGTCCCTGAATGTCCCCAGAGTGTCCCTGGGTGTTCTCAGGTGTCCCCAGGTGTCCCCAGAGTGTCCCCAGGTGTCCTCAGAGTGTCCCAGAGTGTCCACAGAGTGTCCCCAGAGTGTCCCCAATGACCCCAAAGTGTCCCTGAGTGTCTTCAGAGTGTCCCCAGGGTCTCCAAACTGTCCCCAGAGTGTCCCCAGGTGTCCTCAGAGTGTCCCCAGTGTTCCCTGAGTGTCCCCATGGTGTCACCAGTGTCCTCAGAATGTCCTCAGGGTGTCCCTGGGTCTCCTCAGGTGTCCCCAGGTGTCCTCAGAGTGTCCCTGAGTGTCCCCAGAGTGTCTCCAAAGTGTCCCCGAGTGTCCCCAGAGTGTGCCCAGGGTCTTCAAAGTGTCCCCAGAGTGTCCATGGCTGTCCCTGGGTGTCCCCAAGTGTCCTCAGGGGTCCCCAGAATTTCCCCAATGACCCCAAAGTGTCCCTGAGTGTCTTCAGAGTGTCCCCTCAGTGTCCCCAAGTGTCCTCAGGGTGTCCCTGGGTCTCCCCAAGGTGTCCCCAAGTGTCCTCAGAGTGTCCCCAGAGTGTCTCCAGAGTGTCCCTGAGTGCCCTCAGAGTGTCCCCAGAGTGTCCCCAGGTGTCCCCAAAGTGTCCCTGAGTGTCCTCAGAGTGTCCCCAAGTATCTTCAGAGTGGCCCCAGGGTCTTCAAAGTGTTCCCAGAGTGTCCCCAGGTGTCCTCAGGGTGTCCCCAGAGTGTCTCCAAAGTGTCCCTGAGTGTCCTCAGAGTGTCCCCAGGGTCTCCAAAGTGTCCCCAGAGTGTCCCCAGGTGTCCTCAGGGTGTCCATGGCTGTCCCTGAGTGTCCCCAGAGTGTCCCTGGGTCTCCTCAGGTGTCCCCAGGTGTCCCCAGAGTGTCTCCAGAGTGTCCCCAGAATGTCCCGAGTGTCCCCATGTGTTCCCAGAGTGTCTTTAGAGTGTCCTTGGGTGTCCCCGGCTGTCCCTGGGTCTCCTCAGGTGTCCTCAGAGTGTCCCTGGATGTCCCCAGAGTGTCCCCAGGTGTCCTCAGGGTGTCCCTGGGTGTTCCCGAGTATCCCCAGAGTTTCCCCAATGACCCCAAAGTGTCCCTGAGTGTCCTCAGAGTGTCCATGGCTTTCCCTGAGTGTCCCCAGGTGTCCCCAGAGTGTCCCTGGCTGTCCCTGAGTGTCCCCAAGTGTCCCCAGTGTCCTCAGAGTGTCCCTGAGTGTCCCCAGAGTGTCCCTGGGTGTCCTCAGAGTGTCCCCAAAGTGTCTTCAGAGGGTCCTCAGAGTGTCCTCAGAGTGTCCCTGGCTGTCCCTGAGTGTCCCCAACTGTCCCCAGGTGTCCTCAGGTGTCCCCAGAGTGTCCATGGCTGTCCCTGAGTGTCCTCAAGTGTCCTCAATGTCCCCAACCCCCCCAATGTCCCCAACCCCCCCAATGTCCCCAATGTCCCCAATGTCCCCGATGTCCCCAATGTCCCCAATGTCCCCGATGTCCCCTGGCTGTCCCCAATGTCCCCAATGTCCCCAATGTCCCCTGGCTGTCCCCCCAGGTTCTGGACCGCCTCCTGCTGTACCTGCGCATCGTTCACTCGGTCGATTACTACAACACCTCCGAGTACCCCAACGAGGACGAGATGCCGAATCGCTGCGGGATCATCCACGTGCGGGGCCCGCTGCCGCCCAACCGCGTGTCCCACGGCGAGGGTGAGCCCCAAAATCCCCCAAATTCACCCCAAAATCACCCCCAAACCAACCGCGCATCCCGCAGCAAGGGTGAGCGAAAAAACCCCCAAATTCACCCCAAAATCCCCCAAATTCACCCCAAAATCACCCCAAACCAGCCGCGTGTCCCACGGCGAGAATGAGCCCCAAAAACCCCCAAATTCACCCCAAAAACCAACCCAAAACCCAACTGCATCCACGTGCGGGGCCCGCTGCCGCCCAGCCGCGTGTCCCACGGCGAGGGTGAGCCCCAAAATCCCCCAAATTCTCCCCAAAATCACCCCAAAAACAACCGCGCCTCTCACGGCGAGAATGAGCCCCAAAAACCCCCAAAATCGCCCCAAAAACCGCCCCAAAACCCAACCACATCCACGTGCGGGGCCCGCTGCCGCCCAACCGCGTGTCCCACGGCGAGGGTGAGCCCAAAAACCCCCAAATTCACCCCAAAATCACCCCAAAAACAACCGCGCATCCCACAGCAAGGGTGAGCCAAAAAACCCCCAAATTCACCCCAAAAACCGCCCCAAAACCAACCGCTGTGGGATCATCCACGTGCGGGGCCCACTGCCACCCAACCGCGTGTCCCACGGCGAGGGTGAGCCCCAAAAACCCCCAAATTCACCCCAAAATCACCCTGAAACCAACCGCGCCTCTCACGGCGAGAATGAGCCCCAAAATCCCCTAAATTCACCCCAAAATCACCCTGAAACCAACCGCGTGTCCCACGGCGAGGGTGAGCCAAAAAACCCACAAATTCACCCCAAAATCACCCTGAAACAAATCGCGTGTCCCACGGCGAGGGTGAGCCAAAAAACCCCCAAATTCACCCCAAAAACCAACCCAAACAAAACCCAAAAACAACCACGTGTCCCACGGCAAGGATGAGCCCCAAAACCCCCATTTTTACCCCGTTTTAACCCATTTTTGCCTTATTTTAACCTGTTTTTTCCCCATTTTAACCAATTTTACCCCGTTTTTTTCCCCGTTTTTCCCAATTTTTGGGTTTTTTTCCCCAGTTTCGGAGTGGCAGCGCCTTTGCCGCCCGCCTGGCCCCGCTGCCAGTGACCCCAAATCCCATTTTCACCCCGTTTTTACCCCAATTTAACCCTTTATACCCCATTTTTTCCCCGTTTTTTCCCCATTTTTCCCGTTTTTTCCCCGTTTTTCCCAATTTCCCGTGTTTTTTCCCCAGTTTCGGAGTGGCAGCGCCTTTGCCGCCCGCCTGGCCCCGCTGCCAGTGACCCCAAATCCCATTTTCACCCCAATTTAACCCTTTATACCCCATTTTAACCCTTTATACCCCATTTTTACCCCATTTTTTCCCCATTTTTCCCGTTTTTTCCCCGTTTTTCCCAATTTCCCGGTTTTTTTCCCCAGTTTCGGAGTGGCAGCGCGCCTTTGCCGCCCGCCTGGCCCCGCTGCTGGCCGGCCCCGGGGCCGTGCCCGAGGAGGAGGCGCAGAGACTCGGCCGGAAGGACCCCGAGCAGGAGCTGGAGAAGTTCGTCAGCGCCAACACGCAGGAGCTCGGCAAGGACAAGTGGCTGTGCCCCCTCAGCGGGAAAAAGTTCAAGGTGGGACACTTGGGGACATTTGGGGACATCCCCGAGGTCATCGGGGTCATTGGGGACATTGGGACACGTTTGGGGACATTGGGGACACGCAGGAGCTCGGCAAGGACAAGTGGCTGTGTCCCCTCAGCGGGAAAAAGTTCAAGGTGGGGACATTTGGGGACATTTGGGGACACTTTGGGGACATTTGGGGACATTTTGGGGACACTTTGGGGACATCTGGGGACATCCCCGGGGTCACTGGGGTCATTGGGGACATGTTTGGGACATTGGGGACACATTTGGGGTTATTTGGGACACATTTGGGGACATTTGGGGACATCCTCGGGGTCATTGGGGTCACGTTTGGGGCATTTGGGACACATTTGGGGCATTGGGGACATGTTTGGGGTCATTAGGGACATGTTTTGGGACATTAGGGGGACTTTGGGGACATCCTTGGGGACACTTTGGGGACATTTGGGGACATCCCCGGGGTCATTGGGGTCACCTTGGGGTCATTGGGGTCATGTTTCGGGATCATTGGGGTCATTGGGGACACATTTGGGACATTTGGGACACATTTGGGACATTGAGGACACGTTTGGGGCATTGGGGACACGTTTGGGACATTGGGGACACCCAGGAGCTCGGCAAGGACAAGTGGCTGTGTCCCCTCAGCGGCAAAAAGTTCAAGGTGGGACATTTGGGGACACTTTGGGGACATCCTCGGGGTCATTGGGGTCATTGGGGACACGTTTGGGGTCACTGGGGACACGTTTGGGACATTTGGGACACGTTTGGGACATTGGGGACACGTTTGGGGCATTGGGGACACGTTTGGGGACATTTGGGGACATCCTCAGGGTCATTGAGGTCACCTCGGGGTCATTGGGGTCATGTTTCGGGTCATTGGGGACATTGGGGACACCCAGAGCTCGGCAAGGACAAGTGGCTGTGTCCCCTCAGCGGCAAAAAGTTCAAGGTGGGACATTTGGGGACATTTGGGGACACTTGGGGACATTTGGGGACACTTGGGGACATTTGGGGACATTTGGGGACATCCCCGAGGTCATTGGGGTCATTTGGGACACGTTTGGGGACACATTTGGGACATTTGGGACACGTTTGGGACATTGGGGACACTTTGAGGACATCCTTGAGGTCATTAGGGACATCCTCGGGGTCATTGGGGTCATTTTTGGGACATTGGGGACACTTTGAGGACATCCTTGGGGACACTTTAGGGACATTTGGGGACATCCTCGGGGTCCTTGAGGTCACCTCGGGGTCATTGGGGACACATTTGGGGTCATTGGGGTCATTTGGGACTCGTTTGGGGTCATTGGGGACACGTTTGGGACATTGGGGACACGCAGGAGCTGGGCAAGGACAAGTGGCTGTGCCCCCTCAGCGGGAAAAAGTTCAAGGTGGGACATTTGGGGACACTTTGGGGACATTTGGGGACATTTGGGGACATCCCCGAGGTCATTGGGGTCACCTCGGGGTCATTGGGGTCATTGGGGACACGTTTGGGGTTATTTGGGACACGTTTGGGGACATTGGGGACACGTTTGGGGTCATTGGGGTCACGTTTGGTGTCATTGGGGACACTTTGGGGACATCCTTGGGGACACTTTAGGGACATCTTTGGGGACATTTTGGGGACATTTAGGGACATTTGGGGACATCCTCGGGGTCATTTGGGACATTTGGGTCACGTTTGGGGTCATTTGGGACACGTTTGGGGCATTGGGGAGACTTTGGGGACATCCTTGGGGACACTTTGGGGACATCTGGGGACATTTGGGGACATCCTCGGGGTCATTGGGGTCATTGGGGACACGTTTGGGGACACGTTTGGGGTCATTTGGGACACGTTTGGGACATTGGGGACACCCAGAGCTCGGCAAGGACAAGTGGCTGTGTCCCCTCAGCGGCAAAAAGTTCAAGGTGGGACATTTGGGGACACTTTAGGGACATTTGGGGTCACATTTGGGGTCATTGGTGACACCTTGGGGTCATTGGGGACATTTGGGGACATCCCTGGGATCATTGGGGTAATTTGGGACACATTTGGGGTTATTTGGGACACGTTTGGGGTCATTGGGGACACTTTGGGGACATCCTTGGGGACACTTTGGGGACATCTGGGGACATCCTTGGGGTCCTTGAGGTCACCTCGAGGTCACTGGGGACACGTTTGGGACATTGGGGACACTTTTGGGACATTGGGGACACTTCTGGGGTCATTGGGGAGACTTTGGGGACATCCTTGGGGACACTTTGGGGACATTGGGGACAGTGGAGAGTTGATGTCCCTGATGTCCCCAATGTCCCCAATGTCCCCAATGTCCCCAATGTCCCCAATGTCCCCAACGTCCCCAAATGTCCCCCAATGTCCCCAATGTCCCCAATGTCCCCAATGCCCCCAATGCCCCCAATGTCCCCGATGTCCCCAATGTCCCCAATGTCCCCAAATGTCCCCAACGTCCCCGATGTCCCCAATGTCCCCAATGTCCCCGATGTCCCCAATGTCCCCAATGTCCCCAATGTCCCCAATGTCCCCAATGTCCCCGATGTCCCCAATGTCCCCAATGTCCCCAAATGTCCCCAACGTCCCCAATGTCCCCAATGTCCCCAAATGTCCCCAAATGTCCCCAATGTCCCCAATGTCCCCAATGTCCCCAAATGTCCCCAACGTCCCCGATGTCCCCAATGTCCCCAATGTCCCCAATGTCCCCAATCCCCCCAATGTCCCCAATGTCCCCCCAATGTCCCCAATGTCCCAAATCCCCCCAATGCCCCCAATGTCCCCAATGTCCCCAAATGTCCCCAATGTCCCCAATCCCCCCAATGCCCCCAATGTCCCCAATGTCCCCAATGTCCCAAATCCCCCCAATGTCCCCAAATGTCCCCACTGTCCCCAATGTCCCCAATGTCCCCAATGTCCCCCCAATGTCCCCAATGTCCCCAATCCCCCCAATGTCCCCAATGTCCCCAATGTCCCCAATGTCCCCAAATGTCCCCTCTGTCCCCAGGGCCCCGAGTTCGTGCGCAAGCACATCTTTAACAAGCACGGGGACAAGATGGGCGCCGTGCGCAAGGAGGTTTTGTTCTTCAACAACTTCCTGATGGACCCCAAACGGCCATCACTGCCCGAGGGGGGCAAGGGGCCGCCAGGTGAGTGTCACCTGTGTCACCTGAGTGTCACCTGAGTGTCACCTGTGCCATCCCTGTGCCATCCCTGTGTCACCTGTGTGTCATTGTCACCTGTGTGTGACCCCTGTGTGTGACCCCAAACGGCCGTCGCTGCCCAAGGGGGGCAAGGGACCCCCAGGTGAGTGTCACCTGTGTCACCTGTGTCACCTGTGTGACCCCTGTGCCATCCCTGTGTCACCTGTGTTATCCCTGACTCACCTGTGTGACCCCTGTGTGACCCCTGTGTGACCCCAAGCGGCCGTCGCTGCCCGAGGGGGGCAAGGGACCCCCAGGTGAGTGTCACCTGTGTCACCTGTGTCACCTGTGCCATCCCTGTGTCACCTGTGCCATCCCTGTGCCATCCCTGTGTCACCTGTGTGACCCCTGTGTGACCCCCCTGTGTGACCCCAAACGGCCGTCGCTGCCCGAGGGGGGCAAGGGACCGCCAGGTGAGTGTCACCTGTGTCACCTGTGTCACCTGAGTGTCACCTGTGTGTCACCTGTGTGTCATTGTCACCTCTGTGTCACCTCTGTGTCACCTGTGCCATCCCTGTGTCACCTGTGTGACCCCATGACCCCCATGTGACCTTTCTGTGTCCCCTCCCCAGGGTCAGGGTCCCCTCCCCCCACCTTGGGGACACTTCTGGTGACCCCTGGGTGACCCCCAGGTGACCTCTGACCCCTATTTGACCCCAGGGCTGACCCCGGGGGCGCTGCCCTACCCCCCCCCCAGTCCCTGTGACCCCTGACCCCTGGGTGACCCTGTGTGACCCCATGACCCCTGTGTGACCCCTGTATGACCTTTGACCCAGGGCTGACCCCGGGGGCGCTGCCCTACCCCCCCCAGTCCCTGTGACCCCTGACCCCTGTGTGACCCCCGTGTGACCTCTGTGTGACCCCTGTGTGACCTTTGACCCAGGGCTGACCCCGGGGGCGCTGCCCTACCCCCCCCAGTCCCCCCAGGGGCTGCTGCCCTACGGGAGCCCCCGACCCCCCATGATGGGCTACGGAGGTAATTCGGGGCGAAATCGGGGGGATTTGGGAAAATCGGGGAAATTTGGGAAAATCAGGGAAAATTCAGGGGGTTTGGGGGAAATTTGGGGGGTTTGGGGGGATTTTGGGAGATTTTGGGGGAAATTGGAGGAATTTCAGGAAATTTGGGGGGGTTGGGGGGAAATTTGGGGGATTTTGGGGGGATTAGGGGGAAATCGGGGGGTTTGGGGGAAATTTGGGGGGTTTTGGGAAATTTGGGGTGTTTGGGGGAAATTGGGGGGGGTTTGGGGGAAATCGGGGGGGTTTGGGAAAATTGGGGGGATTTGGGAAAATTTGGGGGATTTTCTGAAAATTGGGGGGGTTTTGATGGAATTCAGGGGGGTTTTGGGAAAATTGGGGGTTTTGGGTGGTTTTTGTGTGTTTTTTGTGGTATTTGGGTATTTTTTGGGATATTTTGGGATATTTTGGCTATTTTCGGGTGTTTTTAACCCTTTTCTCCCCGCAGGATCCCACCTGTACCCTACGGGGGTTTCGGGGTGGTTTTTGGGGATATTTTTGTGGGGTTTTTGGGGTATTTTTGGTGTTTTTTGGGAGATTTTGGGTATTTTTGGACATTTTTTGATATTTCGGGATTTTTTAACCCTTTTTTTCCCGCAGGATCCCACCCGTACCCCCCCGGGCCCTACGGGGGTTCGGGCTGGTTTTTGGGGGTATTTTGGGTGTTTTTTATGGGGTTTTTTGGGGTATTTTTGGTGTTTTTTGGGAGATTTTGGGTATTTTTGGAGATTTTGGGATATTTTGGGATTTTTAACCCTTTTTTCCCCGCAGGATCCCACCCGTACCCCCCCGGGCCCTGTGGGGGTTGGGGCTGGTTTTTGGGGATATTTTGGGTGTTTTTTGTGGGTTTTTTGGATATTTTGGGTATTTTTGTGCGGATTTCGGTATATTTGGGATATTTCGGGATTTTTTAACCCTTTTTTCCCCACAGGATCCCACCCGTACCCCCCCGGGCCCTACGGGGGTTTGGGCTGGTTTTTGGGGATATTTTGGGTGTTTTTTGTGGGGTTTTTTTGGGGTATTTTTGGTGTTTTTTGGGAGATTTTGGGTATTTTTGGATATTTTTGGATATTTCAGGATTTTTTAACCCTTTTTTCCCCGCAGGATCCCACCCGTACCCCCCCGGGCCCTACGGGGGTTTGGGGTGGTTTTTGGGTGTTTTTTGTGGGGTTTTTTGGAGTATTTTTGGTGTTTTTTTGGGGATTTTGGGTATTTTTGGACATTTTTGGATATTTCAGGATTTTTTAACCCTTTTTTCCCCGCAGGATCCCACCCGTACCCCCCCGGGCCCTACGGGGGCCGCGGCAGCTACGAAACCTTCCGGGGGCAGGGGGGGGCCGGGGGGGGGTACCTGAACAAACCCCGCAGCAGGTGAGGGGGGACCCCAAATTCGGGATGGGGGACCCCAAAACGGGACCGGGGACCCTGAAAATGGGGTGGAGGGCCCCAAAATTGGGATTGGGCACCCCAAAAATCGGGATGGGGACCCAAAAAATGGGATCACGGACCCTAAAATTGGGATTGGGGACCCTAAAAATGGGATTGGACCCCAAAAATGGGATCGGGGACCCCAAAAATTTTGGAGTATTTGGGGTATTTTGGGGTGTTTTGGGCGGATTTGGGTGGATTTTGGGGCATTTTGGGTGGATTTTGGGGGATTTTGGGGTGCTTTGGGCTGGTTTTTGGGTATATTTTGGGGGTATTTGGGGGTATTTTGAGTGTATTTGTGGGGTATTTTAAGATGCATTTTGGGGGATTTTGGCTTTATTTGGGGTGTATTTTGGGGTATTTTGGGTGAATTGGGGTATTTTGGGGCAGGTTTGGGGTATTTTGGGGCAGATTTGGGGTTGGGTGCATTTGGGGCATTTTGGGTGGATTTGGGGTGTATTTTCAGGTATTTTGGGTGAATTTGGGGTATATGGGGGGAATTTGGGGCATTTGGCTGCATTTGGGGTATTTTGGGCTGGTTTTGGGGCATTCTGGCTGTATTTTGGGGTATTTCACTGTATTTTTGGGTATTTTGGGTATATTTGGGATATTTTGGGGTATTTTTTGTATTTTGAAGTACTTTGGGATGTATTTTGGGTGGATTTTGGGATATTTTGGGATGCATTTTGGGGCAGATTTGGGGTATTTTGGGCTGGGTTTGGGGCAGATTTGGGGTATTTTGGGGTATTTCAGTGTATTTGGGGTATTCTGGGTGCATTTGGGGTGCTTTGGCCGGATTTGGGGTATTTCAGGTGGATTTGGGGTGGATTTGGGTGCATTTGGGGTATTTTGGGCTGGTTTTGGGTATTCTGACTGTATTTCGGGGTGTATTTTTGAGTATTTGGGGTATTTGGGGTCAGTTTTTTGTCAGATTTGGGGTATTTTGGGGCATTTGGGGTCAGTTTTTTGTCAGATTTGGGGTATTTTGGGGCATTTGGGGTCAGTTTTTTGGCGGATTTGGGGTATTTGGGGCTGTATTTTTGAGTATTTGGGGTATTTGGGGTCCGTTTTTTCTGGGATTTGGGGTATTTTGGGCTGTATTTGGGGTTATTTGGGGTCAGTTTTTTGCCGGATTTGGGTTATTTTGGGCCCGTTTTTTGTTGGATTTGGGGCATTTGGGGTCGGTTTTTTGTCGTATTTGGGTTATTTGGGATCTGTTTTCTGCCGGATTTGGGTTATTTTGGGTCAGTTTCTGTCAGATTTGGGGTATTTGGGGTCAGTTTTCTGTTGGATCTGGGTTATTTTGGGCCGATTTGGGTTATTTGGGGTGTATTTTTGTCGTATTTGGGTTATTTTGGGCTGTTTTGGGCCGTTTTCGGGGTGCTGACGCGCTGCCCCCCAGGCTGGTCCGGGGGGACCCCCGCGCCATCGTCGAGTACCGGGACCTGGACGCCCCCGAGGACGTGGATTTCTTCTGACCCTCCCCCACCGCGGCCCCGCCCCCTTTGTACGGCCCCGCCCCCTCATTTCAATAAAGCGGCTCCGCCCACCCCAAAACGCGGATTTCGGGGAAATTTTGGGAAATTTGGGGTTTTTGGGGCAGTTTTGGGCACAGAATTGGTGGTTTTGGGGAAGTTTTGGGAGATTTCGCGGCAAATTCGGGAGTTTTTGGGGCAGTTTGGGGGATTTTGGGGCAGTTTTGGGGTTTTTGGGCAGTTTTGGGGTTTTGGGGGTGGTTTTGGGGCAGTTTTGGGGTTTTTTGGGGTGGTTTTGGGGCACTTTTATGGTTTTTGGGGGTGGTTTTGGGGTTTTCACAGCAGTTTTGGGACTTTTGAGGTTTTGGGGGCAGTTTTGGGGTTTTCACACCAGTTTCGGGAGTTTTGAGGTTTTTGGGGCAGTTTTGGGGTTTTTGGGGCAGTTTTAGGAGCCAGATTTGGGTGGTTTCGGGGCGGATTTAAAGGTTTTTAAGAAAATTTGTGGTTTAAGTCACATTTGGGGGTTTTGGGAGGATTTTGGGGCATATTTGGGGTTTTGGGGGCATTTTGAGGGATTTGTGGTCAGTTTTGGGGTTTTTTTGCGCCACTTTTGGGATTTTTGCTGCAGTTTTGGAGGTTTTGAGGCACTTTGGGGGATTTGGGAATTTTTGGGGCAATTTGGGGATTTTTGGGATTTTTTGAGCTCAGAAGGGGGCGGGGCGATCTCAGGCCCCGCCCCGTGACGTAACACATAATTAACTCTGACAACTCGATCGTTTATTGGTTGGCGATTTCGGCCCCGCGGCCAATCAGCGGCGAGGTCCCGCCCCTCCACCAATCAGGAGCGGAGGGCGGCAGAGGCCGCTCGCCATTGGCTGTCGCCCAGCAACAGCCGTGACGTCATCGGGAGTGTATCATCGCGGCCAATCAGCGGCGAAGACGCGGCAGCGGCCGCTCCCATTGGACGGCGGCTGCACCAATGGGGGGCGGGGGGCGGAGCCTCATCCTTAAAGGGGCCGCGATGATTTTGATGATTTTTGGGCGATTTTGACGATTTTTGAGTTTTTTGGATGATTTTTTTGGTTGGTTTTGATGATTTGGATGATTTTTGATGATGGGACGGGTTCTCTCCAATTTTTACAGTTTTTTTTCCATTTTTACGCTGTTTTTTTCCGGTTTTCGGCCATTTTTTCCGGATTTTTCCGCCGTTTTTGCTGTTTTTTCTCCATTTTTCCCGTTTTTGCCGTTTTTCAGCCCATTTTCGTGCCTACAGCGCCATGGCGGCCCAGCCCAGGATGAGCACGTTGATTTTGATGATTTTTTGTCCATTTTTGCTGTTTTTTCACCCTTTTTCCCTGTTTTTGCAGTTTTTTCGCCGTTTTTGCCGTTTTTTCCCATTTTTCCTGTTTTTGCCGTTTTTCAGCCCATTTTCGTGCCTACAGCGCCATGGCGGCCCAGCCCAGGATGAGCACGTTGTTTTTGATGATTTTTTTCCCGTTTTTACCATTTTTTTGCTGTTTTTTCGCCATTTTTTCGCCGTTTTTTCCGTTTTTTTCCCATTTTTCCTGTTTTTGCCGTTTTTCGGCCCATTTTTGGCGCCTACAGCGCCATGGCGGCCCAGCCCAGGATGAGCACGTTGTTTTTGATGATTTTTTGTCCATTTTTACCATTTTTTTGCCGTTTTTTGCAGTTTTTTCGCCGTTTCTTCGCCGTTTTTCCCGTTTTTTCTCAATTTTTCCCATTTTTGCCGTTTTTCAGCCCATTTTCATGCCTACAGCGCCATGGCGGCCCAGCCCAGGATGAGCAGGGAGCCCCCGAGCGGCGCCGCCGCCGCCCCCGCCGGGTCCCCGGTCAGGCCCTGCCGGTACAGGGGGGCGCAGAACAGCCCCACCCCCCCCAGCAGCAGCGACCCCGCCTGCGGAGAATTCGGGGGGAAATTGGGGATTTTGGGGATTTTGGGGGGATTTGGGGGGATTTTTGGGGAGATTTAGGGAAATTTGGGGGATTTTGGGGGGATTTTGGGGATTTGGGGGAGATTTGGGGAGATTTGGGGGATTTTGGGGGGATTTGGGGAGATTTGGGGGATTTTTGGGGTGAATCTGGGGGATTTTGGGGAGATTTTTGGAGCAATTTCAGGGCAGATTTTTGGGGTGATTCAAGGCAGATTTTTGGGGTGAATCTGGGGGATTTTTGGGGTGAATTTGGGGGTTTTGGGGCTGATTTTGGGCAGATTTTTGGGCTGATTTTGGGCAGATTTTTGGGGCGATTTCGGGGCAGATTTTTGGGCAGATTTTGGGCAGATTTTTGGGGTGATTTTAAGCAGATTTTTGGGGTGATTTTGGGGGATTTTTGGGGCTATTTTGGGGCAGATTTTTGGGACAATTTCGGAGCAGATTTTTGGGGCGATTTCGGGGCAGATTTTTGGGGTGATTTTGGGGGATTTGGGGCTCACCAGGTGGGGCCGGCGGCAGTGGGGCACCGCCAGCAGGGCCAGGCTGTGCAGGAGGTGGAAGCGATTGGCGATCTCGTACAGCTGGGATGAATTTTTGGGGTGAATTTTGGGCTTTTGGGGGTTTTTGACATTTTTTTGAGGTTTTTTTGGGGATTTTTTGGGTTTTTTTGGGGGTTTTTTCCCCCTCCTCACTCACCTCCTTCTGATACTCGTCGCGGTCGCTGCGGCGCATTCCTGGGGGGGTGGGGGGTCAGCGACCCCCAAAATCCCCCCAAATTTCCCCAAAATCCCCCCCAAAATCCACCCAAATCCCCCCAAACCCCACCAAAAACCCCAAATTCCCTAAAATTCCCCCAAAACCACCCAAATCTCCCCAAACCTCCCCTAAATCCCCACAAACCCCCCCCCAGGACCCCCCAAATCTCCCCAAATCCCCACATAAATCCCCCCAAATTTTCCAAAATCCCCCCCAAGCCGCCCCAAATCTCCCCCAAATTCCCCCAAATTTCCCCAAATCCCCCCAAATTTCCCCAAAATCCCCCCCGCGCCCCTTTTCCCACCGTGGGCCCCGTAGGCCGCGGCCGCCACGGCGGCGGCTCCGCTGAGCGCCCCGACCCGTCCCCACAGCGCCGCCATTGCCGCCGGCCCCGCTTCCGCTTCCGCTTCCGCTTCCGCCCTTCTCTTCCGCCTTCTCTGCCCTCTCATTGGCCGAGAGGCGCGTCAATCAAAATGGCAGCGTGGCCAATGGGAGCGCGCGGAGAGGGTCCCGCCCCCTCCTGGCGCCGCCTGGTGGAGGAAAAAGGAAACGCAGCGACCGCCGGGGGGATTTTGGGGGAATTTGGGGGGTTTTGGAGTTTTTGGGGAATTTTTTGGGTTTTGGGGGAATTTGGGGGTTTTAGGGATTTTGGGGGAATTTGGGGACTTTTGGGGGTTTTGGGGTTTTTGGGGTTTTGGGGATTTTTGGAGTCTTTTGGGATTTTTTTGGGTTTTTGGGGGTTTTTGGAGTTTTTGGGGGAATTTTGGGGATTTTGTGGGTTTTGAGGTTTTTGGGATTTTGGGGGAATTTGGGGATTTTGGGGTTTTGGGGATTTTGGGGATTTTTGGAGTTTTTGGGGATTTTTTTGGGTTTTTGCGCATTTTTGGGGAGTTTTGGAGTTTTGGGGAATTTTGGGGAATTTTTGGGTTTTGGGGGATTTTTTGGGGATTTTTTTGGGGTTTTTGGGGGGCTCTGACCCCCCCCCAGTGTCCATGGTGGGGGAGAGGAAGAGGAGGATGAGGAGGAAGAGGAGGAGGATGAAGATTTGGGGGCAATGAGGATGATGAGGATGAAGAGGAGGATGAGGATGACGATGGCGATGAAGACGAAGACGAAGACGAAGATGAAGATGAAGATGAAGATGATGAAGATGATGCTGAGGAAGGCCAGGGGTGATGCTGAGGATGAGGATGATGATGATGATGATGAAGATGATGCTGAGGAAGGCCGGGGGTGATGACGATGGTGAAGATGATGATGAGGATGAAGGCTGGGGGTGCTGAGGATGATGATGAAGATGAGGAAGGCCGTGGGTGATGATGATGAGGATGATGAGGCTGAAGGCCGTGGGCGCTGCCGAGCCCGGCGACGATGACGCCGATGACGCTGACGATGATGATGAGGGTGGGGAGGAAGGCCCGGGGGCCGTCCCCGCGCGCGGCGCCGCCCCCCGGAGCAGGAGCGGGAGGAGGAGGAGGAGGAGGAGGAGGAGGAGGAGGAGGAGGAGGAGGAGGAGGAGGAGGAGGAGGAGGAGGAGGAGGAGGAAGAGGCGGCGGCTCCGGCCCGGGAGGGACCCGCGGCCGCTCCGCTCCGGCTCCTCCGGCCCCGCCATGGCCCCCCCGCCCCGGTGAGCGCCGCGACCCCCCCGCGGGGGGGAGGGGAGGGTGGGGGAGGGGGTGGGGGAGGGGCGGGTGGGGGAGGGGCAGCCCAAACCCCCCCCCCCCCGCTTTTATTCTGGGACCCCCAAATTGGGGATGGGAGGGGGATGGGGGGGGGGGATGATGGTGGGGGAGGGGTTTGGTTTGGGGGAGGGGGGGTCGCGAACCCCCAAAACCCCCCCGGGACCCCTCCCCCACCCCCCCAGCCCCTCCCCCCCCCCCCCCGGGATGCTCCGGAACTCCCGTTGCCACGGCGACGCTCCGGGCTCTGTTCCCATGGCAACCGTGGGGTGGGGGGGGGTGGACCAGCATCCCCCCACCCCCCCCCCAAACAAATTTTGGGGATTTTTTTGGGGGGGTTTGCCGAAATTTGGGATTTTTGGCGGATTTTTTTGGGTTTTTTTGGGTTTTTTTGGGGGTTTGGGCCTGGCGGGGTCCCGGGGGGGTTCCGGGGTCGCGGGGGGGGTTCCGGGACCCCCATCCCCCCCCCCCCACCGCTGATGGTTTGTTCCGTTTCTCTTCCCCCCCCTCCCCCCCCCCCGCGATCGCCCCTCCCCATTTCCCATCGTCCTTTTGGGCCCCCTCCCCCCACCCCCCCCACTCCGCCCCTCCCCCATCCCTGACCCGCGACCCCCCCGTGACCCCCCCGTGGCCCCCCCAATTCTCCCGCCCCAAAAATCCCCAATTTTCCCCCAAAAATCCCCAATTTCCTCCCAAAAATCCCCATTTCCCCAAAAATCCCCAATTTTCCCCCAAAATCCCCAATTTCCCCCCCAAAACCCCCAATTTTCCCCAAAAATCCCCAATTTTCCCCAAAAATCCCCAATTTCCCCCCCAAAATCCCCAATTTCCCCCCCAAAATCCCCAATTTTCCCCCAAAAATCCTCAATTTTCCCAAAAAATCCCCAATTTCCCCCAAAAATCCTCAATTTCCCCCCCAAAACCCCCAATTTTCCCCAAAAATCCCCAATTTTCCCCCAAAATCCCCATTTTCCCCCCAAAATCCCCAATTTTTCAAAAAAATCCCCCAATTTTCCCCCAAAATCCCCAATTTCTCCCCCAAAATCCCCAATTGTCCCCCAAAATCCCCAATTTTCCCCCTAAATTTCTCCCCCACAAATTCCCCCAAATTTGCCCCAAATTCTCACGTTTCTCCCCCATTTCCCCTTTTCCCCCTCATTTTACCCCCCCTGGAATTTCCCATTTCCCCCCAAAATTTCCTCAATTTGCCCTAAATTTACTCCAAATTTCTTTCCCCATTTCTCCCCAATTTCTTTCCCATTTTCCCCTCAATTCCCCCCAAATTTCCCCCATTTCTCCCCAATTTTCTTTCCCCCTTTTCCCCCAAATTTCCCTCCATATACCCCCCAAATTTCCCCCCCATTTTCCCCAATTCCCCCCAAATTTTCCCCCTTTTCCCCCCAATTTCCCTCCAAATTTCCCCCAAATTTTCCTCCATTTCACCCCAATTTCCCTCCATATTTTCCCCCATTTTCTCCCCCATTTCACCCCAAATTCCCCCATTTCTCCCCCATTTTCTCCCCCATTTTCTCCCCCATTTTTCCTTCATTTCACCCCAAATTCCCTCCAAATTTTCTCCCCCATTTTCCCCCAATTTTGCCCCATTTCACCCCAAATTCCCTCCAAACTTCCCCCAATTTTTTCCCCAATTTCCCCCCATTTCCCCTGAAATTTCCCCCCCAATTCCCTCCAAACGTCCCCCCATTTTCTCCCCCATTTTCTCCCCCATTTTCCCCCCATTTTTCCCCAATTTCCCCCATTTCACCCCAAATTTCCCCCCAAATTCCCTCCAAACTGCCCCCCATTTCTCCCACATTTTCTCCCCCATTTTTTCCCCAATTTCCCCCCATTTTTTCCCCCATTTCACCCAAATTCACCCCAATTCCCTTTGAATTTCCCCCCATTTTCTGACCCATTTTCTCCACCATTTTTCCCCCATTTTTTCCCCATTTTCTCCCAATTTCCCCCATTTCACCCCAAACTCCCCCCATTTTCTCCCCCATTTTCCCCCATGTTTTTCTCCATTTCACCCCAAATTCCCTCCAAATGTCCCCCCATTTTCTCCCCCATTTTTCCCATTTTTTCCCCCATTTCACCCCAATTTCTCCCCCAATTTCTCCCCCATTTTTCCCCCATGTTTTTCTCCATTTCACCCCAAATTCCCCCCAAATTCCCCCCAAATGTCCCCCTATTTTCTCCATTTTTCCCATTTTTTCCCCAATTTCCCCCCATTTCACCCCAAATTTCCCCCATTTTCTCCCCCATTTTTTCCCCATTTTTTCCCCAATTTCCCCATATTTCCCGCCATTTCACCCCAAATTTCCCCCCCAATTCCCTCCAAACTCTCCCCCATTTTCTCTCCCATTTTTTCCCCATTTTTTCCCCAATTTCTCCCTGTTTCCCCCCAAATTTCCCCCCATATCTCCTCCATTTTTTCCCCATTTTGCCCCATTTCCCCCCCCAACAGCCCCCCATCCTCCCTCCCCCCCCTCCCCTCCCCATAACCCCCTCCCCCCTTCCCTTCCCCCCCTTTTCCCCTTCCCCTCCCCCACCATGCCGCCCCCTTTGCCCCTGGCGCTGTTTGTGGCACTTTGGGTCGTCCATTCCTCCTCCGTCCACTCCTCCGGCCACTCTCCGGACCCTCCTGGTGGTGTCAGTGGAGGTTCTGGTGGTCCCGGTGGTGGTGTTGGTGGTCCTGGTGGAGGTTCTGGTGGTCCCGGTGCCGGTTCGGAGCCGGACCCGCGTTTCCCGGTGGTGCCGACGCAGTACGGCCGGTTGCGCGGCGCGCGCCGCGACCTGTCCAACGAGCTGCTGGGCCCGGTGCAGGCGTTCCTGGGGGTCCCGTACGCGGCGCCGCCGCTCGGCCCGCGCCGCTGGGCGCCCCCCGAAGCCCCCGCGGCCTGGGGGGGCGTCCGGGACGCCACGGCCTTCGCCCCCGCCTGCCCCCAGAACCTGCGCGCCGGACCCCCCCCGCTGATGCTGCCGCTCTGGCTCAGCGACAACCTGGAGGCCGCCGGCGCCTACGTGGCGGCGCAGAGCGAGGATTGCCTCTACCTGAACCTCTACGTGCCCACCGAGGACGGTAAATTACCTGTGACACACCTGTGACACACCTGGGCACACCTGGGGGCACCTGGGGACATGTGGGGACATGTGGGATATACCTGGGATGGAGGTGGGTGTGAGTGTGGGGTGAGGATTGTCTGTACCTGAACCTCTACGTGCCCACCGAGGATGGTAATGATACACCTGGGCAGGTGTGACACACCTGGGGACATGTGGGATATACCTGGGGATGGGTGGGACACACCTGGGAATGGATGGGGATGGGTATGGGGTGATACAGAGCGAGGATTGCCTGTACCTGAACCTCTACGTGCCCACCGAGGACGGTAAATGCACACCTGGGCACACCTGGGCAGGTGTGACACACCTGGGGATGGGTGAGATGGAGCCGGGATTGGGTACGTGGCGGCGCAGAGCGAGGATTGTCTGTACCTGAACCTCTACGTGCCCACTGAGGACGGTAATGATACACCTGGGCACACCTGGGCACACCTGGGCACACCTGGGCACACCTGGGCACACCTGGGCACACCTGGGGATGGGTATGATACACCTGGGATGGAGCTGGGGATGGGTATGGGGTGATGCAGAGCGAGGATTGTCTGTACCTGAACCTCTACGTGCCCACCGAGGACGGTAAATTACCTGGGGACAGGTGTGATACACCTGGGGACACCTGGGGACACCTGGGATATACGTGGGGATGGGTATGGCACACCTGGGATGGGTATGGCACACCTGGGGATGGGTACGTGGCGGCGCAGAGCGAGGATTGTCTCTACCTGAACCTCTACGTGCCCACCGAGGACGGTAATGACACACCTGGGCACACCTGGGCAGGTGGGACACACCTGGGATGGAGCTGGGTGTGAGTTTGGGGTGAGGATTGTCTCTACCTGAACCTCTACGTGCCCACCGAGGACAGTAAATTACCTGTGACACACCTGGGCACACCTGGGGACACACCTGGGACACCTGGGGACATGTGGGGCACACCTGGGGACACACCTGGGCAGGTGGGACATACCTGGGACACACCTGGGATAGGTGTGACACACCTGGGACACACCTAGGGAGAGGTAAGTCACACGTGGGGACAGGTGAGTCACACCTGGGGCACACCTTGGGCACACCTGGGGACAGGTGAGGGACAAGGACACACCTGGGACACACCTGGGACAGGTAAGTTACACCTGGGGACACCTGGGGCACACCTGGTGACAGGTGAGTCACACCTGGGGACACCCAGAACACACCTGGGGACAGGTGAGGGACAAGGACACACCTGGGACACACCTGGGACACACCTGGGATAGGTGGGACTCACCTAGGACACACCTGGAACACACCTGGGGACAGGTGAGTCACACCTGGGACACACCTGGGGACATGTAGGACACACCTGGGGACAGGTGAGGGACAAGGACACACCTGGGACACACCTGGGGACAGGTGAGAGAGGGTCGGGAATGGCGGCGGTGGGCGTGGCTATGCAAATGAGGCACGACCAGGTGAGAGAGGCGTGGCCAGCCCCGCCCAGGTGAGGACGGGAATGGGGCAAAAAAGGAGAAAATCGGGGCAAAATGGGGAAATTGACGGAAAAATGGGGAAATGGGGGGGGGGGCGGCTCTGTCAGGAAAATGGGGAGAGAAACGCGAAATTTGGGCAAAGTTTGGGGGAAAAATCGAAAATCGGGGCGGAAAATGGGGAAATTGGGAAATGGGGCAAAATCCGGGGAAATTGGGACAAAAAGGGGCGGGAGGGAGGAAAATCGGGGCGGAAAACGGGGAAATTGGGATTTTGGGGCGAAAAGCGCCAAATTTGGGCAAATCGGGGGCGGGGGAGCCCCTCCCCCCTCCTGAGCCGAGGCCCCGCCCACAATCCATGGCCCCGCCCCCACCTTAGGGGTCACCGTGTCCATTTGTCCACTCAGTGTCCACTCAATGTCCATTTGTCCACTCAATGTCCACTCAATGTCCACTCAATGTCCACTCAGTGTCCACTCAATGTCCACTCAGTGTCCATTTGTCCACTCAGTGTCCACTCAATGTCCACTCAGTGTCCATTTGTCCACTCAGTGTCCATTTGTCCACTCAATGTCCACTCAGTGTCCACTCAGTGTCCATTTGTCCACTCAGTGTCCACTCAATGTCCACTCAATGTCCACTCAGTGTCCATTTGTCCACTCAGTGTCCACTCAATGTCCATTTGTCCACTCAATGTCCATTTGTCCACTCAGTGTCCACTCAATGTCCATTTGTCCACTCAATGTCCACTCAGTGTCCATTTGTCCACTCAGTGTCCACTCAATGTCCATTTGTCCACTCAATGTCCACTCAGTGTCCACTCAATGTCCACTCAGTGTCCATTTGTCCACTCAGTGTCCATTTGTCCACTCAATGTCCACCCCTCCGTCCATCCCAACCCCATCCGACCCCTCCTGGCCCCATTTTTTGGGGCCATTTTCCCATTTTTTGGGTCATTTTTTGGGCCATTTCCCCATTTTTTGGGCCCTTTTCCCATTTTTGGGCCATTTTCCCATTTTTGGGCCATTTTCCCAATTTTGGGCCATTTTCCCATTTTTTGGGCCATTTTCCCATTTCTTGGCCATTTCCGCATTTTTTGGCCATTTTCCCATTTTTTTGGGCCATTTTCCCATTTTTTGGCCATTTTCCCATTTTTTGGGCCATTTTCCCATTTTTTGGCCCATTTTCCCATTTTTTTGAGACCATTTTCCCATTTTTCGGCTATTTCCCCATTTTTGGGCCATTTTCCCATTTTTGCTCCTCTCCCATTTTTTGGGCCATTTTCCCATTTTTTCCCCTTTTCCCAAATTTTTTCCATTTTCCCATTTTTCTGCCCTTTTTTCCCATTTCCGCCCATTTTCGGCCATTTTTTCCCCCTTTTCCCCTCCCCGTATATTTTTAATTTTTTGACGCCACCACAACCTTCCAACTTTTCATTTTTTGGGTAAATTTTTCCCTTTTCCCCCCAAATTTTTTTTTTTTTTTAAATTTTTTTTTCTCTCCCCCCCCCCTCGACCCCGACCCCATTTTCGCTCCTTTTGGCCCCAAAATTTTTCCTCTTTTTCTTTCCTCGGTCCAGGTTTGCTCGGCAAAAAGCGCGAGGACGGCGCGGCCGGCGGCCCCCCCCCGGACTCAGGTAGATTTTGCTGCATGTTTTGGGGCAAATTCCGCCTTTTTTGGGTCTTTTTCTCTTTCCTTTTTTTTGGTTCTTCCCCCCCTTTTTTTGTTGTTTTTTTTTTTTATTTTTTTGTTATTTTTCCCCTCCCCCCTTTCCCCTCCCCCACCCCAAATCTCCGCGGGGAGGGGGGAGGGGGTGTGGAAATTTTTTTATTTTTTGGGGATTTTTTGGCGTTTTTTGGTTCTTTGCTGAATTTTTTTTTTTTCCCGGGGGGGTTTTTGGTTCTTTTTGGTTTTGTTGTGGTTTTTTTTTTCTTTTTTGGTTTTTTTGGTGTTTTTTTGGCTTCTTTGCGGGGGGGGGAGGTTCGGGGGAGTTTTTTGGTTTTTTGGTTTTTTTTGGTTTTTTGGTTGTTTTTTTTTTCTTTTTTTGGTGTTTTGGTGGTTTTTTGGGTTTTTTTCTGGTTTTTTGGATGCCCCTCCCCCTCCCCCTCCCCCCCCCCATTGTCCCCAAGGGGGGGTGACACGTGACCATGGAAACGGCCCCAAAAAAATGCGCACCCCTCCCCCCCGTGACCCCAAAGTGACCCCAAAGTGACCCCAAAGTGACCCCAAAGTGGCCCCAAAGTGGCTCTGACCCCCCCAAAAAAATCCATCCTGTGACCTTTGACCCCGCTGTCACCTCCCAGCCACCCCCGGGGTGACATCGGGGGTGTCCCCAAATCTGGGGGGGGTCCTCAAATTTTGGGGGTGTCCCAAAGGTGTCCCCATGATGTCCCTTTAGTGACCCCTCAGTGACCCCTCAATGACCCCTCAATGACCCCATGATGTCCCCAAATGTCCCCAATGTCCCCAAATCCCCCAAATGTCCCCAAATGTCCCCAATGTCCCCAATGTCCCCAATGTCCCCAATGTCCCCAATGTCCCCAAACCCCCCAAACCCCCCAATCCCCCAAATGTCCCCAGTGTCCCCATTGTCCCCAATGTCCCCAATGTCCCCAATGTCCCCAGTGTCCCCAATGTCCCCAGTGTCCCCAATGTCCCCGAAGTCCCCAATGTCCCCAATCCCCCCAATGTCCCCAGTGTCCCCCAATGCCCCCAACCCCCCCAATGCCCCCAATGTCCCCAATGCCCCCAATGTCCCCAATGTCCCCCCAATGTCCCCAATCCCCCCAATGTCCCCAATGTCCCCCAATGTCCCCAATGCCCCCAATGTCCCCAATGTCCCCCCAATGTCCCCAATCCCCCCAATGTCCCCAATGTCCCCCCAATGTCCCCAATCCCCCCAATGTCCCCAATGTCCCCAATGTCCCCAATGTCCCCCAATGTCCCCAATGTCCCCAATGTCCCCAATGTCCCCAATCCCCCCAATGTCCCCAATGTCCCCAATGTCCCAAATCCCCCCAATGTCCCAAATCCCCCCAATGTCCCAAATCCCCCCAATGTCCCCAATGTCCCCAATGTCCCCAACCCCCCCAATGTCCCCAATGTCCCCAATGTCCCCAATCCCCCCAACGCCCCCAATGTCCCTGTGTCCCCAATGTCCCCAATGTCCCCAATGTCCCCCCAATGTCCCCAATGTCCCCAATGTCCCCAATGTCCCCAATGTCCCCGATGTCCCCAATGTCCCCGATGTCCCCAGACATCCGTGACAGCGGGAAGAAGCCGGTGATGCTGTTCCTGCACGGCGGCTCCTACATGGAGGGCACCGGGAACATGTTCGACGGCAGCGTCCTGGCGGCCTACGGCAACGTCATCGTTGTCACCATGAACTACCGGCTGGGGGTGCTCGGTGAGGGACACGGGACATTGGGGACATTGGGGACATTGGGGACACGGCAACGTCATCGTTGTCACCATGAACTACCGGCTGGGCGTCCTCGGTGAGGGGCTGGGGACATCGGGGACATTGGGGACATTGGGGACATTGGGGACATTGGGGACATCGGGGACATTGGGGGGACATTGGGGACATTGGGGACATTGGGGGCATTGGGGACATTGGGGACATTGGGGGCATTGGGGACATTGGGGGGATTGGGGACATTGGGGGCGTTGGGGACATCGGGGACATTGGGGACATTGGGGACATTGGGGGATTGGGGACATTGGGGACATTGGGGACATTGGGGACATCGGGGACATTGGGGACATTGGGGTCATTGGGGACATTGGGGACATTGGGGGATTGGGGGGATTGGGGACATTGGGGACATTGGGGACATCGGGGACATTGGGGGGATTGGGGACATTGGGGACATTGGGGACGTTGGGGACATTGGGGGGATTGGGGACATTGGTGACATTGGGGGGATTGTGGGGATTTGGGGACATTTGGGGCATTGGGGACATTGGGGGACATTGGGGACATTGGGGACATTGGGGACATTGTGTGTCCTGGATGTGTCCCTGCCCTGTCCTGGCCATGACCCCAATGTCCCTGTGGTGTCCCCAACATCCCTGGCCATGTCCCCGGCTGTCCCCTGGGTGTCCCGAACACGTCCCCGGGTGTCCCCAAGTGTCCCCAATGTGTCCCCAAGTGTCCCCTGGGTGTCCCCAAGTGTCCCCAAATGTCCTCTGGGTGTCCCCAAGTGTACCCAGGTGTCCCCTGGGTGCCCTGAACATGTCCCCTGGGTGTCCCCAAATGTCCCCTGGGTGTCCCCAAATGTCCCCAGCTGTCCCCTGGGTGCTCCAAACATGTCCCCAAGTGTCCCCAACGTCCCCGGGTGTCCCCTTGGTGTCCCTGGTGGTGTCCCGCACATGTCCCCAACGTGTCCCCAAGTGTCCCCAAGTGTCCCCAACTGTCCCCCGGGTGTCCCTGGTGGTGCCCCGAACATGTACCCAAATGTCCCCAACGTGTCCCCAAATGTCCCCAACGTGTCCCCAACTGTCCCCAACATGTCCCCAACTGTCCCCAAGTGTCCCCAAATGTCCCCAAATGTCCCCAAATGTCCCCGTGTGTCCCCTGGGTGCCCTGAACATGTCCCCAACGTGTCCCCAAGTGTCCCCAACGTCCCCGGCTGTCCCCTGGGTGTCCCTGGTTGTGTCCCCAGGCGTCCCCAACGTCCCTGGGTGTCCCTTGGGTGCCCTGAACATGTCCCCAACATCCCCTGGGTGTCCCAAACATGTCCCCAAGTGTCCCCAAATGTCTCCAAATGTCCCCTGGGTGTCCCCAAATGTCTCCAAGGGTTCCCTGGGTGTCCCAAACATGTCTGCAAAGTGTCCCCAACTATCCCCTGGGTGTCCCCAAGTGTCCCAAACTGTCCCCTGGGTGTCCCAAACTGTCCCCTGGGTGTCCCTGGTGGTGTCCTCAACATCTCCTGGGTGCCCCTGGTGGTGTCCCCAACGTCCCCAAATGTCCCCAAATGTCCCCCTGCGTCCGCAGGGTTCCTGAGCACGGGGGACCAGGCGGCCAAGGGGAACTACGGGCTGCTGGACCAGATCCAGGCGCTGCGGTGGCTGCACGAGAACGTCGGCAGCTTCGGCGGCGACCCGCAGCGCATCACCATCTTCGGCTCCGGCGCCGGCGCCGCCTGCGTCAGCCTGCTCATCCTCTCCCACCACTCCGAAGGTAGCGGGGCGGGAGATCACGGATCCCAGATCCCGAATCCTGAATCCCGAATCCCAAATCCTGAATCCCGAATCCCGAATCCCGAATCCCAATTCCAAAGCCCAAAGCCCAAAGCCCAAAGGAATGGGCCCAGAATTCAGCCCAGGGAGGAAATCCCAAATCCCGAATCCCAAATCCCAAATCGCAAAGGAACGGGCCCAGAATTCAGCTCGGGGAGGAAATCCCAAATCCCAAAGCCCAAATTCCAAAGGAACGGACCTGGGGGTGAAATCCCAAATCCCGAATCCCAAAGGAACAGGCCCAGAATTCAACCCAGGGAGAAAATCCCAAATCCCAAATCCCAGATCCCGAATCCCAAATCCCAAAGCCCAAATCCCAAAGCCCAAATCCCAAATCCCAAATCCCAAATCCCGAATCCCAAATCCCGAATCCCAAATCCCAAATCCCAAATGCCGAATGACAAAGCCCAAAGCCTGAATCCCAAATCCCAAAGGAATGGGCCCAGAATTCAGCCCAGGGAGGAAATCCCAAATCCCGAATCCCAAATCCCGAATCCTGAATCCTGAATCCGAATCCCGAATCCCAAATCTCGGATCCTGAATCCTGAATCCCAAATCCCAAATCCTGAATCCCGAATCCCGAATCCCAAAGGAACAGACCCGAAATTCAGCCAGGGGGAGAAAATCCCAAATCCCAAAGGAACGGGCCCAAAATTCAGACCCTGGTGGGACCCCATCCCCACGTCCCCCATGACTCCAATCCCCATGACCCCCATGACCCCAAACCCTGGTGAGACCCCATCCCCACGTCCCCCATGACCCCAAACCCTGGTGAGACCCCATCCCCACGTCCCCCATGACCCCAAACCATGGTGGGACCCCATCCCCACATCCCCCACGACCCCAAACCCCCATTCCCACGTCCCCCATGACCCCAAACCATGGTGGGACCCCATCCCCACATCCCCCATGACCCCAAACCCCCATCCCCACGTCCCCCACGACCCCAAACCCCCATCCCCATGACCCTGATGACCCCAAACCCTGGTGAGACCCCATCCCCACATCCCCCACGACCCCCATGACCTCAAACCCCAATTCCCACGTCCCCCATGACCCCAAACCCCCATCCCCACGTCCCCCATGACCCCAAACCCTGGTGAGACCCCATCCCCACATCCCCCATGACCCCAAACCCCCATCCTCATGACCCTGATGACCCCAAACCCTGGTGGGACCCCATCCCCACGTCCCCCACGACCCCCATGACCTCAATCCCCATGACCCCCATGACCCCAAACCGTGGTGGGACCCCATCCCCACATCCCCCATGACCCCAAACCCCCATCCCCACGTCCCCCATGACTCTGATGACCCAAATCCCCACATCCCCCATGACCCCAAACCCTGGTGGGACCCCATCCCCACGTCCCCCATGACCCCAAACCCTGGTGGGACCCCATCCCCACGCCCCCCACGCCCCCCAGGCCTGTTCCAGAAGGCCATCGCGCAGAGCGGCACGGCCATCGCCAGCTGGTCGGTCAACTACCAACCGCTGAAGTACACGCGGCTGCTGGCGGCCAAGGTGGGCTGCGAGCGCGCCGACACCGGCGCCGCCGTCGAGTGCCTGCGGCGCCAACCCTTCCGCGCCCTGGTGGACCAGGACGTCCAACCCGCCCGCTACCACGTGGCCTTCGGGCCGGTGGTGGACGGCGACGTGGTGCCGGACGACCCCGAGATCCTGATGCAGCAGGGAGAGTTCCTCAACTACGACATCCTGATCGGCGTCAACCAGGGCGAGGGGCTGAAGTTCGTGGAGGACTCGTTGGAGAGCGAGGACGGCATCTCGGCGTCCTACTTCGACTTCACCGTCTCCAACTTCGTGGACAACCTCTACGGTTACCCCGAGGGCAAAGACATCCTGCGGGAAACCATCAAGTTCATGTACACCGACTGGGCCGACCGCGACAACGGCGAGATGCGGCGCAAGACGCTCTTGGCGCTCTTCACCGACCACCAGTGGGTGGCGCCGGCGGTGGCCACGGCCAAGCTGCACGCCGAGTACCAATCGCCGGTTTATTTCTACACCTTCTACCACCACTGCCAGACGGACGCGCGGCCCGAGTGGGCGGACGCGGCGCACGGCGACGAGATCCCCTACGTCTTCGGCGTGCCCATGGTGGGCGCCACCGATCTCTTCCCGTGCAACTTCTCCAAGAACGACGTCATGCTCAGCGCCGTCGTCATGACCTACTGGACCAACTTTGCCAAGACGGGGTGGGTGGGGGGCGGGGCGGGGGTGGGGTCAACGGCTGGGTTGGTTGGGTCAATGGTTGGGTGGGTGGTCAATGGTTGGGTCAATGGTTGGGTCAACGGTTGGGTCAATTGGTCAACAGTTGGGTCAATGGGTCAACAGTTGGGTCAGTTGGGTCAATGGGTCAATGGTTGGGTGGGTGGTCAATGGTGGGTCAATAGTTGGGTCATTTGGGTCAATGGTTGGGTCAGTTGGGTCAGTTGGGTCAATGGTTGGGTCAATGGGTCAATGGTTGGGTCAATGGTTGGGTCAATTGGATCAACGGTTGGGTCAATGGGTCAATGGTTGGGTCAGTTGGTCAATGGTTGGGTCAGTTGGTCAATTGGTCAGTTGGGTCAATTGGTCAGTTGATCAGTTGGTCACTTTGTCAATTGGTGAATTGACCAATTGATCAGTTGGTCATTGGTCATTGGTCAATTGGTCAGTTTGTGACTTGGTCACTTTGTCAATTGGTGACTTGACCAATTGGTCAGTTGGTCATTGGTCAGTTGATCATTGGTCAATTGGTCACTTTGTCAATTGGTGAATTGACCAATTGGTCAGTTGGTCATTGGTCAATTGGTCATTGGTCAGTTGGTCAATTGGTCAATTGGTCAATTGGTCAATTGGTCATTGGTCAATTTCTCAATTGGTGAATTGACCAATTGGTCAGTTGGTCAATTGGTCATTGGTCAGTTGGTCAGTTTGGGAATCTGTCACTTTGTCAATTGGTAAATTGACCAATTGATCACTTGGTAATTGGTCAGTTGGTCAATTGGTCATTGGTCATTGGTCATTGGTCAGTGGGTCAGTGGGTCAGTAGGGTCAATTGGTCAATTGGTCAGTGGGTCAATTGGTCATTGGTCACTTTGTCAATTGGTGAATTGACCAATTGATCAGTTGGTCATTGGTCAATTGGTCATTGGTCAATTGGTCAGTTGGTCAATTGATCACTTGGTAATTGGTCAGTTGAGTCAACTGGTCAATTGGTCATTGGTCAGTTGGTCAATTGGTCAATTGGTCAATCGGTCAATGGGTCAGTTGGTCAATTGGTCAGTTGGTCAATTGGTCAATTGGGTCAATTGGTCAATTGGTCATTGGTCAGTTGGGTCAACTGCTCAACTGGTCAATCGGTCAATGGTCAATGGGTCAGTTGGTCACCCCCCCGTCCCCCCGCAGGGACCCGAACCAGCCGGTGCCGCAGGACACCAAATTCATCCACACCAAACCCAACCGCTTCGAGGAGGTGGTTTGGACGCGCTTCGACGGCAAAGACAAGCGTTACCTGCACATCGGGCTGAAGCCGCGCGTGCGCGACCACTACCGCGCCAACAAGGTGGCGTTCTGGCTGGAGCTGGTGCCGCACCTCCACAACCTCCACCAGCTGCCCCACGCCTCCACCACCACGCGTTTACCGCCTCCGCCGGGCCCCCCGCGCCGCCCCGCGCCCACGCGCCGAACGGCGACGCCGGTGACGCCGCCGCAGCGCCGCGACGACGACGAGGACGACGAGGATTTGGACGGGCGCCGGCGTTTCGCGCCGTTCCCCGGCGACTCGCGGGACTACTCGACGGAGCTCAGCGTGACGGTGGCGGTGGGCGCGTCCCTCCTCTTCCTCAACATCTTGGCCTTCGCCGCGCTCTACTACAAGCGGGACAAGCGGCCGGAGCCGCCGCGCGGTTTCGGCACCGCGCCGCCCAACGACCTGCTGGGCCGGCGCCGCGACGAGGAGCCGCCGGTGCTGCCGATGAAGCGTCCCGGTGTCGGCGGCATCGCCGGTGAGGCGGTGGCGGCGGTGGCGGGACCCCCGGACTACGCGCTGGCGCTGCGGCGCGCCCCCGAGGACGCGGCGCTGCTGCCGCCGCCGCCGCCGCCCGGTGCCGCCGCTGCCGGTGCCGCCGGCGTGGCGCTGCTGCCGGGGGGGGAGGGGGCCTGACGGGGGCGCTGCACCACTTCGGGCCCCCCCCCCCCCAGAACAGCGCCCCTCCCCCACTCCTGCCCCACCCCCACTCCACCACGCGGGTATAGGGGGGGGAGGGGCGGGGGAGGGGTGGGGGGTGGGGGAGGGGTGGGGGAGAGACACTCCAAGCGATGGGAAATGGGGGCCCCTCCCCCACTTGGAAAAGGGGGCCCCTCCCCCACCTTAAATAGGAGGTGCCCCTCCCCCACCTTAAAATGGAGGAGCCCTTCCCCCACCTTAAAATTGGGGGCGGCCCCTCCCCCACACTGGAAAATTGGGGTGCCCCTCCCCCCCACAGAAATGGGGGAGCCCATCCCCCACACAGGAATGGCGGAGCCCCTCCCCCACCTTAAAATGGGGGTGCCCCTCCCCCACACTGGAAAATGAGGGGTGGCCCCTCCCCCACACGGGAATGGGGTGGCCCCTCCCCCCACCCGCCCCTCCCCCACCTTAAAATGGAGGAGCCCCTCCCCCACACTGGAAAATTGGGGCGCCCCTCCCCCACCTTAAAATGGGGGTGCCCCTCCCCCCACTGGAATATGGGGGCCCCTCCCCCACCCTAAAATGGGGGGGCCCCTCCCCCACACTGGAATATGGGGGGCAGCCCCTCCCCCCACTCGTCCTTCCCCCACCTTAAAATGGGGGTGCCCCTCCCCCACACTGTAAAATGGAGGAGCCCCTCCCCCCACCTGCCCCTCCCCCACCTTAAAATGGAGGAGCCCCTCCCCCACCCGCCCCTCCCCCACCCCCCCAAAAAACAGAACGGCCCCTCCCCCACCCCCCCAAAAAAATCAGGGGGGGACCCCTCCCCCACCCCACACCCACCCGCCCCTCCCCCACCCCGTGGACACATTGGGGGTGCTGAGCCGCGCATGGGGACCCCTCCCCAACCCCGGGGACCCCTCCCCCACCCCGGGGGCCCCTCCCCCACCCCCCCAAAAACCACAAAATCCCGCATGGGAACCCGCCCCTCCCCCACCCCGCCCCAGGCTGGAATTTAATGGGGGGGGGAGGGGGGAGGGGTCGCCCCTCCCCCACCGCCCCTCGACCCCCCCCCAAAATACAAATGGGGGGGTGGGGGAGGGGCGGCCGCTGCATGAGGCAAAATCCGGCCCAAAAAACCCCAAAAAACCCCCAAAAAAACCCCAAAAACCCCCCAAAAAATGGGAATTTTTTAGGGGGGGTCCCCTCCCCCCCCCCCCGCCCCTCCCCCACCCCAATTTTCCCCAATTTTGGGTTTTTTCTCCTTTTTTTTCCCCCCAAAAAAACAAATTTGTGCCAAACGTGGGGGAGGGGCGGGGGTCCCCTCCCCCCCCCCACCCCCAAATCTTTGCTGCCCCTCCCCCACCCCAAAAAACGCCGTGACCTTTGACCCCGCGGTTGCCATGGAGACGCCCCTCCCCCCCCCCCTTCCCCCACCGCCCCTCCCCCACCCGAGAGTTTCTATTTTTATTCCCGAATTTTGGGGGGGGGGGGGGAGGATTTGGGGGTGGGGGGAGGGGCGGGGGGGAGGGGCGGCCCCGGGGGCGTTTTTAGGAAAAAAAAACCCAAAAAGGGACAAAAAACCGAAAGAAAAAGAGACAAAAAAAAAAAGTTTAAAAAAAACAAAAAACGGAAATGGCGGAATTTGTGTGAGGGGGCGGGGCCGGAACTGGGAGGGACTGGGAGGGAACTGGGAGGGAACTGGGATGGACTGGGACAAACTGGGATAAACTGGGAGGGACTGGGACAAACTGGGAGGGACTGGGAGGGACTGGGATAGACTGGGATGGACTGGGAGGGACTGGGAGGGACTGGGAGGGACTGGGGGGGCTCAAAATGGGACTGGGACAAACTGGGATTGAACTGGGAGGGACTGGGAGAGACCGGGATGAACTGGGACAAACTGGGATTGAACTGGGAGGGACTGGAATTGAACTGGGGGGGAACTGGGATAAACTGGGATAAACTGGGGGGGACTGGGATGGACTGGGATGAACTGGGAGGGACTGGGATAAACTGGGATAAACTGGGAGGGCCTGGGGGGGAACTGGGGGGGACTGGGACAAACTGGGAGGGAACTGGGATGAACTGGGAGGGAACTGGGAGGGACTGGGAAGAGTCAAAATGGGACTGGGATGAACTGGGATAAACTGGGACAAACTGGGGGGACTGGGAGGAACTGGGACAAACTGGGATTTAACTGGGATAAACTGGGATTGAACTGGGATTGAACTGGGATAAACTGGGATTGAACTGGGATAGACTGGGATTGAACTGGGACAAACTGGGAGGGAACTGGGAGGGACTGGGATAAACTGGGAGGGAACTGGGATAAACTGGGATTGAACTGGGAGGGAACTGGGATGGACTGGGAGGGCTCAAAATGGGACTGGGACATACTGGGATTGAACTGGGATAGACTGGGAGGGAACTGGGACAAACTGGGAGGAAACTGGGAGGGACTGGGAGGGACTGGGATAAACTGGGAGGGAACTGGGATAAACTGGGAGGGACTGGGATGGACTGGGAGGGACTGGGACAAACTGGGAGGGAACTGGGAGGCCTTAAAATGGGACTGGGACAAACTGGGATTTAACTGTGAGGGACTGGGATGAACTGGGAGAAACTGGGAGGAACTGGGAAGCGCTGGGCATGCTCAGATCCACGCTCCAGACTGGTCTGAACTGGTTTATACTGGTTTATACTGGTCCATAATGCCCCAAACTGGTTTATACTGGTCTGAACTGGCGCGATCCGCTCCGCTCCGTGGGATGGGGGCGGAGCTTCGCCCACGCCCCTCCCCCACCCCCGCGGGGCGCCTGCGCGCGCCCCTCCCCCCACACCGCCCCTCCCCCACCCCCGCCCCTCCCCCACCCCCTCCCGGGCTCGGCGGGACCGCGGCGGCCGCGCGCGCCCCCCGCCCCTCCCCCACCGCCGCCGACGGACGCTGCGACCCCTCCCCCACCCCCCCGCCCCTCCCCCACCCGCGGGACGCGACCCCTCCCCTCCCCCACCCCAAAAATCCCCCCACCCCTCCCCCCCCCAACCGCGCGCGGCTTCGGGAAAACCCCAAAAATCCCCTCCCCCACCCCAAAAAACACCCCCTAGACCCCTCCCCCACCCCCCCAAAACCCCCCACAGCCCCTCCCCCACCCCAAAAAACACCCCCCAGACCCCTCCCCCACCCCTCTAAACCCCCCCCGGCCCCTCCCCCACCCCAAAAAACACCCCCCAGCCCCTCCCCCACCCCTCTAAACCCCCCCGGCCCCTCCCCCACCCCAAAAATCCCCCCCAGCCCCTCCCCCACCCCAAAATCCCCGCGCGCGGCTTCGGGAAAACCCCAAAAAAATCCTCCGCCCCTCCCCCACCCTCACCCCTCCCCCACCCTCACCCCCGACCCCTCCCCCACCCCGCGCGAGTCACGTGATCCCACCGCGACCCCCCCCCAAACCCCCAAAATTCGCCTCAGATTTTCGGAAGCCCCGCCCACAACGCTGAGACCCCCTCCCCCACCCCCCCTCGGGACCGCCCCCCCCAAAAATTCCCAAAATTTCCCCGAAATTTCCCCCGAAAATCTGCAAAATTTCCCAAAATCTCTAAAAAACCCCAAAAATCTCTAAATTCTTCCCCAAAATCTCTAAAAGTCCCCAATTTTCCCCAAAATCTTTAAAAATTCCCAAAAATCTCTAAAAATTTCCAAAAATCTCCCCAAAATTCCCAAAAAATCCACCCCAAATCCCCCAAATCTCTAAAAATTCCCAAAATCTCTAAAAATCCCCAAATCCCCCAAAATCTCTAAAAATTCCCAAAAATCTCTAAAACCTCCCCAAATCCCCCAAAAATCTCCCCAAAAATCCCCAAAATCTCCAAAAAAAACTTGAAAATCCCTCAAATTCCCCCCCAAAATCCCCAAAAATCTCCCCAAATCCCCTCCAAAATCTCCCCAAAATCTCCAAAATTCTCTTTAAACCCCCAAAACTCCCCCCAAAAACTCCCGAATTCCCAAAACTCTTAGGAAAAACCCAAACCCACCCAAAAAACCCCAAAAATCTCCCCCAGAAAAATCTGACCCCCTCAAAAAATCCCCAAAAAACCCAAAACTGCCCCCAAAAAACCCCAAACCCACCCAAAAATTCCACAAGACACGAAAAATTTTCTAAAAATTTTTATTTCCCCCCAAACCCCTCAAAAAACCCCCAAAAAACCAAAAACATCCTGAAAACTGCCAAAAAACCCCAAGAAATCCCCCCAAAAATCTCAGAATTCAAAAAAAACCCCAAACCCCCCCAAAAACCCCTCAAAACACCAAAAAAAACACAAAAAAACCCCAAAAAATCCCTCAACCTCTGCCAAAAAAACCAAAAACTCCCCAAAACTCCCCAAAAAATCCTCAATCCCCCCCAAAAACTCCAAATTCCCCCCGAAACCCCCAAAATCCCCCAAAAACCCCAAAAAATCCAAAAAACCCAAAAAAAACCCCCAAATCCCCCATAAAAACCCCAAAAATCCCTCAAACTCCCCCAAAAATCAAAAAAAAAACCCTGAAAAAACCTCAATACCCAAAAACCCCCAAAAAACCCCAAAATTATGAACCCCCCCCAATAGCCCCCCCAATAAACCCCAAAAGGACCAAAAAAACCCCAAAAGCCCCAAGAAACCCTCCCAAAACCCAAAACATATCCCCAAACCCCCCCCAAAAAACCCAAAAAAGACCCTAAAAATCCCAAAAAAACACAAAAACTCCCAAAATCCCCCAAAATTTTCCCAAAACTGCCAAAAAAACCCCAAAAAACCCTTTCAAACCCTTGCAAAAACCCCAGAAAAATCCCCCAAAAAAACCTCCAAAAATGCCTAAAAAAATCCCAAAAACCCCTTAAAAAAAAAACAAACCAAAACCCCCCAAAAAATCCCCAAAATCCCTAAAAAAAAACCCCAAACCCCAAAAAATCCCGTAAACCCCTGAAACCCCCCAAAGAAATTCCCAAAAACCCCCCAAAAAAGGCCCCAAACTCCCCGAAAAGTGCCCCCAAAAATCCCCAAGAAATCCCCAAAAAATCCTCAAAAAGTCCCCCAAAAAATCCCCAAAAAATAAAAAAAAAAATCCCAAAAAATCCCCAAGAACCCCAAACCCCAAAAATCCCTCCAAAACCCCCCAAAAACCTCTCAAAAGCCCCTCCAAAAAAATCCCAAAAAATCCCCCAAAAAACCCCAAAAAAATCCCCTCAAAACCCCCTCCAAAAAATCCCAAAAAAACCCCAAAACCCCCAAAAAACTCTCAAAACCCTCTCCAAAAAACCCCAAAACCCCAAAACCCCACAAAAATCCCAAAAAACCCCCAAAACCCCCCAAAACCCCCTCAACCCTCCCCCCAAAATTCCTAAAAAATCACAAAAAGATCCTCAAAAACCCCTCAAAACTTCTCCAAAAAATCCCTAAAAAATCCCAAAAAATCCTCAAAAACTTCTCCAAACCCCGTCCAAAAAATCCCAAAAAACCCCAAAAAACTCCTCCAAACCCCCTCCAAAAAATCCCCAAAAAATCCCAAAAAATCCCTAAAAGAACCCCCAAAACTCCCCCAAAAACCCCTCAAAACCCTCTCCAAAAAATCCCGCCAAAAAATCCCCAAAAAACCCCAAAACCCCAAAACCCCCAAAACCTCCCAAAAAACCCTCAAAACCCCCCAATAAAATCCCAAAAAAAACCCTGAAAAACCCCAACAACTTCTCAGAACCCTCTCCAAAAAATCCCAAAAAAATCCCCCAAAAACCCCCAAAACCCCAAAAAATCCCCCCAAACCCCCTCAAAACCCTCTCCAAAACCCCCCAGAAAAATTCCCCAAAACCCCCAAAGGCATCCCCCAAAAAACCCCAAAAAACCCCAAAAATCCCTCAAAACCCCCTCCAAAAAAATCCCAAAAAATCCCCAAAAAACCCCAAAACCTCCAAAAACCCCAAAAACCCCTAAAAAACCCCAAAACCCCCAAATATCCCCCCGATGGCGGCGTTGGCCTCGTCCCTGATCCGGCAGCGCCGCGGCGGCCCCCGGGACGCGCCCGCCCCGCGCGCTTCGGGCCCCGCGCGCGCCCCCGCGGCCGCTCGGCCGCCATCGCTGTGCCAGCGGCAGCTGCGCCGCCTCGTGGCCAAAGTGCGGGACTGCGGCCGCGGGCGGCGCCCCAGGGAGAAACCGCCCGGTGAGGAACGGGGATTTTGGGGTTTTGAGGGGAATTTTTTTGGGTTTATTTGGGTTTTTTTTTTAAGGATTTTTTGGGAATTTTTGGGGGTGGTTTTGGGGGGTTTTTGGGAATTTTTTTGGATTTTTTGGGAATTTTTTTGGGAATTTTTTGGGGGGTTTTCGGGATTTTTTGGGGAATTTTTAGGGGTTTTTTGGGGGTTTTTGAGGGTTTTTTTGGGATTTTTTGGGGAATGTTTAGGGATTTTTTCGGATTTTTTTGGGGATTTTTTTGGGATTTTTTCGGGGTTTTTATGGGAATTTTTTAGGAATTTTGGGGTTTTTTTTTTTTTTTTGATTTTTTAGGGTTTTTATTGGGGATTTTTTGGAGATTTTTTGGGAATTTTTAGGGTTTTTTTGGGGGGTTTTTGGGGATTTCTGGGGATTTTTTGGGGAATTTTTTGGGATTCTTTGGGGTTTTTATTGGATTTTTTAGGGATATTTTGGGGGGTTTTGGGGGATTTTTTGGGCTTTTTTTTGGGGATATTTTTGGAGTTTTTTGGGATTTTTTGGGACTTTTTTGGGAATTTTTTGAGGTTTCTTTGGGAGTTTTTGGGGATTTTTTGGGAATTTTTTGGGAATTTTTTGGGTGGATTTCCCCTATTTTGGGCACTAATTTTTGGGATAAATTCCGGTGTTTTGGGCACTAATTTTGGGGTAAATTCTCCTATTTTTGGGCACTAATTTTGGGGTAAATTCCCGTGTTTTTGGGTGTTAATTTTGGGGTGAAATTCCCCTATTTTTGGGTGTTTTTTGGGGGGTAAATTCCCCTATTTTGGGGTGTTAATTTTGGGGTAAATCCCGCTGTTTTCGGCACTAATTTTGGGGTAAATTCCGGTGGTTTTGGGCACTAATTTTGGGGTGAATTCCTGTGGTTTTGGGTATTAATTTTGGGCACTAATTTTGGGATGATTTCCCCTATTTTGGGCACTATTTTTGGGGTAAATTCTGGTGGTTTTTGGCATTAATTTTGGGGTAAATTCCCGTGTTTTTGGGGTGTTAATTTTGGGATAAATTCCGGTGGTTTTGGCACTATTTTTGGGGTAAATTCCCGTATTTTTGGGTGTTAATTTTGGGTGAAATTCCCCTATTTTTTGGCACTAATTTTGGGGTAAATTCCCATGTTTTTGGGGTATTTAACTTGAGGTGATTTCCGTATTTTTGGGTGTTAATTTTGGGGTAAATTCGGGTGATTTTGGCACTAATTTTGGGGTAAATTCCCCTATTTTTGGGCACTAATTTTGGGTGAAATTCTCCTATTTTTGGGCACTATTTTTGGGGTAGATTCCGGTATTTTTGGGCACTAATTTTGGGGTAAATTCCCGTGGTTTTGGGTGTTAATTTGGGGTAAATTCCCGTGTTTTCGGCATTAATTTTGTGGTAAATTCCTGTATTTTTGGGTACTAATTTTGGGATAAATTCCCCTATTTTTGGGCACTAATTTGGGGATAAATTCAGGTGATTTTGGCACTAATTTTGGGCTAAAATCCCGTATTTTCGGCGCAGAGCCGCAGCTGCGCGGGGCGGTGGCGCGGCTCCGGGGCGGTCACGGCCATTTCCTGCAGATGGGCCCCGACGGGCGCCTGGAGGGGACCCGCGAGGAGCCGGGCCCGGCCAGTGAGTCTTACTGGTTTATACTGGTTTATACTGGTTTGTACTGGTTTATACTGGTTATACTGGTTATACTGGTTATACTGGGTTATACTGGTTATACTGGTTTGGGATGGGCGCCTGGAGGGGACCCGCGAGGAGCCCGGCCCGGCCAGTGAGTTTTATACTGGTTTATACTGGTTTATACTGGTTTATACTGGTTATACTGGTTTATACTGGTTTATACTGGTTTTTACTGGTTTTTCTCCCCCTCCCAGCCCTCTTTAACCTGATCCCGGTCGGGCTCTGCGTCGTGGCCGATTGGGGTTACTGGTTCATACTGGTTTATACTGGTTTATACTGGTTTTTATGGGGTTTTTACCATTTTTTACTGGTTTTTACCATTTTTTACCATTTTTTACTGGTTTATACTGGTTTATACTGGTTTTTACTGGTATTTTCCCCCTCGCAGCCCTCTTTAACCTGATCCCGGTCGGGCTCCAGGTCATAGCCAATTGGGGTTACTGGTTCATACTGGTTTTTACTGGTTTATACTGGTTTTTATGGGTTTTTTACCATTTTTTACCGGTTTTTACCATTTTTTACTGTTTTTTACTGGTTTATACTGGTTTTTACTGGTTTTTCTCCCCCTCGCAGCCCTCTTTAACCTGATCCCGGTGGGGCTCCGCGTCGTGGCCGATTGGGGTTACTGGTTTATACTGGTTTATACTGGTTTATACTGGTTTATATGGGTTTTTTACCATTTTTTACTGGTTTTTTACCGTTTTTTACAGTTTTTTACCGGTTTATACTGGTTTATACTGGTTTATACTGGTTTTTACTGGTTTTTCCCCCCTCCCAGCCCTCTTTAACCTGATCCCGGTCGGGCTCCGCGTCGTGGCCGATTGGGGTTACTGGTTTTTACTGGTTTATACTGGTTTTTATGGGTTTTTTACCATTTTTTACCATTTTTACTGGTTTTTACTGGTTTATACTGGTTTATACTGGTTTTTACTGGTTTTTCCCCCTTCCCAGCGCTGTTTAACCTGATCCCGGTGGGGCTCCGTGTCGTGGCCGATTGGGGTTACTGGTTTATACTGGTTTATACTGGTTTTTATGGGTTTTTTACCATTTTTTACTGGTTTTTACCAGTTTTTACTGGTTTTTACTGGTTTTTACTGGTTTTTACTGGTTTATACTGGTATTTTCCCCTCCCCAGCCCTCTTTAACCTGATCCCGGTGGGGCTCCGCGTCGTGGCCGATTGGGGTTACTGGTTTATACTGGTTTATACTGGTTTTTATGGTTTTTTTACCACTTTTTACCATTTTTTACCATTTTTTACTGGTTTTTACTGGTTTTTACTGGTTTTTACTGGTTTTTACTGGTATTTTTCACCCTCCCAGCCCTCTTTAACCTGATCCCAGTGGGGCTCCGCGTCGTGGCCAATTGGGGTTACTGGTTTTTACTGGTTTATACTGGTTTATACTGGTTTTTACTGGTTTATACTGGTTTTTACTGGTATTTTCTCCCTCCCAGCCCTCTTTAACCTGATCCCGGTGGGGCTCCGCGTCGTGGCTGATTGGGGTTACTGGTTTATACTGGTTTATACTGGTTTATACCATTTTTTACCATTTTTTACTGGTTTTTACTGGTTTTTACCATTTTTTACTGGTTTATACTGGTTTTTACTGGTTTTTCCCCCTCTCCCAGCACTGTTTAACCTGATCCCGGTGGGGCTCCACGTCGTGGCCGATTGGGGTTACTGGTTTTTACTGGTTTATACTGGTTTATACTGGTTTTTATGGGTTTTTTACCATTTTTTACTGGTTTTTACAATTTTTTACTGTTTTTTACCATTTTTTACTGGTTTATACTGGTTTTTACTGGTATTTTCCCCCTCCCCAGCACTGTTTAACCTGATCCCGGTGGGGCTCCGCGTCGTGGCCGATTGGGGTTACTGGTTTATACTGGTTTATACTGGTTTTTATGGGTTTTTTACCATTTTTTAGCATTTTTTACCATTTTTTACCATTTTTTACTGGTTTATACTGGTTTTTACTGGTTTTTACTGGTTTTTACTGGTTTTTACTGGTTTTTACTGGTTTTTCCCCCTCTCCCAGCCCTCTTTAACCTGATCCCGGTGGGGCTCCGCGTCGTGGCCATCCAGGGCACCCGCGCCGGTCGTTACGTGGCCATGAACGGCGCCGGCCTCGTCTACACCTCCGTGAGTGCCCCAAAATCCCCCAAGTTCACCCCAAAAAATCCAACCTGAAAATCCTCAAAAATTCCCCCAAAAAAACCACAAAATCCACCCCGAAATCTGCCCCGAAAACGGCAAAATCCACCCAAAATAAAAAAAGAAAACCCAAATCCGCCCCAAAATCCCAAAATCCACCACAAAAAACATCATAAAAAACCCGAAATCTACCCCAAAACCCCCAAAATCCACCCAAAATTGAGAAAAAAAAGAAATCCACCCCAAAATCCCAAAAATTCCAAAAGTCCCCCAAATCCCCCCCAAAATCCCAAAATCCACCCCAAAATCTACCCCAAAACCCCCCAAAATCCACCCCAGAATTTAAAAAAAAAAACAAATCCACCCCAAAATCCCAAAAATACCCCAAAACCCCAAAATCCACCCCAAAATCCCAAATATCCCCAAAATCCACCCCCAAAATCCACCCCAAAATCCCAAAATCCGACCTAAAAATCCAAAAATCCCAAAATCCACCTCAAAATCCCAAAAATCCCCCAAAACCCCAACACCTACCCCAAAACCCCCAAAATCCACCAAAAATTAAAAAAAAGAACCCAAATCCCCCCCAAAATCCCCGAAATTCCCCAAATCCAATCCCAAAATCCCAAAAATTCCCCAAAACCCCAAAATCCACCCCAAAACCCCTCAAAAAAACCCAAAAATCCCCCAAATCCACCCCAAAACCCCCAAATCCACCCCAAAAATCTGACCTAAAAACCCAAAATCCCAAAATCCACCCCAAAATCCCAAAAATCCCCTAAATCCAATCCCAAAATCCCACAAATCCCAAAAATCTCCCAAATCCAACCCCAAAATCCCCAAAATCCCCCAAAATCCCCCAAATCCACCCCAAAATCCCAAAATCCACCCCAAAAATCCAACCTAAAAACCCCAAAAACCTCAAAATCCCCCCAAAATCTGAAATTCACTCCAAAATCCCAAAATCCCAATTAAAAAATCCCAAAATTTACCCCAAAAAACCCAAAATCCACCCCAAAAATGTCCAAATTCCCCCCAAAACCCATCCTGGGACCCCCCAAAAATGCCCCCAGGTGTGCCCAGGTGTGCCCAGGTGTGCCCAGGTGTATCTCAGGTGTGTCTCAGGTGTGCCCAGGTGTATCTCAGGTGTACTCAGGTGTATCCCAGGTGTGCCCAGGTGTGCCCAGGTGTGCCCAGGTGTATCCCAGGTGTGCCCAGGTGTATCCCAGGTGTATCCCAGGTGCCCCCAGCTGTATCTCAGGTGTGCCCAGGTGTACCTGTTTGTACCCAGGTGTGCCCAGGTGTATCTCAGGTGTGCCCAGGTGTGCCCAGGTAACCCAGGTGTGCCCACAGGTGCATTTTACCCCCGAGTGCCGGTTCAAGGAGTGCCCTGGGTGTCCCTGGGGTGTATCTCAGGTGTACCCAGCTCTATCTCAGCTATGCCCAGGTGTGCCCAGGTGTGCCCAGGTGTGCCCAGGTATGCCCAGGTGTGCCCAGGTAACTCAGGTGTGCCCACAGGTACATTTTACCCCTGAGTGCCGCTTCAAGGAGTGCCCTGGGTGTCCCTGGGGTGTGCCCGGCTCTATCTCAGGTGTACTCAGGTGTATCTCAGGTGTGCCCGGCTCTATCTCAGGTGTACCTGGTTGTACCCAGGTGTATCTCAGGTGTGCCCAGGTGTACCTGGTTGTACCCAACTCTATCCCAGGTGTATCTCAGGTGTGCCCAGGTGTGCCCAGGTAACCCAGGTGTGCCCACAGGTACATTTCACCGCCGAGTGCCGGTTCAAGGAGTGCCCTGGGTGTATCCTGGGTGTATGTGGCTCTATCCCAGGTGTACCCAGTTGTACCCAGGTGTATCCCAAGTGTGCTCAGGTGTATCTCAGGTGTATCTCAGGTGTGCCCAGGTAACCCCGGTGCCCCCGCAGGTGCACTTCACCGCCGAGTGCCGCTTCAAGGAGTGCCCTGGGTGTCCCTGGGGTGTATGTGGCTCTATCTCAGGTGTATCCAGCTCAATCCCAGGTGTGCCCAGGTGTGCCCAGGTAACCCAGGTGTGCCCACAGGTGCATTTTACCCCCGAGTGCCGGTTCAAGGAGTGCCCTGGGTGTATCCCAGGTGTACCTGGCTGTATCTCAGGTGTGCCCAGGTGTGCCCAGGTGTGCCCAGGTGTGCCCAGGTAACCCCGGTGCCCCCCCAGGTACATTTCACCGCCGAGTGCCGCTTCAAGGAGTGCCCTGGGTGTATCCCGGGTGTACCCAGCTCTATCCCAGCTGTACCCAGGTGTACTCAGGTGTATCCCAGGTGTGCCCAGGTGTGCCCAGGTAACTCAGGTGCCCCCACAGGTGCACTTCACCGCCGAGTGCCGGTTCAAGGAGTGCCCTGGGTGTATCTCAGATGTACCTGGCTGTATCTAAGGTGTATCCCAGGTGTGCCCAGGTGTGCCCAGGTAACCCAGGTGTGCCCAGGTAACCCTGGTGCCCCCACAGGTGCACTTCACCCCCGAGTGCCGGTTCAAGGAGTGCCCTGGGTGTATCTCAGGTGTACCTGGCTGTATCTCAGGTGTACCCAGGTGTGCCCAGGTGTGCCCAGGTGTATCCCAGCTCTATCTCAGGTGTGCCCAGGTGTGCCCAGGTGTGCCCAGGTAACTCAGGTGCCCCCCCAGGTGCACTTCACCCCCGAGTGCCGGTTCAAGGAGTGCCCTGGGTGTCCCTGGGGTGTATCCCAGTTGTACCCAGGTGTACCTGGTTGTACCCAGGTATATCTCAGGTGTGCCCAGGTGTGCCCAGGTGTGCCCAGGTGTGCCCAGGTAACCCAGGTGTACTCCCCCAGGTACACTTCACCCCCGAGTGCCGCTTCAAGGAGTGCCCTGGGTGTATCCCAGTTGTCCCTGGTTGTACCCAGCTCTATCTCAGGTGTGCCCAGGTGTGCCCAGGTGTGCCCAGGTAACTCAGGTGTGCCCACAGGTGCACTTCACCCCCGAGTGCCGGTTCAAGGAGTGCCCTGGGTGTCCCTGGGGTGTGCCATGTGGCTCTATCCCAGGTGTGCCCAGGTGTGCCCAGGTGTGCCCAGGTGTGCCCAGGTAACCCAGGTGTGCCCGCAGGTACATTTTACCCCCGAGTGCCGCTTCAAGGAGTGCCCTGGGTGTCCTTGGGGTGTATCCCAGTTGTACCCGGCTCTATCCCAGGTGTACCTGGCTGTATCTAAAGTGTATCCCAGGTGTGCCCAGGTGTATCTCAGGTGTGCCCAGGTGTGCCCATCTCACCCAGGTGTGCCCGCAGGTGCACTTCACCCCCGAGTGCCGCTTCAAGGAGTGCCTGGGGTGTATTCCAGGTGTACTCAGCTGTATCTCAGGTGTACCTGGGTGTACCCAACTCTATCCCAGGTGTGCCCAGGTGTGCCCAGGTGTGCCCAGGTGTGCCCAGGTGTGCCAATCTCACCCAGGTGTGCCCACAGGTCCATTTTACCCCCGAGTGCCGCTTCAAGGAGTGCCCTGGGTGTCCCTGGGGTGTATCCCGGGTGTACCCGGCTCTATCCCAGGTGTACCTGGCTGTATCTAAGGTATGCCCAGGTGTGCCCAGGTGTGCCCAGGTGTGCCCAGGTAACTCAGGTGCCCCCACAGGTGCACTTCACCCCCGAGTGCCGCTTCAAGGAGTGCCCTGGGTGTCCCTGGGGTGTGCCCGGCTCTATCCCAGCTGTACTCAGGTGTATCCCAGGTGTATCTCAGGTGTGCCCAGGTAACCCAGGTGCCCCCACAGGTACATTTCACCCCCGAGTGCCGCTTCAAGGAGTGCCCTGGGTGTATCCCAGGTGTACCCAGGTGTATCTCAGCTATGCCCAGGTGTGCCCAGGTGTGCCCAGGTAACTCAGGTACCCCCACAGGTACATTTTACCCCCGAGTGCCGGTTCAAGGAGTGCCCTGGGTGTCCCTGGGGTGTGTGTGGCTCTATCCCAGGTGTACTCAGGTGTATCCCAGGTGTGCCCAGGTGTGCCCAGGTAACCCAGGTGTGCCCACAGGTACATTTCACCGCCGAGTGCCGGTTCAAGGAGTGCCCTGGGTGTATCCCAGGTGTATCCCAGGTGTGCCCAGGTGTATCCCAGCTGTACTCAGGTGTATCTCAGGTGTGCCCAGGTGTGCCCAGGTGTGCCCAGGTGTGCCCAGGTGTGCCCAGGTGTGCCCAGGTAACTCAGGTGTGCCCACAGGTGCATTTCACCGCCGAGTGCCGGTTCAAGGAGTGCCCTGGGTGTATCTCAGGTGTACTCAGGTTTATCCCAGTTGTACCCAGGTGTGCTCAGGTGTATCCCAGGTGTGCCCAGGTGTGCCCAGCTGTGCCCAGGTGTGCCCAGGTGTGCCCAGGTAACTCAGGTGTGCCCACAGGTACATTTTACCCCCGAGTGCCGGTTCAAGGAGTGCCCTGGGTGTATCTCAGGTGTATCCCAGTTGTACCTGGCTCTATCCCAGGTGTACCTGGCTCTATCTCAGGTGTGCCCAGGTGTGCCCAGGTGTGCCCAGGTGTGCCCAGGTGTGCCCAGGTGACTCAGGTGTGCCCACAGGTACACTTCACCCCCGAGTGCCGCTTCAAGGAGTGCCCTGGGTGTCCTTGGGGCATACCCAGGTGTATCCCAGCTCTATCCCAGCTGTGCCCAGGTGTGCCCAGGTGTGCCCAGGTGTGCCCAGGTGTGCCAATCTCACCCAGGTGTGCCCGCAGGTGCACTTCACCCCCGAGTGCCGCTTCAAGGACTGCCCTGGGTGTATCTCAGGTGTGCCCAGGTGTATCCCAGTTGTACCTGGTTGTACCCAGCTCAATCCCAGGTGTGCCCAGGTGTATCCCAGGTGTGCCCAGGTGTGCCCAGGTGTGCCCAGGTGTGCCCATCTCACCCATGTGTGCCCACAGGTGCACTTCACCGCCGAGTGCCGGTTCAAGGAGTGCGTGTTCCAGAGCTCGCACGTGCTCTACGCCTCGGCGCTGTACCGGCAGCGCCGCTCGGGCCGCGCCTGGTACCTGGGGCTGGACCGGCACGGCCGCCCCATGGCCGGGCCCCGCGTGCGCAAGGACAAGGCGGCCGCGCACTTCCTGCCCCAGCTGCTCGAGGGTGAGAAAAACACGAAATTTGGGGTTTGGAGCAAAAAATTTGGGGAATTTGACCCAAAATTTGGGGGTTTAGGGTATAAAAAATGGGGTTTGGGGCATAAAAATGGAGGATTTGGGATCGAAAATAGGAGATCTGGGATCGAAAATTAGGGATTAGGGACAGAAAATTTGGGATTTGAACCCAAAATTGGGATCAGAGATCCAAAATTTGGGAATTCGACCCAAAATTCGGGGAGCGGAAACCAAAAAATCTGGGGTTTGGGGCATAAAAAATGAAGTTTGGAAAGCAAAAATTGGGGACTTGGAACGAAAATTTGGGGCTTGGGACCCAAAATTTGGGATCACGGAGCCAATATTTGGGGATTTGGACACAAAAATCAGGGATTGGGGACCAAAAAATTGGGATTTGAGGTCAAAAATTTGGGGGTTTGGGACCAAAAATCGTGGATTTGGGAGCAAAAATTGGGGTTCAGGAAGCAAAAATCGTGGATTTGGGACCCAAAAATTGGGATCAGGGACTCAAAATTTGGGGTTTGGGACCCAAAATTCGGGATCAGGGATCGAAAATTTGGGGAACTTAACCCAAAAATTGGGGGTTTAGGGTATAAAAATTGGGGTTTGGGGCATAAAAAATGGAGTTCGGAAAGCAAATATTGGGGTTTTGGGACCCAAAAATTGGAGATTTCGGACCCAAATTTTGGAATCAGGGACCCAAAATTTGGGGATTTGGACACCAAATTTGGGATCAGGGACTCAAAATTTGGGGATTTGAACCCAAAAATCGGGGAATTCGACCCAAAATTTGGGGATTTGAGGTCAAAAATTTGGGGTTTTGGGGCATAAAGTTTGAGGATTTGGGACTGAAAATTGGAGATCAGGGACCGAAAATTGAGGTTTGGGACCTAAAATTGGGGACTTGGAACCAAAATTTGGAGTTTGGGACCCAAAAATTGGGATCAGGGATCCAAAATTTGGAGATTTGGACACAAAATTTGGGGGTTGGGACCCAAAATTTGGGATCAGGGACCCAAAATTGGGGTGAAATTTGGGGGTGAATTTTGGGGGGATTTGGGGGGGTGAATTTTGGGGTGATTTTTGGGAATTTTGGGGTGAATTTTGGGGGAGTTTGGGGAGAATTTTGGGGGGATTTGGGTGAAATTTGGGGTGAATTTTGGGGGGATTTGGGTGAATTTTGGGGTGAATTTTGGGGTGAATTTTGGGGTGAATTTTGGGGTGATTTGAGTGAAATTTTGGGATGAATTTTGGGGTGATTTTGGGTGAATTTTGGGGTGAATTTTGGGGATTTTCTCTCCGCAGTGGCGCTGTACCGGGAGCCGTCCCTGCACGAGGTGGAGGAGCCCCCCGGGACCCCTCCCCCACCCGGGACCCCTCCCCCACCCCCCGATGACCTCTGACCTCGCCTGTGACCTTTGACCTCGGAGCGACCCCGACCTCTCCAAGAAATGAAAACCTGCACTGAAAAATCCCCCCAAAAAGCTGAAAAAAGCCAAAAATCCCTCAAAAAAAAATCCCCCAAAAGCTGAAAAAAACCTCAAAAATCCCTCCTGAAAAATCCCAGAATTGCCGCCCAAAAAACCCCAAAAAATCCCATTAAAAAAACCCAAAAATCCCTCCCAAAAAATCCACAAAAATCCACAGAAGAAACCCAAAAATCCCTCCCGGAAAACCCCAAAAAATCCTGGAAAAAATCCCCAAATTCTCTCCCAAAAAAACCCAAAATAATCCCTCAAAGAATCCCCAAATTCTCTCCCAAAAAATCCAGAAATCCATGGAAGAAACCCAAAAAATCCCTCCTGAAAAAAACCAAAAAAATCCCTCAAAAAACCCCAAAATTTCCTCCTGAAAAATCCCCAAAAATCCACGGAAGAAACCCAAAAATCCCTCCTGAAAAACCCCAAATAATCCTGGAAAAAATCCCCAAATTCTCTCCCAAAAAAATCCCTCAAAAAACCCCAAAATTTCCTCCCGAAAAATCCCCCAAAAATCCACAGAAGAAACCCAAAAATCCCTCCTGAAAAAAACCCAAAATTCCCCTCAAAAAAACCCCAAAAAACCCCCAAAAATCCCCCAAAAATCCCCTAAAAAATCCCCAAAAATCCCCCCAAAAAACCTGCACTGAGACCCTCTGGGGGGACACCAAAAACCCCCAAAAACCCCCGAAAAAATCCCCAAAAAAATCCCAAAATTCCCCCAAAAATTCCCCCTCGGCCACGTGGGGACCCGAGCCCCCCCCACAAGCCACGCCCCCTTTCTGTGACCACGCCCCTTTCCCTTTGGCCACGCCCCTTTTCTATGACCCCTCACTGTGCAAGCCCCGCCCCCAGAGCAATAAGCCCCGCCCCCAGAGCAATAAGCCACGCCCCCAGAGCAATAAGCCCCGCCCCCTCGGCGAGGCCCCGCCCCTTTCTCCGCATGATTGACAGCTCGATCCCAATAAAAACCAGTTTGTACCGGTTCCAACCGCCCCGGGCTCGTTTTTGGGTCAATTTGGGGGTTTTTGGGTCCATTTCGGAAATTTTTGGGGTCGGGGTTGGGATTTGTGGGTCAATTTTGGGGTTTTCGGGGTTAATTTTGGGTTTTTTGGGGTTAATTTTGGGTTTTCCGGATCAATTTTTTGATTTTTCGGATCAATTTGGGGATTTATTTGGTTCAATTTTGGGGATTTTTTGGTTCAGTTTTCGGGGTTTTGGTTCGATTTTGGCTTTTTTTGGTGGAATTTTGGAATTTTGGGGGTTTGGGGTCAATTTTGGAATTTTTGGTTCAATTTTGGGGACTTTGGGTAAATTTTTGGTTTTTTTAGTTCAATTTTGGAAGTTTTTCATTCGATTTTGGGGTTGGGGGATTTTTGGGTGAATTTTGGAATTTTTAGTTCAATTTAAAAATTTTTAGCTCAATTTTGGCATTTTTAGTTCAATTTTGGAAGTTTTTCGTTCGATTTTGGGTTTGGGGGTTTTTTGGTTCAATTTTGGCATTTTTAGTCCAATTTTGTTACTTTTTAGCCCAATTTTGATCTTTTTTAGTTCAATTTTTGGGTTTTATTTCAATTTTGAAATTTTTAGTCCAACTTTGGACTTTTTTAGTTCAATTTTTGGGTTTTATTTCAATTTTGGAATTTTTAGTCCAATTTTGTTCTTTTTTACCTCAATTTTGCACTTTTTTAGTTCAATTTTCGGGTTTTATTTCAAATTTGGAATTGTTAGTCCAAGTTTATTATTTTTAGTTCAACTTTGGACTTTTTTAGTCCAATTTTGTTACTTTTTACCTCAATTTTGGACTTTTTCAGTTCAATTCTTGGGTTTTATTTCCATTTTGGATTTTTTAGTCCAATTTTGTCATTCTTAATTCAATTTTGTACTTTTTTAGTTCAATTTTGGAATTTTTAGCTCAATTTTGGACTTTTTAGCTCAACTTTGGACTTTTTAAGTTCAATTTTTGGGTTTTATTTCAATTTTGGACTTTTTTAGTTCAATTTTTGGGTTTTATTTCAATTTTGAAATTTTTAGTTCAATTTTTGGTTTTTTTTTTAATTTTGGAATTTTTAGTTCAATTTTGGGTTTTTTAGTCCAATTTTATTATTTTTTAGCTCAATTTTGGACTTTTTTAGTTCAATTTTTGGGTTTCATTTCAATTTTGAATTTTTAGTCCAATTTTGTTATTTTTTAGCTCAATTTTGAACTTTTTCAGTTCAATTTTCGGGTTTTATTTCAATTTTGGATTTTTTAGTCCAATTTTGTTATTTTTAGTTCAATTTCAAATTTTTTAGTTCAATTTTTGGGTTTTATTTCAATTTTGGAATTTTTAATCCAATTTTGTTATTTTTAGTTCAATTTTGGACTTTTTCAGTTCAATTTTGGGTTTCTTAGTTCAATTTTGGAATTTCTAGTCCAATTTTGTAATTTTTAGTCCAATTCTGTTACTTTTTAGCTCAATTTTGCACTTTTTTAGTTCAATTTTCGGGTTTTACTCCAATTTTGGAATTTTCAATCCAATTTTGTTACTTTTTAGCCCAATTTTGATCTTTTTTAATTCAATTTTTGGGTTTTATTTCAATTTTGGGATTTTTAGTCCAATTTTGTTATTTTTTAGTCCAATTTTGTTATTTTTTAGTCCAATTTTGTTATTTTTTAGCCCAATTTTTATCTTTTTTATTTCAATTTTTGGGTTTTATTTCAATTTTGATTTTTTTTCCTTCGATTCGGGAATTTCTGGTTCCGTTTTGGAATTTTTTTGGGGGGGGGGGGTCAATTTTGGGGGTGGGGGAGGGGCTGAGGGGTAGGGGGAGGGGCTAAAAGGGGGTGGGGGAGGGGCTAAAAGGGGGTGGGGGAGGGTCAATTTTGGGGGTGGGGGAGGGGTGGCCGCAGCTGTTCCGGAAGTGGGGGAGGGGCGGAATTTCCCCTCCCCCCCCCGCCCCCCGCCCCTCCCCCACTCGGCCATGGCGGCGCTCGGAGCCCCCCGGACCTTCCTCGGCTCCTTCATCCTCCTCCTCCTCCTCCTCCTCCTCCTGCTGCTGCCGGAGCCCGGTACCGACCCAACCCCCCCCCGGGAACCCCCAAAATTATCCCAAAATTCACCCCAAAATTCCCAAAAATTCCCCAAAAATTCCCCCCAAATTTCCACAAAATTCAACCCCAAAATCCCTAAAATTTCCCCTAAAATTCCCCAAAATTCAGCCCAAAATTCCCCCAAAATCTCCCCTAAAATTCAGCACCAAAATTCCCCAAAATTTCCCCTAAAATTCACCCAAAATCCCCGAAAATTTCCCCAAAATTCAGCCCCAAATCCTCGAAAATTTCCCCAAAATTCAGCCCCAAATTCCCCCCGGATTAATCCCAAAATTCCCCTCGGGACTCCTCCCCAAAAATCCCCCAAAATTTCCCCCAAATCCCCCCTAAAATTCCCCCAAATTCCCCCTAAAAATTCCCCAGAGTTTCCTCAAAATCCCCTCTAAAATTCCCCAAAATTCAGCCCCAAATCCCAAAAAACTCCCCCCAAAATTCCCCCAAAATTCCCCCCAAATTCGCCAAAATTCCCCCAAAATTCTCCCCAAAATTCACCCCAAAATCCCCCCCAAAGCCCCCCCAAAATTTCCCCAAAATTCAGCCCAAAATCCCCCAAAATTTCCCCCAAATCCCTCCAAAATTCCCCAAAATCCCCCAAAATTTCCCAAAATTTCTCCAAAATTCAGCCCAAAATCCCCCCCAAAATTCACCCCAAAATTCACCCCCAAAATCTCCCAAAATTACCCCTAAAATTCAGCCCAAAATTCCCCAAAAATCCCCCAAAAATTCCCCAAAATTCCCCCAAAATTTCCCCTCAGAATCCCCCAAAAATTCCCCCCCAAATTCCCCCCAAAATCCCCCCAAATTCAGCCCAAAATTCCATTTTTTTGGCCATTTAACTCCATTTATTCCACTTTTTTGGGGTTTTTTGGCCATTTTTTGATTAATTATCACTAATTAATGACTGCTAATTAACATAATTAATTAATTACCCCCAGGGGGTTGTTCTGACCTCTCCAGGTCCCTCCTGGGTCGGGTTAATTCCGTTTATTTGGGGATTTTAACTCCATTTATTCCGTTTTTTTGGGGTTTTTTGGCCATTTTTGATTAATTACCGATAATTATTGCTAATTAATTAAGCTAATTAATTAATTACCCCAGGGGGTTGTTCTGACCTCTCCAGGTCCCTCCTGGGTCGGGTTAATTCCGTTTATTTGGGGATTTTAACGCCGTTTATTCCGTTTTTTTGGGGTTTTTTGGCCATTTTTGATTAATTAATGATAATTATTGCTAATTAATGAACTAATTAATTAATTAATGACCCCAGGGGGCTGTTCAGACCTGGCCAGGGCCCTGCTGGGGCGGTACCGGCCGGGGGTGCGCCCCGGGGTGCCCGAGGGGGGCCCCGTGTGGGTCACGGTGGGGCTGGAGCTCAACCAGCTGATCGGCCTGGTACGGAATTGGGATTTTGGGGAAATTTGGGGATTTTTTGGGAATTTTGGGGATTTGAGGATTTTTTGGGACCTTTTGGGGGATTTTTGGGGGATTTTGAGGGGGATTTTGAGGGGGTTTTGAGGGATTTTTTGGGGTTTTTTGTGGGATTTTTTTTGAAAATTTGGGGGTTTCTTTGGGATTTTTTTGGGAAATTTGGGGCTTTTTTGGGATTTTTTTGGGGATTTTTGGGGGTTGATTGGGGGTTTAGGGAATTTGGGAGAATTGGGAATTTTTGGGATTTTGAGGGATTTTTAGGGGGGTTTTGGGGGGGTTTGGGAGATTTTTTTGGGTTTTAAGGGGAATATTTGGGGAATTTTAGGAGAATTTGGGGATTTTTTGGGGTTGGTTTTGGGAAATTTGGGGGGATTTTGGAATTTTGGGATTTTTGGGGAAAATTTGAAGGATTTGGGAATTTGGGGGGATTCTTGGGGTTTTAAGGGGAAAATTTGGGGAATTTTAGGAGAATTTGGGGGAATTTTGGGATTTTTTGGGGGATTTTTTTTTTGATTTTTGGGGGGATTTTTGGGGTTTTTTTGGGAGGTTTTGGGGCTTTTTTGGGATTTTTTTGGTGATTTTTGGGGGTTTTATGGAGGGTTTTGGGGGAAATTTGGGGATTTTTAAGGAGAATTTGGGGATTTTGGGGATTTTTTGGGGAAATTCCAGAAAATTTGGGGATTTTTAGGGTATTTTGGAGGGGTTTTGGGCGGATTTTTTGGGATTTTTGGGGATTTTTTTGGAAATTTGGGGGGATTTCGGGATTTTTGGGGAATTTTTGGAGAGTTTTGGGATATTGGGGGATTTTTGGGAATTTTTTGGATTATTTTGGGATTTTTGGAGGGATTTTGGGGGGATTTGGGGGGAAATTTGTGGATTTTTTTGGGAATTTTGGGGGGAATTTGTGGAATTTGGGGGAATTTTGGGAGATTTTTTGGGTTTTTTGGGTTTCTGGGTGGGGGAGGCTCCAAAAAATCCCAAAAAATCCCCAAAATTCCCAAAATTCCCCAAAATTCCGCAGGATGAGAAGAACGAGGAGATGACGACGAAAGTTTACCTGAACCTGGTGAGAATTCGGGGAATTCGGGAAAAATTGGGAGAATTTGGGAAAATTGGGGAAAATTCGGGAAAATTGGGGAAAATTCGGGAAAATTGGGGAGAATTTGGGGTTTTTGAGGTGGATTTTCATTAATTTTGGTTTTTTTTCGGGGGTGGAATTTTGAGAATTTTTGGTTGGATTTTTTGGGAATTTGGGATTTTATGGGTAGAATTTGGGGGTTTGGGGCCAATTTTTGGGAATTTGGGGTTTTTGGGGTGGATTTATGGGAATTTTCGTTTTTTTGGGGTGGATTTTTTGGATTTTTGTTTGGATTTATGGGAATTTGGGGTTTGTTGGGTGGATTTTTTTGGGATTTGGGTTGGATTTTTGTGATTTTGGGTTGGATTTTGGGGAATTCGGGATTTTTGGGGTGGATTTTCGGGATTTTGGGATTTTTTGGGCTGGACTTTGGGAATTTGGTTTTTTTGGGTGGATTCCAGTGAATTTTGGGATTTTTTTGGGGTTGAATTTGGGGAATTTTGGGGGTTTTGGGTGGATTTTGGTGAATTTGGGGATTTTTTGGGTTGGATTTGTGGGAATTTTGGTTCTTTTGGGGTGGATTTTCAGGATTTTGGGTTGAATTTCTGTGAATTTGATTTTTTTTGGGTGAATTCCATTAAATTTTGGATTTTTTGGCCTTTCCCCCCAGAGCTGGCGCGACCCCCGACTCTCGTGGGACCCCCGGCAGCACCCGCGGGTGGCGGCGCTGCGGCTGCCGGCGCAGCACATCTGGCTGCCAGATGTGGGGCTGGACAACAAGTGAGGAGATTTTGGGGTGAATTCGGGAAATTTTGGGAAAATTCGGGAAATTTTGGGAAATTTTGGGCCATTTTTGAGCCATTTTGGGCCATTTTTGGGGGATTTTTAAGGGTTTTTTGGGATTTTTTATGAATTTTTGGGCACATCTGGCTGCCAGATGTGGGGCTGGACAACAAGTGAGGAGATTTTGGGGTGAATTCTGCCAATTTTGGGAAAATTTGGGAAATTTTGGGAAAAATTTGAAGGATTTTCAGGCATTTTTGGGGCATTTTTGGGGGATTTTTGGCCATTTTTGGGGTTTTTTTTGGGATTTTTTGGGAATTTTTGGGTACATCTGGCTGCCAGATGTGGGGCTGGACAATAAGAACCGAAATTTTGGGGCAAATACCGGAAATTTTGGGAAAATTCAGGATTTTTTTTGAATTTTGGGCCATTTTTGGGGGATTTTTGGGGTTTTTTTGGGGATTTTTGGGGGATTTTGGGCACATCTGGCTGCCAGATGTGGGGCTGGACACGAATTATGGCCAATTTTGGGGCAAATTCCACCAATTTTGGGAAAATTTGGGGTTTTTTCTTTTGGGATTTTTAATTTTTGGGGATTTTTTTGGGGTGGATTTTGGGTTTTTTGGGGTGTATTTTTTTATTTTTGGGGTTTTTGGGTGGGGTTTTTTTTGGATTTTGAATTTTTTGGGATTTTTTGGGGTGGATTTTGGTTTTTTGCAAGGAAATTTTGGGTTCTTTGGGGCGGATTTTGGATTTTTGGGGCAGATTTTGGAGTTTTGGAGGGAGATTTGGGATTTTTGGGGTGGATTTGGGATTTTTGGGGAGGATTTTGGGGTTTTTTTGGAGGTGGATTTTGGGCTTTTTGGGGTGTTTTTTTCATTTTTGGTGGTTTTTGGGGTGGTTTTTTGGGTTTTTTTCGGGATTTTTGGGGTTTTTTTTTCCATTTGCCTTTTCAGGGATCATTTTTTTGGGGCAGATTTTGGATTTTTGGGTCAGAATTTGGATTTTTGGGTCCCCCCAGCAACGACGGTGAATTTGGGGTGTCTTTGGGGGTTCGGGTCAGCGTCACCCCCGACGGCGTCGTCACCTGGAGACCCCCGGCGCTCTTCCGCAGCCGCTGCCCCATCCGGGTAAAAACGGGAATTTTTGGGAAATTTGGGAAAATTTGGGAAAATTGGGGTAAATTCTGGGATTTTTGGGGAATTTTCAGGGAATTTGGGGGGAAATTTGGGGATTTTTGGGGGGATTTTGGGGAATTTTGGGGGAATTGGGTGCAGCCCCCCGGCGCTCTTCCGCAGCCGCTGCCCCATCCGGGTAAAAAACGGGAATTTTTGGGAAATTTGGGAATTTTGGGGAATTTTGGGAAAACTGGGGAGAAATTTGGGGGGATTTGGGGGGAATTTTGGGGAATTTTGGGGGATTTTGAGGGAATTTTGGGGGATTTTGGGGAGATTTGGGGGGATTTTGGGAAAGTTTTGAGAAATTCCGAGGAAATTTGAGGGATTTTGGGGAGATTTGGGGGGATTTTGGGGGAAATTTGGGGATTTTTGGGAATTTGGGGAATTGGGTGCAGACCCCCGGCGCTCTTCCGCAGCCGCTGCCCCATCCGGGTAAAAAACGGGAATTTTGGGGAAATTTGGGGGAATTTTGGGAAATTTTGGGGGAAATTCTGGGGGATTTCGAGGGAATTTTGGGGGATTTTGAGGGAAATTTGGGGGATTTTGGGGAATTTTGGGGGAATTGGGTGCAGACCCCCGGCACTGTTCCGCAGCCGCTGCCCCATCCGGGTACAAATCGGGGATTTTGGGGGATTTTGGGGGGTTTTGGGGATTTTGGGGAAATTTGGGGGGAAATTTGGGGGTTTTGGGGGATTTTTGGAGAAAATTTGGGGATTTTTGGGGGGATTTTGGGGAGATTTGGGGGAAATTTGGGGATTTTTGGGGGGATTTTCAGGGAAATTGGGGCGAATTTGGGATAATTTGAGGAAGTTTTGGGAGATTTTTGGGAAATTCCGAGGAAATTTGGGGAATTTGGGGGGATTTGGGAAAATCTGGGGGGATTTTGGGGAAATTCAGGGATTTTTGGGGGGATTTTCAGGGATTTTGGGGGGAATTTGGGGAATTTTGGGGGAGTTTGGGGGGATTTTGGGGGATTTTGGGGAAATTTGGGGGAGTTGGGTGCAGCCCCCCGGCGCTCTTCCGCAGCCGCTGCCCCATCCGGATAAAAATTGGGGGATTTTGGGGAATTCGGGAAAATTTGGGAATTTGGGGGGAAATTTGGGAAAATTGGGGAGAAATTTGGGGGGATTTGGGGGGAATTTAGGGGATTTTTGGGGGGATTTTCAGGGATTTTAAGGGGAAATTTGGAGATTTGGGGGGATTTTCTGGGAATTTGGGGGATTTTTGGGAAATTAGGGGGGAATTTGGGGGGATTTGGGAAAATTTGGGGGATTTTTGGGAAATTTGGAGGATTTGGGGAAATTTGGGGGAATTTTGGGGGAATTTGTGGAAATTTGGGGGGATTTGGGGGAATTTTGGGGGATTTGGGGGAATTTTGGGGGGATTTTTGGGGGGATTTGGGGGGATTTTGGGGGATTTTTGGGAAATTTGGCAAAATTTGGGAAATCTGGGGGGAATTTGGGGAAATATGGGAAATTTGGGGGAATTTGGGGGAATTTGGGGAAATTTGGGGGTATTTGGGGGATTTTTGGGGGATTTTTGGGAATTTGGGGAATTGGGTGCAGACCCCCAGCGCTCTTCCGCAGCCGCTGCCCCATCCGGGTAAAAATCGGGGATTTTGGGAAATTTGGGAATTTTGGGAAAATTGGGGTAAATTCTGGGATTTTTGGGGAATTTTCAGGGAATTTGGGGGGAATTTTGGGGATTTTTGGGAATTTGGGGGAGTTGGGTGCAGACCCCCGGCGCTGTTCCGCAGCCGCTGCCCCATCCGGGTAAAAACGGGAATTTTGGGGAAATTTGGGGGAATTTGGGGAAATTTTGGAAAATTGGGGAGAAATTTGGGAAGATTGGGGAGAAATTTGGGGATTTTTGGGGGGATTTTGGGGGATTTTTGGGAATTTGGGGGAATTGGGTGCAGACCCCCGGCGCTCTTCCGCAGCCGCTGCCCCATCCGGGTAAAAATTGGGAATTTGGGGGGTTTTGGGGGAATTTGGGAATTTGGGGAGAAATATGGGAGGATTTGGAGGGAATTTAGGGGATTTTTGGGGGGAATTTCAGGGATTTTGGGGGGAATTTGGGGGATTTAGGGGGAAATTTTGGGAGATTTTGAGGGGAATTTGTGGAAGTTTGGGGGGAATTTGGGGGAAATTTTGGGGGATTTTTGGGAAATTTGGGGGATTGGGAAAATTTGGGGGGAATTTCAGGAAAATCTGGGGATTTTTTGAGGGATTTGGGGGAATTTGGGGAAATTTCATGGAAATTTGGGGAATTTTGGGGGAATTGTTGGAAATTTGGGGGATTTAGGGGGGAATTTGGGGGGAATTCGGGGGAATTTGGGAAAATTGGGGAGAAATTTGGGGATTTTGGGGGGAATTTTCCGGGAATTTGGGGGGAATTTGGGGGGATTTGGGGAAATATGGGAAATTTGGGGGGAATTTGGGAAATTCAGGGGAAAATTTGGGGATTTTTGGGGGGATTTTCAGGGATTTTGGGGGAAATTTGGGGATTTTTGGGGGGATTTTCAAGGATTTTGGGGGGAAATTTGGGGATTTTTGGGGAATTTTGGGGAATTTTGGGGGAGCTTGGGGGGATTTTGGGGAAGTTTTGGGGGATTTTGGGGAAAATTTGTGGAAATTTGTGGGATTTGGGGGATTTTGGGGAAATTCGGGGATTTTTGGGGGGATTTTCAGGGAATTTGGGGGGATTTTCAGGGAATTTGGGGGATTTAGGGGGGAATTTGGGGGAATTTGGGAAAATTGGGGAGAAATTTGGGGATTTTGGGGGAATTTTTAGGGAATTTGGGGAATTTGAGGGGGAATTTGGGGGGTTTTGGGGTGAATTTGGGGTTGATTCTGGTGGGGATTTTGGGATGAATTTTGGCCTTTTTGGGGCAGATTTTGGGGTTTTTTTCCTGGGATTTTGGGTTTTTTTTGTGCCATTCCGCTCTCCAAAGATCCGTGACTTTTCCTGCCGGAATTTTGGGGTGAATTTTGGGTATTTTGGGTCCGCAGGTGTCGCATTTCCCCTTCGATTGGCAGAATTGCTCCCTCCAGTTCCGCTCCGGCTCCTACGGCCCCTCGGAGCTGCGGCTGCGCACGGGGGGGAGGGGCGGCCCCGGGGGGGCGCAGGCGGCGCTGCCCCCCGACTTCCGGGGTGAGATTTGGGGCGAAAAACGGGAAATTTGGGAAAAAACGGGAAAAAACGGGAAAAAACGGCAAAAAACGGCGAAAAAATGGCAAAAAACGGCGAAAAAACGGCAAAAAACGGGGAAAAAATGGGGAAAAAATGGGGGAAAAATGGGGGAAAAATGGGGGAAAAAATGGGAATTTGGGGGTCCCTGGAGGGGTGAGATTTGGGGCAGAAAAACGGAATTTTGGGAAAAAAACGGGGAAAAATGGGGAAAAACGGGGAAAAAATGGCAAAAAACGGGGAAAAAATGGCAAAAAATGGAGAAAAAATGGGGGAAAAATGTGTATTTGGGGGGCACAGGTGGTGCTGCCCCCCCGACTGCCGGGGTGAGATTTGGGGTGAAAAACGGGAATTTTGGGAAAAAATGGGAAAAAACGGCGAAAAAATGGCAAAAAACGGCGAAAAAACGGCAAAAAACGGGGAAAAAATGGGAGAAAAATGGGGGAAAAATGGGGGAAAAAATGGGAATTTGGGGGGCCCTGGAGGGGTGAGATTTGGGGCGAAAAATGGGAATTTTGGGCAAAAACGTGAAAAAACGAGAAAAAACGGCGAAAAAATGGCAAAAAACGGGGAAAAAATGGCAAAAAATGGAGAAAAAATGGGGAAAAAATGGGATTTTTGGGGGGCCTGGGGGGCGCAGGCGGCGCTGCCCCCCGACTGCCGGGGTGAGATTTGGGGTGAAAAACGGGAATTTTGGGAAAAAATGGGAAAAAACGGCGAAAAAATGGCAAAAAACGGCGAAAAAACGGCAAAAAACGGGGAAAAAATGGGAGAAAAATGGGGGAAAAATGGGGGAAAAAATGGGAATTTGGGGGGCCCTGGAGGGGTGAGATTTGGGGCGAAAAATGGGAATTTTGGGCAAAAACGTGAAAAAACGAGAAAAAACGGCGAAAAAATGGCAAAAAACGGGGAAAAAATGGCAAAAAATGGAGAAAAAATGGGGAAAAAATGGGATTTTTGGGGGGCCTGGGGGGCGCAGGCGGCGCTGCCCCCCGACTTCCGGGGTGAGATTTGGGGCGAAAAATGGGAATTTTGGGAAAAAACTGGAAAAAACGGGAAAAAACGGCAAAAAAAAGGCAAAAAACGGGGAAAAAATGGAGAAAAAATGGGATTTTTTGGGGGTCCCTGGGGGGCGCAGGCGGCGCTGCCCCCCGACTTCCGGGGTGAGATTTGGGGTGAAAAACGGGAATTTGGGGAAAAAACGGGAAAAAACGGGGAAAAACGGGGAAAAAATGGCAAAAAAGGGGAAAAAACGGGGAAAAAATGGGGGAAAAAAATGGGAATTTGGGGGGCCCTGGAGGGGTGAGATTTGGGACGAAAAATGGGAATTTTGGGAAAAAACGGGAAAAAATGGGGAAAAACGGGGGGAAAATGGGGAAAAATGGGGAAAAAATGGGGGGAAATGGGAATTGGGGGAAAAAGGGGGAAAAATAGGAAAAAAGGGGAAAAATGGGGGAAAATGGGGGGAAATGGGAAAAGTGGGGGAAAATGGGAAAAAATGGGAAAAATCGGAAAAAAAGGGGGAAAATGGGGGAAAAATGGCGAAAAAATGCAGAAAAAATGGGGAAAAATGGGAAGAAATGGGGAAAAAAAGGGGAAAATGGGGAAAAATGGGGAAAAATGGGGAAAAAATTGGATTTTGGGAAATTTCTTTAATATTTTGGGGGTTTTTGGGGAATTTTTGGGGGATTTTGGGGGGATTTTTCTTATTTTTAGGGGATTTTTGGGGGGGGATTTTTTGAGATTTTTTGGGGTTTTTTTTTCTTATTTTTGGAGATTTTTTGGGATTTTTTTGCAGGAATTTTTATGGGTTTTTTTGGGAGTTTTTGGGATTTTTGGGGGGATTTTTTGCGGGTTTTTTGGGGACTTATTTTTGGGGGATTTTTGGGGGATTTTTTGGGGTTTTTTGGGGAAGTTTTTGGGGATGTTTTGGGTTTTTTTTGGGGAGTTTTTGGGGGGTAGTATTGGGGTTTCTTTGGGATTTTTTAGGGGTTATTTTGGGAATTTTTTGGGGTTTTTATGGGATTCTTTTGGGGACTTTTTTGGGGGTTTTTTTGTTTTTTTTGGTTTTTTCCTCCCGATTTTTTGGGATTTTTTGGGATTTTTGGGGATTTTTGGGAACTTTGAGGTTTTTAAGTGTATTTTGGGGTTGATTTGAGGTTGTTAGGTGAATTTTGACCGGGTTTTTTGGGGTTTTTTGCGATTTTTTTCCATTTTTTTTTGGTTTTTTTTGTTTTTCGTGTTTTTTCCTCCCAAATTTTTGGGATTTTGGTATTTCTGACCCTCCCCCCGCAGAGAACGGCCAGTGGAGCCTGGTGCACCGCTCGGGGGGTCCCTGGGGTCCCTCGGGTGTCGCTTTTCACCTGGTGCTGCGCCGGGAGCCGCTTTTCTACCTGAGCACGGTGCTGGCGCCCTGCGGGCTGATCACGCTGCTGGCCGTGGGCGTGTTTCACCTGCCCCCTGACGCAGGTGAGAGCCAAAAATCCACAGAATTAACCCCAAAAATTGGGGGGAATTGTCAAAAAAAATTGGGGAAAATTCCCTTAAAAATTGGGGAAAATTCCCTTAAAAATTGGGAAATTTTCCTTCAAAAATTGAGAAAAATTCCCTCAAAAAATGAGAAAATTGTCACCAAAAATTGAGAATATTGTCCCCCAAAATTGACAAAATTGTCCCCTAAAATTGGGGGAATTGGCACCAAAAATTGAAAAAAATTCCCTTAAAAATTGAGAAAAATTCCCTCAAAAATTGAGAAAATGGTCCCTAAAATTGGGGGAATTGGCCCCAAAAATTGGGGAAATTGTGGCCAAAAATTGGGGGAATTGTCACCAAAAATTGGGGAATTGTCCCTGGCCGTGGGGGTGTTTCACCTGCCCCCCGACGCAGGTGAGAGCCAAAATGGCCCAAAATGCACCCAAAAATTGGGGGGAATTGTCAAAAACAATTGGGGGAATGGGCACCAAAAATTGGGAAAAATTCCCCCAAAAATTGAGAAAAATTCCCTCAAAAATTGGGAAATTGTCCCTGGCCGTGGGCGTCTTCCACCTGCCCCCCGACGCAGGTGAGAGCCAAAATATGGGGAATTGACACCAAAAATCGGGGGGAATCGGCCCCAAAAATTGGGGGAATGGGCACCGAAAATTGGGGGAATTTCCCTTAAAATTTGAGAAAAATTCCCTCAAAAATTGAGAAAAATTCCCTCAAAAATTGGGGGTATTGTCACCAAAAATTGAGAATATTGTCCCCCAAAATTGACAAAATTGTCCCCTAAAATTGGGGGAATTGTCACCAAAAATTGGGAAAATTTCCCTCAAAATTGAGAAAATTGTCCCTAAAATTGGGGGAATTGGAACCAACAATTGGGAAAATTTCCCTCAAAAGTTGGGGGAATTGTACCCAGAAATTGAGAAAATTTCCCTTAAAAATGGAGAATATTTCCCTCAAAAATGGAGAAAATTTCCCGCAAAAATTGAGAAAATTGTCCCTAAAATTGGGGGAATTGACACCAAAAATTGAGAAAATTTCCCTCAAAAATTGAGGGAATTGTCCCTAAAATTGGGGGAATTGTCCCTAAAATTGGGGGAATTGGCACCAAAAATTCAGGAAATTTTTCCCCAAAATTGACAAAATTGTCCCTAAAGTTGGGGGAATTGAACGCAGAAATTGGAGGAATTGGCACCAAAAATTGGGAGGATTGGCACCAAAATGGGGGAATTGGCACCAAAAATTGGGGGACTTGGACACCAACAATTGAGAAAATTTCCCTCAAAAATTGGGGGAACTGGCACCAAAATTGGGGGAATTGGAACCAAAAATTGAGAAAATTGTACCCAGAACTTGAGAAAATTTGCCCTAAAATTGGGGGAATTGGCACCAAAAATTGGGAGAATTTCCTTCAAAAATGGAGAAAATTTCCCTCAAAAATTGGGGGAATTGGCACCAAAAATTGAGAAAATTGTCACTAAAATTGGGGGAATTGGCACCAAAAATTGGGGGAATTGTCACCTGTGTCTCACCTGTGTCACACCTGTCCAGGTGACCTCACCTGTGGGTGTCTCACCTGTCTCACCTGTCCAGGTGAGAAGATGTCCCTGTCCCTGTTCGCCCTGCTCACCTTGACCGTGTTCCTGCTGCTCCTGTCCATGTCTCACCTGTCCAGGTGACCTCACCTGTCTCACCTGTGGGTGTCTCACCTGTCCAGGTGAGAAGATGTCCCTGTCACTCTTCGCCCTGCTCACCTTGACCGTGTTCCTGCTGCTCCTGTCCATGTCTCACCTGTCCAGGTGACCTCACCTGTGTCTCACCTGTGTCTCACCTGTCCAGGTGACCTCACCTGTGTCACACCTGTGTCACACCTGTGTCTCACCTGTCCAGGTGACCTCACCTGTCCATTACCTGTGTCACACCTGTCCAGGTGACCTCACCTGTGGGTGTCTCACCTGTCTCACCTGTCCAGGTGAGAAGATGTCCCTGTCCCTCTTCGCTCTGCTCACCTTGACCGTGTTCCTGCTGCTCCTGTCCATGTCTCACCTGTCCAGGTGACCTCACCTGTCTCACCTGTGGGTGTCTCACCTGTCCAGGTGAGAAGATGTCCCTGTCCCTGTTCGCTCTGCTCACCTTGACCGTGTTCCTGCTGCTCCTGTCCATGTCTCACCTGTCCAGGTGACCTCACCTGTGTCTCACCTGTGTCACACCTGTCCAGGTGACCTCACCTGTGTCTCACCTGTGTCACACCTGTCCAGGTGAGCTCACCTGTGTCTCACCTGTCTCACCTGTGGGTGTCTCACCTGTCCAGGTGAGAAGATGTCCCTGTCCCTGTTCGCCCTGCTCACCTTGACCGTGTTCCTGCTGCTCCTGTCCATGTCTCACCTGTCCAGGTGACCTCACCTGTCCATGTCTCACCTGTCCAGGTGACCTCACCTGTGTCACACCTGTGTCACACCTGTCCAGGTGACCTCACCTGTGTCTCACCTGTGTCACACCTGTCCAGGTGACCTCACCTGTGTCTCACCTGTGTCTCACCTGTCCAGGTGACCTCACCTGTGTCTCACCTGTGTCACACCTGTCCAGGTGACCTCACCTGTGTCACACCTGTCCAGGTGACCTCACCTGTGTCCCACCTGTGTCACACCTGTCCAGGTGACCTCACCTGTGTCTCACCTGTCTCACACCTGTCCAGGTGACCTCACCTGTGTCTCACCTGTCCAGGTGACCTCACCTGTGTCCCACCTGTGTCTCACCTGTCCAGGTGACCTCACCTGTGTCTCACCTGTGTCTCACCTGTCCAGGTGACCTCACCTGTGGGTGTCTCACCTGTCTCACCTGTCCAGGTGAGAAGATGTCCCTGTCCCTGTTTGCTCTCCTCACCTTGACCGTGTTCCTGCTGCTCCTGTCCATGTCCCACCTGTCCTGGTGACCTCACCTGTGTCCCACCTGTCTCACCTGTGGGTGTCTCACCTGTCCAGGTGAGAAGATGTCCCTGTCACTCTTCGCTCTCCTCACCTTGACCGTGTTCCTGCTGCTCCTGGCCGACAAGGTCCCGGCCACGTCCCTGCAGGTGCCGCTGATCGGCCGATACCTGACGGGCACCTTGGTGCTGCTGACCCTGGTGGTGGCGCTCAGCGTGGGGGTGCTCAACCTGCACCACCGCTCACCTGGGACGCATCACCTGCCCGGCTGGGCACGACAGGTGAGTGGGGAGCTTAAAAACCCAAAAAATCCCAAAAAAATCGGTCCAAAAATCGTTAAAATCGGTCCAAAAATGGCAAAAATAGAACCAAAAATGGCGAAAATAGATCCAAAAATGGCAAAATATATTGAATAATGGGTACAAAACACACCTGGGCACACCTGGGACGCATCACCTGCCCGGGTGGGCGCGACAGGTGAGTGGGGCACCTGGGGCAGGTAAAAACCCAAAAAATCCCAAAAAAATCGGTCCAAAAATCGTTAAAATTGGCTCAAAAATGGTTAAAATAGACCAAAAAATGGTCCTGAAACACACCTGGGCACACCTGGGCACACCTGGGCACACCTGGGCACAGCTCAACCTGCACCACCGCTCACCTGGGACGCATCACCTGCCCAGGTGGGCCAGACAGGTGAGTGGGAACCCAAAAATGCAAAAAATCCCGAAAAAATCCCCCCAAAAATGGCAAAAATAGGGCAAAAAATGGGTAAAAAACACAGCTGGGCACACCTGGGCACATCTGGCACAGCTCAACCTGCACCACCGCTCACCTGGGACGCATCACCTGCCCGGGTGGGCCAGACAGGTGAGTGGGGACCCAAAAATGCCAAAAATTCCATAAAAATGGTGAAAATCCCAAAAAAAATGGTGAAAATAGGCCAAAAAATGGGTAAAAACCACACCTGGGCACACCTGGGCACACCTGGGCACACCTGGGCTCACCTGGGACGCATCACCTGCCCGGCTGGGCACGACAGGTGAGTGGAGAACCCAAAAATTCCGAAAAAATCCCAAAAAAATGGTGAAAATCCCAAAAAATTTGGCTCAAAAATGGTTAAAATAGACCAAAAAATGGTCCTGAAACACACCTGGTCACACCTGGCACAGCTCAACCTGCACCACCGCTCACCTGGGACCCATCACCTGCCCGGGTGGGCACGACAGGTAAGGGGCACACCTGGGGGAACCCAAAAATGCAAAAAATCCCGAAAAAATCGGTAAAAAAATGGTAAAAATAGAGCAAAAAATGGTGAAAATAGAGCAAAAATTTGGATCAAAACACACCTGGGCACACCTGGGTACAGCTGGGCTCACCTGGCACCCATCACCTGCCCGGCTGGGCACGACAGGTGAGTGGGGAGCCTAAAAATGCCAAAAATTCCGAAAAAATCGGTCCAAAAATGGCGAAAATAGAGCAAAAAATGGCTGAAATAGCCCCAAAAATGGGTAAAAATGGGTACAAAACACACTTGGGCACAGCTGGGCACAGCTGGGCACACCTGGCACCCATCACCTGCCCGGCTGGGCCAGACAGGTGAGCAAAGAACCCAAAAACCCAAAAAATCCCGAAAAAATCCCCAAAAAATGGCGAAAATAGACCCAAAAATGGGTAAAAATGGCACCGAAACACACCTGGGCACAGCTGGGCTCACCTGGGCACAGCTGGGCACACCTGGGCACAGCTCAACCTGCACCACCGCTCACCTGGGACGCATCACCTGCCCGGGTGGGCACGACAGGTGAGTGGGGACCCAAAAACCCAAAAAAATCTGTCCAAAAATGCAAAAAATCGCGAAAAAATCGGTCCAAAAATGGCGAAAATAGACCCAAAAATGGCGAAATATATTGAATAATGGGTACAAAACACACCTGGGCACAGCTGGCACCCATCACCTGCCCGGGTGGGCCAGACAGGTGAGTGGGGCACCTGGGGCAGGTAAAAACCCAAAAACTCCCAAAAAATCCCCAAAAAAATGGTGGAAATAGACCCAAAAATGGCTGAAATAGACCCAAAAGTGGCAAAAAATGGCACCAAAACACACCTGGGCACACCTGGCACCCATCACCTGCCCAGGTGGGCGAGATGGGTGAGTGGGGCACCTAAAAACCCAAAAAAATCCCAAAAAAATCCCCCAAAAAATGACCAAAAAACCCTAAAAATCCACCCAAAATCCCCTAAAATGGTAAAGAGTTGGCACCAAAACACACCTGGGCACACCTGGCACCCATCACCTGCCCGGCTGGGCCAGACAGGTGAGTGGGGAAGCCAAAAACCCAAAAAAATCTGTCCAAAAATGCAAAAAATCCCGAAAAATTTGGTTCAAAAACGCAAAAAATCCCCAAAAAATTGGCTCAAAAATGGCGAAAATAGACCCAAAAATGGGTAAAAATGGCACCAAAACTCACCTGGGCACACCTGGGCACACCTGGGCACACCTGGCACCCATCACCTGCCCGGGTGGGCGCGACAGGTGAGTGGGGAACCCAAAAATGCCAAAAATCCCGAAAAAATCGGTCCAAAAATGGCGAAAATCCCAAAAAAATTGGCTCAAAAATGGTTAAAATAGACCAAAAAATGGTCCTGAAACACACCTGGGCACACCTGGGCACAGCTCAACCTGCACCACCGCTCACCTGGGACCCATCACCTGCCCGGGTGGGCCAGACAGGTGAGTGGGGAACCCAAAAATGCAAAAAATCCCAAAAAAATCCCCAAAAAAATGGTGAAAATAGACCCAAAAATGGCAAAAAAAAGCAAAAAAAAATCCTGAAAAAATCGGTTCCAAAATGGCGCCAAAATGGAATTTTGGGAATTTTGGGGTGGGAATTTTGGGAATTTTGGGGTTCCCAGGTGGGAAATTTGGAAATTTTGGGGTTTTCTGGTAAATTTTGGGAATTTCCGGGTGGGAATTTTGGGAATTTTGGGGTTTCCCAGGCAGGAATTTTGAGAATTGCTGGGTGGGAATTTCGGGAGATTCCAGGTGGGAATTTTTGGGAATTTTAAAATTTTGGGAAATTCCAGACAGAAATTTTGGGAAGTTTGGAAATTTTCGGGTGGGAATTTCGGGAATTTTGGGAATTTCCAGGTGGAAAATTTCGGGAATTTCGGGCTTTTCCATGTGGGAATTTTGGGAATTTCCGGGCGGGAATTTTGGGAATTTTCGGGTGGGAATTTTGGGACTTTCTGGGTGTAAATTTTGGGAATTTCTGGGTGTAAATTTTGGGAACTTCGCGAATTTCCAGGTGGGAATTTCAGGACTTTTCTGGATGGGAATTTTTTGGAATTTTGGGAATTTCCAGGTGTGAATTTTTGGGAATTTTGGGGTATAAATTTTGGGAATTTCGGGACTTTCCGGGTGTAAATTTCGGGAATTTCGGGAATTTTGGGGTGTAAATTCCGGGAATTCCGGGAATATCTGACCTCTCCCCCCTCCCCCCCCCAGCTGTTCCTGCAGCGCCTCCCCCCCCTGTTGGGCCTCCGCCCCTCCCCCCCTCTGAGCCCCGCCCCCTCTTTAGGCCCCGCCCCTCTGGCCACGCCCCCTCGCGCCTCTGACGCGTATTTCCTGCGACGCCCCGCCCCCTCCGAGATGGCCACGCCCACTTCTGAAATAACCACGCCCCCTGGAGCGACCACGCCCCTTTCGGGCTCGGCCACGCCCCTTTTGGGGGTGGCCACGCCCCCCCCGGAGCTGCGGGAGGCGGCGGCGGCGGCGGCCGAGATCGCGCGGCGGATGCGGGAGCGGCGGCGGCGGCAGCGGGTGAGAGAGTGCGCCCAAATACAGCCCAAATACAGCCAAAAATACACCAAAAAATCCCAAAAATACCCTCCAAAAATCCCCAAAATCCAGCCCAAAATACACCCAAAATACAGCCAAAATCCCCCCAAAAATCCCCCAAATCCAGCCCAAAATACACCCAAAATACACCCCAAAATCCCCCAGATCTACCCCAAAATACACCTAAAATACAGCCCGAAAGGCACCCAAAATCTACACCAAAATGCCCAAAATCCAGCCCAAAATACACTAAAATACAGCCAAAATACACACCAAATACAGCCCAAAATACAGCCAAAATACAGCCAAAATACACACCAAATACAGCCCAAATACACCCAAAAATCCCAAAATACCCTCCAAAAATCCCCAAAATCCAGCCCAAAATACATCCAAAAATCCCAAAAATCCAGCCCCAAATACACCCAAAATACAGCCAAAATACAACCCAAAATACACCCAAAAATCCCAAAAATCCAACCCAAAATACAGCCCGAAATACACCCCAAATACACCCAAAAATACCCCCAAAAATCCCAAAAATCCAGCCTAAAATACACCCCAAAATCCAGCCCCAAATCCCCAAAATACACCCAAAATAGAGCCCAAAATACACCCAAAATACACCCCAAAATACACCAAAATACACCCAAAATAAACCCCAAAATACACCCGAAATACACCCAAAATACACCCAAAATACAACCAAAAGAAACCCCAAAATACACCCAAAATCCAGCCCAAAATACACCCAAAATACCCTCCAAAAATCCCCAAAATACACCCTTAATACACCCAAAATACACCCCAAAATACATCCCAAAAAAGCCAAAATACAGCCCAAAATACACCCAAAATACAGCCCGAAACACACCCAAAATACAGCCCAAAATGCAGCCCAAAATACAGCCCAAAATATCCCAAAAAATCCTCAAAATCCAGACTAAAATATATCCCAAAATACACCCAACATACACCCCAAAATACACCCAAAATACATCCTGAAATGTGCCCAAATACAGCCCAAAAACCCCAAAATAAACCCCAAAATACACCCCAAAATAAACCCAAAATACACCAAAAATCCAGCCCAAAATACACCCCAAAAAACGCAAAATCCAGCCCAAAATACACCCAAAAATCCCCAAAATACACCCCAAAATACACCCCAAATACACCTGAAATACACCTGAAATGCACCCAAATACACCCAAAATACACCCCAAAAATCCCAAAAAATCCAGCCCCAAATACACCCAAAATACAGCCCAAAATACACCCAAAAATCCCCCAAATACACCCAAAATACACCCAAAATACAGTCACAATCCAGCCCAAAATCCACCCAAAATCCACCCCAAATACAGCTCAAAATGCACCCAAAATACACCCAAAATAGACCCCAAAATACACCCCAAAATCCAGTCCCAAATCCCCAAAATCCAACCTAAAATATAACACAAAATACAGCCCAAATACACCCCAAGATACACCCAAGATACACCCAAAATACACCCCAAAAACCCCAAAATATACCCCAAAATACAGCCCAAAATACACCCCAAATACAGCTCAAAATGCACCAAAATACAGTCCAAAATACACCCAAATACACCCAAAAATACACCCAAAATACACCCAAAATACATCCAAAACACACCGTTTCCCCCCCAATTTTCCCGATTTCCTGATTTTTCTCCCCATTTCTCACCCTATTTCCCCCTTTTTTTTACATTTTATCCCCATTTTCCCCCCTTTTCCCTCCCCGATTTTCCCAATTCCCCATTTTTTTCCCAATTTCCCAATTTTCCCCCATTTCCCACCTGTTTTCCCCCATTTCCCACCCGATTTTCCCCAATTTTTTCATTTCTCCCCATTTTTCCCATTTTTCCCCATTTCCCACCCAATTTTCCCCATTTTTCCCAATTTCCCATTTTTTTCTCCCCAATTTCCCCCATTTTTTTACATTTCTCCACATTTTTCCCATTATTTTCCCCATTTCCCACCCGATTTCCCCAATTTTTTCCCTTTATCCATTTCCCCCCATTTTTCACGGTATTTTCTCCATTTCCCACCCGATTTTCCCCCTTTTTTTTTCCTGCCATTTTCCACCAATTTTCCCCATTTCCCACCCGATTTTCCCCCTTTTTTTTTCCTGCCATTTTCCACCAATTTTCCCCATTTCCCACCCGATTTCCCCTTTTTTTTTTTGCATTCCCCCATTTATCCCCATTTCCCCCTTTCCCTCCCCGTTTTTCCCAATTTCCCTTTTTTTCTCCCCATTTTTCCCCATTTTCCACCCAATTTCCCCATTTTTTTTGCATTCATCCCCATTTTTCCCCTGGATTTCCCCATTCCCCCCCCGAATTTCCCGATTTCCCGCGTTTTTCCCCCGTTCCAGGCTCAGGACGAGTGGCGGGCGCTGGCGATGGCTCTGGACCGTCTGTGCCTTTGGGCGCTGCTGCTGCTGACGGGCGGCTGCGCCCTCGGCACGGGGCTGGACGCGGCGCTGCACCGGCCCCCGGACACACCGTTTCCCTAAAAACATCCAAAATATACCCAAAAATCACACCCAAAATATCCTGAAAATATCCTGAAAATATCCCCAAAATAGCAAAAAAAAAATCAAAAAAATAACCCCAAAATATCCCAAAATATTCTGAATTTATCCCCAAAATTATCCCCAAAATATCCCAAAAATAAACCCAAAAATAGCAAAAAAATAACCCCAAAATTATCCCCGAAATATCCCAAAATATTCTGAATTTATCCCCAAAATATCCCAAAATATTCTGAATTTATCCCCAAAATATCCCCAAATTATCCCCAAAATATCACAAAAATAACCCAAAAAATAACCAAAAAATATCCCACAAATAACCCCAAAATAACCCCAAAATTATCCGCAAAATATCCCAAAATTATCATAAAAATATCCCAAAATATTCTGAATTTATCTCAAAATTATCCCCAAAATATCCCAAAAATAACCCCAAAATTATCCCCAAAATATCCCCAAAAATAGCACCAAATTATCCCAAAAATAACCCCAAAATTATCCATAAAATATCCCCAAAATAACCCCAAAAAATCACCCCAAAATAACCCCAAAAATATCGCAAAAATATCGCAAAAATATCCAAAAAATATCCCAAAAATATCCCCAAATTATCCCCAAAATACCCCAAAAATAACCCCAAAAAAATCACCCCAAAATATTACAAAAATATCCCCAAAATTATCCCAAAAATATTCCAAAATATTCTGAATTTATCCCAAAATTATCCCCAAAACATCCCAAAAATATCCCACAAATAACCCCAAAATTATCCCCAAAATAACCCCAAAATTATTCCCAAAATAACCCCAAAATTATTCCCAAAAATTCCCAAAAAATCTCCAAAAAATCCTAAAAATTCCCCCCAAAAATCCCCAAAAAATCCTTAAAAAAAATCCGAAAAATATCCTAAAAATACCCCCCAAAAAATCTCCCAAAATCACCCCAAAAATTCCTCCAAAAAAACCCCAAAAATTCCCCAAAAAATCCCAAAATAACCCCAAAAATCCCCCCAAAAATACAAAAAAAATCCCAAAATATCCTAAAAAAAAATCCCAAAAATATCCTAAAAATACCCCCCAAAAAATCCCCAAAATTACCCCAAAAATTCCTCCAAAAAAAGCCCAAAAATTCCCAAAAAATCCCAAAAAATTCCCAAATAAATCCTAAACCCCCCAACGAGTCACGTGATCAATGTGGGTAAATCCCGTCATGCTTTGCGCCAAGGGGGGAACACATCCCATAATCCTCCGCGGCAATCCCATTGCGGCCTTTTTCCGGGATAAACCCAAATCCCGGGATTTCCCGCGCGGATAAATCCCAAAATTTAGGGATAAATCCCAAAATTTTGGGATGATTTTTTCCGGTAAAAATCGCGGGAATCGGTGAAAATTAAAAAATAAAAATAAATAAAAACGGGAATTTCCGCGCTGTAATGGCGGTGCTATCCCATGATGCACCGCGGCGGTTTCGTTGTCATGGCGACGGCGAAAGCGTAAAGCGGAAGTGGAGGAAAAGGGGGCGTGGTTTGAAAAGGGGCGTGTCTCCATCGAGGGCGCTGATTGGTGGAGCGCGGTGACGTCACTGCCCAGCGCCCACCGGGAGCGAGGCCGGCCCGGGGTGAGCGCGGGGCCCAAAAATTCCCAAAAAAATCCCAAAAAAATCCCAAAAATCTCCAAATTAACCCCAAAAATCCCACCCGGGGAGGGGCCCAAAGTGGGGGAGGGGCGCGGGGAGTGGGGGGGGGGGTGGGGGAGAGGGGGAGGGGCGGAGTGGGGGAAATTTGAGGGGAATTTTGGGCATTTTGGGGGAATTTTGGGGTTTTTTGGGAATTTTTGGGGTTTTTTTGGGAATTTTAAGGGGTTTGGGGCGGATCGATTCGATTTTTGGGGGGATTATGGGGATTTGAGGGAAATTTTGGGGGAATTTTTGGGGATTTGGGGAAATTTAGGGGAATTTTGGAGAAATTTGGGGAAGTTTGGTGAAAATTTTGGGGGATTTTGAGTGAAATTTTTGGGATTTGGGGGAATTTGGGAAGAATTTTCTGGGATTTTTTTTTAATTTGGGGAATTTTGGGGAAATTTGGAGGAAATTCGGGGTAATTTTGGGGAACTTTGGGTAATTTTGGCAATTTGGAGAATTTTGGATGAAATTTGGGGGAATTTTTGCAGGTTTTGGTGAATTTTGGGTGAATTTGGGGGGAAATTTTGGGACAAAATTTTGGGTGAATTTGGGTCAATTTGGGGAAAAAATTTTGGGGGAATTTTGGAAGACATTTTGTGGGGAATTTGGGTGAATTTTGGGGAAAATCTGGGGTGAATTTTGGGTGGAATTTTGGGTAATTTTTGAATGAAATTTTGTGCGAATTTTGTTGAATTTGGGGGTGAATTTCGGGAAAAATTTTGGGATCAATTTGGTGAATTTTAGGGAAATTTTGGGTGAATTTTTGGAAATTTTGGGTGAATTTTTGGAAATTTTGGGTGAATTTTGAGGTCAATTTGGGGGGAATTTTGGGAGAACATTTTGGATCAATTTTGGGTGAATTTGGGGGGAATTTGGGGTTAATTTTGGGGAATTTTTGGGGAACTTTGGGGTCAATTTGGAGAAGAATTTTGGGGTGAATTTTGGTGGAATTTTGGGTAAATTTTGGGTGAAATTTTGTGCAAATTTTGTTGAATTTGGGGTGAATTTGGGGTCAATTTTGGGAAAAATTTGGGATCAATTCGGTGAGGAATTTTGGGGAAATTTTGGGTGAATTTTGGGTGAATTTTTGGAAATTTTGGGGTGAATTTTGAGGTCAATTTGGGGGGAATTTTGGGAGAAAGTTTTGGGTCAATTTTGAGTGAATTTGGGGGGGAATTTGGGGTTAATTTTGGGGGAATTTTGGAGGTAATTTTGGGGAATTTTTGGGGAACTTTTTAGTAATTTTGGGGTCAGTTTGGGGAGGAATTTTGGGGTGAATTTTGTGGAATTCGGGAGACATTTTGGGGAGGAATTTTTGGTGAATTTTGGGTGGAATCTTGGGAAATTTTGGGGGAATTTGGGAGGAAGTTTAAGGTCAATTTGGTGAGAAATTTTGGGGCGAATTTTGGGGAAATTTGGGGTGGATTTGGGTGAATTTTGGGTGAATTTTGGTTCAATATTTGGTGAATGAAAGGGGGGGGATTTGGGGGATATTTTGGGTGAATTTTTGCGGATTTTGGGGAATTTCAGGTGGAATTTTGAGGTCAATTTTGGGGAAACTTTGGGTGAATTTTTGAGAATTTTGGAGGGAATTTTGGGAGAATTTTTGAGAATTTTGGGAGGAATTTTGAGAGTAAATTTTTCATAATTTTTGGGGAAACTTTGGGTGAATTTTTAGGAATTTTGGGAGAATTTTCGGGACTTTTGGGGGGAATTCTGAGGGTAAATTTTTCATGATTTTGTGGAAATTTTGGGTGAATTTATGGGAATTTTGGGTGAATTTTTGGGACTTTTGGGGGGAATTTTAAGGGTAAATTTTTCATATTTTTGGGGTAATTCCGGGTGGTTTTTCGTGCACATTTTATGCAAATTTATGCAAATTTCCCCCTCTCTCCCCCAGGCCATGAAGGAAGCCCCGCCCCGCCCCACCCCAGTGGGCGGAGCCACGCCGGGCAGGATGGGCGGAGCTTCCCCAAGCCCCGCCCCTTTGTCAGAGGGGGCGGGGCCTGACCGCTCCTCATTGGGCGTGGCCTCGGGCAGGGGGCGTGGCCAGCACAGGCCCCTCCCCCTTCGCTGTTACCGGCGCCGCGGGCGGCGGCTCCGCCTCTTCCGTTGGCTCCGCCTCCTTTTATCCCGGGGGGCGGGGCTTTGGGGCGCCAGGCCACGCCCACGCCGGGCCACGCCCACCCAGGGGCGGGGCAAACCCCTCGTCCAATCAAAACCGAGCGAGGGGATGCTCCGCCCACTGGCGGGGTTGGACACGCCCCTTCCCGCCATGGACACGCCCCTTTCGTCGCTGGCCACGCCCCTTCTGGCGATGGACACGCCCCTTTCTTCGCTGGCCACGCCCCTTTCCGCCATGGACGCGCCCCTCCCCCTGCCCGGGGTGGGGGAGGGGGCGGACGGAGGTGAGGAGGGGGAGGGGCTTAAAGTTTGGGGGGAGGGGTTAAATTTAGGAGGGGCTAAAATTTTGTGGGTGGGGCTAAAATTTGAGGGAGGGGCCAAAATTTGGTGGGTGGGGCCAAAATTTAGGGGAGGGGCTTAAATTGTGGGAGTGGTTTAAATGGTGGGTGGGGCTTTAATTTGGGGAGGGGCCTAAATTTGGGGAGGGGCTTAAATTGTGGGAGGGGCTTAAATTTTGGGGAGGGGCATAAAATTTGGGGGAGGGGCCTAAATTTAGGAGGAGCTTAAATTTGGGGGAGGGGCCAAAATGGGGGGTGGGGCTTAAATTTCTGGGAGGGGCTTAAATAAATTAGGGGCTTAAATTTGGGGGAGGGGCCAAAATCTGGGGGAGGGGCCTAAATGGTGGGGGAGGAGCTTAAACTTTATAAGGGGGGGGCCAAAATTGGGGGGTGGGGTTAACCCCCCTAATTTTAGGGGGGTGTGGCCTATTTGTAGCCCCTCCCCCCTCCCCAATATTTAAATTTTTAATTTTCAGGTCCCGCCCTGAACGGTCTGGGGGCGGGGCCAGGCCCGGGCTGCCCCTCCCCCCCTGCCCGGGGCCAATCCTGATCAGCAACGTCACCGGAGGGGGCGGGGCCGAGGCGGGGCCACGCCCCCCGGCGGGTTTGGCCACGCCCCCCGCCCGGGCCACGCCCCCCGGGGGTCAGCCCAGCCCCCCCCTGCGGGAGGAGCACGTGACCTGCGTCCAGAGTGAGTGACGTCATCGATGATGTCATCGCTGACGTCATAGCGGGAATGGTGACGTCATCAGGGGCGGGGTTCGGGGTTGTGATGTCATCAAGTGCGGGGTTTGGGGTGGTGATGTCATCAAGGAGGGAAATTTTGGGGATTTTTGGGGGGGATTTTGGGAGGTTTCGGGTGGATTTGGGGGAAATTTGGGGGTTTTGGGGATTTTGGGTGGAATTTTGGGATTTCGCAGAATTTGGGTGGAATTTTGGGGATTTTGGATGTAATTTCTGTATTTCGGGGATTTTGGGTGAAATTTTTGGGGATTTGGGGTGGAATTTTTGGATTTCGGGGATTTTGGGTGGAGTTTTGGGATTTTGGGGGCTTTGGGTGGAATTTGGGGATTTTGGGTGGAAATTTGGGGTTTTCGGTGGAAGTTTGAGAATTTGGGGGATTTTGGGTGGAATTTTGGGATTTTGGGGATTTTGGGTGGAATTTTCAGAATTTTGGGTGGAATTTCAGGGATTTTAGGGGGAAATTTGGGGTTTTGGGGATTTTTGGTAGAATTTCTGGGATTTTGGGTGGAATTTTGGGATTTCGCAGATTTGGGGTCGAATTTTCGGGATTTTGGGTGGAAATTTAAAGATTTTGGGTGGAATTTTTGGATTTCGGGGATTTTGGGTGAGATTTCAGGGATTTTGGGCATTTTGGGCGGGATTTTTGGGGATTTGGGTCGAATTTCTGGATTTTGGGGATTTGGGGTGGAATTTTGGGATTTCACGGATTTGGGGTCGAATTTTGGGGATTTTGGGTGGAATTTTGGGGATTTTGGGTGGAATTTTGGGATTTTGGGTGGAATTTTAGGGATTTTGGGTGGACTTTTAGGGATTTTGGGTGGACTTTTAGGGATTTTGGGTGGATTTCGACTGGAATTTCTCTCATTTTCTGGGGGAATTTTTTTGGATTTTGTGGTGGAATTTTGTGAATTTTGGCCAGAATTTTTTCTGGAATTTTTGGGGATTTTATCCGTCCCTTTTGAGATTTTCTAAATTCCGGGTGTAAATTCGGGAATTTTGGGTGGATTTCGACTGGAATTTCTCTGATTTTCCGGGGGGCATTTTTGTGGATTTTGGGGTGTAATTTTGCGGATTTTGGGGTGGAATTTTTGTGGATTTTTGGGGTGGAATTTTGCCGATTTTGGGGTGTAATTTTGCCGATTTTTGTGTGTAATTTTGCCGATTTCGGTCGGATTTTTTCGGGATTTTTCGCGGGATTTTCGGCCTTTCTTCCGGGCCTCTGGAATTCCGGGAATTTTGGGTGTAAATTCGGGAATTTTGGGCCTCCAGGCATCCTGGACGAGTTCCTTCAGGCCTACGGGAGCCTCATCCCCGTCAGCGCCGACGAGGTCGTGGAGAAACTCGAGGACATTTTCCAGCAGGAGTTCAGCACCCCCCAGAGGTACCAAAATTATGGAATTTTATGGAATTTTTTTGGGAATTTTTTTGGGAATTTCAGGGCGCTCCTGGAGGGGGATTTGGGAATTTTTTTGGGGGATTTTTGGCGATTTTTAGTGAATTTTTTGGGATTTTTTTGGAGAATAAAGTGGTTTTTTAGTGAATTTTTTGGGATTTTTTAAAGAATATTGGGGATTTTTAGGGAATTTTAGGGATTTTTTCAGACTATAGTTGATTTTTAGGGTACTTTTGAGGATTTTTTTTGAGAATAAAGTGGATTTTTAGCGAATATTAGGAATTTTTTGAGAATATAGTGAATTTTTAGGGACTTTTGGGGGATTTTTTAAAAAATATTGGGGATTTTTAGGGAATTTTAGGGATTTTTTGAGAATATTGGGGATTTTTAGTGAATTTTTGGGAATTTTTTTTGAGAATATAGTGGATTTTTAGGGAAATTTTGTAGATTTTTTTTTAGAATTTATGGGATTTTATTTAGAAATTTTTTTTGGGAATTTCGGTTCCATTTTTTTGGTAATTAGGGAGAAATTTTAATTTTCTCCTGGTGCCTTTTCTTGGAGTTTTTATTTTGGTTTTTTTTGTTTTGTTTTCTTTGTGATGGGTTTTTTGGGTGGTTGTTTTTGGGGTTGTTTTGGGAATTCTGGGTCAATTTAAACAGATTTTTTTTTTTGTTTTTTTTGGGCTTTTTTGATTTCTTTCCGTTTCTTTCATGGATTTTTTGGGGTATTTTTTGGGGGGAATTTTTTGGGGTTTTTTTGTTTGTTTTTTCCACATTTTCACTGATGTTTTTGGAGATTTTTCCAGGATTTTTTCAGGAATTTTTTTTTGGTTATTTTTTGAGAATTTTTTTTGGGAATTACAGTTCCATTTTCCAGGAATTCCAGGTTCTATTTTTTTGTTAATTACGGGAAATTTTACGCGGTTTTTTGAGGGTTTTTTTTTGTTTTTAGTTTATTTTATTTTCAGTGGGTTGTTTTGGGAATTCTGGGTCATTTAAAGAGATTTTTTTTTTAAATTATTTTTTTGGTAATTATGTGGAATTTTAGGTGGTTTTGGGTGGCTTTTTTTTGATTTGTTATTTTTTTTTATTTTTTTGGTGGGTTTTTTTTGGCTGTTTTATTTTGGTTTTTGGGGCGGTTTTGAGAATTCTGCATCATTTAAACCAAATTTTTTTTATCATTTTTTAACCTTTTTTCAATTTCTCCCCCTTCCTTTCACCGATTTTTCCGGGGATTTTTTTTTTGATTTTTTTGGGTTTTTTGTTTGTTTGTTTTTTCCGCAATTGCACGGATTTTTCCATGGATTTTTCCAGGATTTTTTCAGTAATTTTTTTTTGTTACTTTTGAGATTTGTTTTTTGGGAATTATCGTTCCATTTTCCAGGAATTCAATTTTTTGGTAATTACGGGGGAATTTTCGGTGTTTTTTGGAGGGTTTTTTTTGAGGGTTTTTTTTTTGGTTTTTTGGGTTTTATTTTTTGTTTTTCAGTGGATTTTTTTGGCTGTTTTATTTTGCTTTTTGGTGTGGCTTTGAGAATTCTGAGTCAATTTAAACAGATTTTTTTTTGTTTTTTGGGCTTTTTTTGACTTCTTTTCGCGATTTTTCCACGGATTTTTCCGGGGTTTTTTTTAGGAAACAACTCGTTAATTTTTCTATTTCCATTTTCCCTACCCCCAACTCCTATTTTTGGGCTATTTTTGGGATCCAGGCGCGGCTCGGTGCAGCAGCTGCTCCAGTCCTACCAGCGGCTCCCCGGCTCGGCGCTGCTCCGCGGGTTCCGCGTCAGCTACAAGCGCCACGTGCTCACCATGGACGACCTGCAGACGCTCTACGGCCCCAACTGGCTCAACGACCAGGTTCGGGGTGAAAAACGGGGATTTTGGGAAAAATGGGGGTTTTGGGGGGTTTTGGGGGTTTTTGGGGGATTTTTGGGGGGTTTTTGGGGGAATTTTTAATGACTTTTTCACATTTAATTTGGGATTTTTGGGGTTTTTTTCCCTGGGTTTTGGGGTGGTTTATGAAGGTCTGGGGGGAATTTTGGGGATTTTTGGGGGATTTTTTTCAGGATTTATTGTGATTTTTTGGGGTTTTTTGGGGAATTTTTGGGATTTTTTTTGGGAATTTTTGGGATTTATGGGGGTTTTTGGAGAAATGTTTGGGATTTTTTGGGGGTTTTTTTGGGGATTTTTAGGGGTTTTTAGGGAAATTTTTGGCGTTTTTTAGGGATTTTTTGGGGTCTTTTTTGGATTTTTTTGGGGCTTTTTGGGGATTTCTTTGTGGTTTTTTTGGGATTTTTTTGGGATTTTTTTTGGATTTTTTGTGGGATTTTTGGGGATTTTTGGGGATTTTTTGGGGGACTTCTGGGAATTTTTGGGGGATTTTTGGGATTTTTTTTTGATTTTCTGGGGAATTATAGGGATTTTTTGAGGGATTTATTGGGATTTTTTTGGGATTTCTTGGGGTTTTTTGGGATTTTTGGGGATTTTTTTTGGGAATTTTTGGGATTTTTGGGGAATCTTGAGGATTTTTTGGGGGATTTTTAATGATTTTTTCGCATTTTATTTGGGATTTTTGGGGGATTTTATGGGACATTTTTGAGGGATTTTTGGGGAAATGTTTGGGATTTTTTGGGTTTTTTTTGGGGATTCTTTAGGGGTTTTTTTGGAAATTGTTGGGATTTTTTCGGAAATTTTTGGGATTTTTTTGGGGGGATTTTTGGGAATTATTTGGGATTTTTTGGGAGATTTCTTGGGGGTTATTTGGAATTTTTTGGGGATTTTTTTATTTTTGGGGGATTTTTGGGAATTTCTGGGGAATTTTTGGGATTTTTTGGGACTTTTTGGTGGTATTTTTGGGATTTTTTTTGGGATTTGTGGGGGTTTTCTGGGAAATTTTTGTGATTTTGGGGGGATTTTTTGGGGGATTTTTTGGGAAATTTTTGGGATTTTCTGTGGAATTTTTTGGATTGTTTGGGGATTTTCTGGGGAATTTTTGAGATTTTTTTTGGGATTTTTTTAGGGATTTTTTGGGGATTTTTTTGGCATTTTTTGGGGTTTTTTGGGAATTTTTGGGGGATTTTTTTGGGGATTTTCTGGGGATTTTCTGGGGATTTTTGGGGATTTTTTGGGGATTTTTTGGGGAATTTTTGGGATTTTTTGGGCAATTTTTTGGGAGGATTTTGGGATTTTTTGGGGAATTTTTCCTTGTTTTGGGGGTATTTTTTGGGCTGTTTTTGGGATACTTTTGGTGGTTTTGCCGGGTTTTTGGTTACTTTTGGAGATTTGGGTTAATTTTTGTATATTTTGGGTTATTTCGGGTCCCCGCAGGTGATGAACATGTACGGGGACCTGGTGATGGACGCCGTGCCCGACAAGGTCAGGGGGCGGGGCCTGAGGGGGCGGGGCCCGGGTGGGCGTGTCCCAGGTGAGGTGGGCGTGTCCCAGGTGAGGTGGGCGTGTCCAGGTGAGGTGGGCGTGTTCCAGTTTAGGTGGGCGTGTCCAAAGGTGTGTCCAGGTGAGGTGGGCGTGTCCAAGAGTGTGTCCAGGTGAGGTGGGCGTGGCAAAAGGTGTGTCCCAGGTGAGGTGGGCGTGTCCCTTTGAGTGTCCAGGTGAGGTGGGCGTGTCCAGGTGAGGTGGGCATGTCCATGGGTGTGTCCCAGGTGTGATGGGCGTGTCCCAGGTGTGGTGGGCGTGTCCCAGGTGTGTCCAGGTGAGGTGGGCGTGTCCTTGGGCGTGTCCCAGGTGAGGTGGGCGTGTCCAAAGGTGTGTCCCAGGTGTGGTGGGCGTGTCCCAGGTGCGATGGGCGTGGTCCCAGGTGAGGTGGGCGTGTCCAATGTGGGGTGGGCGTGTCCCAGGTGTGGTGGGCGTGTCCCAGGTGAGGTGGGCGTGTCACAGGGCGTGTCCCAGGTGCGATGGGCGTGGTCCAGGTGAGGTGGGCGTGTCCCTGGGCGTGTCCCAGGTGAGGTGGGTGTGTCCAGGTGAGGTGGGCGTGTCCCTGGGCATGTCCCAGGTGAGGTGGGCGTGTCCAGGTGAGGTGGGCGTGTCCAAAGGTGTGGCCCAGGTGTTATGAGCGTGTCCCTCACGGGATGGGCGTGTCCCACGTGAGGTGGGCGTGGTCCCAGCCGAGGTGGGCGTGTCTCAGGTGAGCCCCTCCCCCCCCTTTCAGGTCCATTTCTTCAACTCCTTTTTCTACGACAAACTTCGCACCCGCGGCTACGAGGGCGTCCAGCGCTGGACCAAAAACGTGAGGGGCGGGGCTTAAATGGGCGTGGCCAGGTGTGGGCGTGGCCAGGTGAAGATTCCTACAGGTGTGGGCGTGGCTCTAAGCAAAGGGCGGGACCAATAAAATAAAGGGGGAGGGGCTTAAATGGGTGTGGTCCTGTATGGGTGTGGCCAGGTGTGGGCGTGGCCAGGTGTGGGCGTGGTCATTGGGAATTTTTGGGGATTTTTGATTAATTTATTGGGCTTTTTCTGCCATTTTTTAGGGTTTTTTTCATCATTTTTTTTGGTGGTTTCGGAGGCGGTTTTGGGACATTCAAAGTGGGGAATTCGGGATTTTTTTGGAGGAAATTTTTGGAATAAATTTGCAAGAATTTTTTGGGGAATTTTTTGGGATTTTCCAGGAACTGTGGGGATTTTTAAAGTGATTTTTTTTTTTTTTATTTTTTCTGGGGATTTGAGGGGGTTTTGGCTGTTTTTGTGGTTATTTTCAGGTTTTTTTGGGTATTTCAGGGTTTTTTTTGGGCTGCTTTCATTTTTTTAGGCTATTTTAGGTATTTTTGGGCTGTTTTCCGTGGTTTTTGTTTAACTTCAGGAATTTCGGGCTGGTTTTGGGATGTTTTGAGTATTTTTGGGCTGTTTTTCGTATTTTTAGGCTGTTTTTGGTATTTTTGGGCCATTTTAGGTATTTTTGGACTGTTTTAGTGGGTTTTGTTTATTTCTGGCTATTTTGAGCTGTTTTTTGTTTATTTTTGGGTATTTTGGGCCGGTTCTGGCTGTTTTCAGTATTTTTTGGCTGTTTACAATTTTTTTGGGGCTTTTTTTGGTATTTTTGGGCTGTTTTCTGTATTTTTGGGCCGTTTTCGGTTGTTTTTGTTTATTTTTGGGTATTTTGGGCTGTTTTTTGTTTATTTTTGGGTATTTTGAGCTGGTTTTGGGGCTGTTTTTGGTATTTTTGGACTGCTTTTGGAATTTTTGGACAGCTTTCGGTATTTTAGGCTTTTTTCAGTATTTTCAGGCTTTTTTCGGTATTTTTGAGCTATTTTCAGTATTTCCGGGCTGTTTTCAGTGGTTTTTTGTTTATTTTTGGGTATTTTGGGCTTGTTTTTCGGCTGTTTTTGGTATTTTCGGACCATTTTTGGTTATTTTGGGCTCTTTTCAGTATTTTTGGGCTATTTTCGGTATTTTCAGGCTGTTTTCAGTGCTTTTTGTTTATTTTTGGGTATTTCGGGCTGATTTTTGTGCTGTTTTTGGTACTTTCGGGCCATTTTCGGTAGTTTAGGGCTGTTTTCGGTATTTTCGGGCCATTTTTGGAATTTTAGGGCTGCTTTTGGTATTTCCGGGCTGTTTTCACTGTTTTTTGTTTATTTTTGGCTATTTTGGGCTGTTTTTTGTTTAATTTTGGGAATTTTCTGCCGGTTTTGGTTGTTTTCAGTATTTTTGGGCCGTTTTCTGTATTTTCGGGCTTTTTTTGGTATTTTCAGGCTTTTTTCGGTATTTTTTGGCTATTTTCAGTATTTTTTGGCTGTTTTCGGTGTTTTCTGTTTATTTTTGGGTATTTTGGGCTGGTTTTTGGTCCATTTTCAGTATTTTTGGGCTGTTTTCGGTATTTTCGGGCTATTTTTCTTATTTTCTGGCTATTTTTGGTATTTTTGAGCTATTTTCAGTATTTTTTGGCCGTTTTCGGTGTTTTTTGGGTTTTTTGGGGTATTTTGGGCTTGTTTTTAGGCAGTTTTCAGTATTTTTGGTCCGTTTTTGGTATTTTCAGTCTATTTTGGGTATTTTCAGTCTATTTTGGGTATTTTCAGGCCATTTTTGGAATTTTCAGGCTATTTTCAGTATTTCCACGCTGTTTTCAGTGTTTTTTGTTTCTTTTTGGTTATTTTGGGCTGTTTTTTGTTTATTTTTGGGCATTTTGGGCTGTTTTTTGTTAATTTTTTGTTTATTTATGGGTATTTCAGGCTGTTTTTTGTGTATTTTTGGGTATTTTGGGCTGTTTTTTGTTTATTTTGGGGTATTTCGGGCTGTTTTTTTTGGCTGGATTTGGGTATTTCAGGCTGGTTTTTTGGGCCGTTTTTGGTTATTTCCAACTGTTTTATGTGCTTTTTTTGGTTATTTCATGCTGTTTTTTGGGCCGTTTTCGTTATTTTCATGCCGTTTTCGCTCCATTTTGACTATTTCGGTTCCGTTTTCGGTATTTTTGGCAGGTGGACATTTTCGGGAAGGAGCTGCTGCTGATCCCCATCCACCTGGAGGTTCACTGGTCGCTGGTGGCCGTGGACGTGGGGCGCAGAACCATCACCTACTTCGACTCCCAGCGAACCCTCAACCGCCGCTGCCCCAAGGTGGGCGGGGCCCCAAAAATGCCAAAATTCAGCCCAAAATCCCCCCCGAAAATCCAGCGAGAATCGCCTGAAAAATGCCCCAAAAAACCCAAATTTCCCTACTAAAAATCTGCCCAAAAAATAAAAAAAATTCCTCCCAAAAATCCACCCCAAAAATCCCAAAATTCACCCCAAAACCCCTCCAGAAAATCCACCAAGATTCGCCCTGATAATCCCCAAAAAAATCCAAAAATTCCTCCCAAAAAATCCACCCAAATCGTCCCAAAAATATGCCAAAAATTCTCCCAAAAAATCCCGAAATTCCTCCCAAAAATCTGCTCCAAATCGTCCCAAAAATGGCCCCAAAATTCCCCCCAAATATCCCAGAATTCCACCCCAAATCCCCCCCAAAATTCCAGAAATTCTCCCAAAAAAACGGGGTTAAAATTTGGGTGGATTTAGTTGGAATTTCTCCCCATCTGTTCTTCATTTCGGGCTAAAATTTAATTTATTTTGGGGCAAAATGGGTTAAGTGGGCGGGGTTTGGGTCAAAAAGGGGGCGTGGCTTTCCAAAAGGGGGCGTGGCTTCCCCAAAAAATGGGGTTAAAATTTGGGTGGGTTTGGTTGGAATTTGTCCCCATAATTTCTTTATTTTGGGGTTAAAATTTAATTTATTCAGGGGAAAAATGGGTTAAATGGGCGGGGTTTGGGTCCAAAAGTGGGCGTGGTTATTCTAATAAGGGGCGTGGCCACAGGGTTAAAATTTGGAGGGGATTGGTTCTTATTTAACCGCGCCCACTTGTTATTTTGGGCCAAAATTTGCATAATTGTGGTCCAAAAAATGGTTAAATCCGGCCCTAAATGTGGGCGTGGTCAATCCAAAAGGGGGCGTGGTTATGTTAATGAGTAAAGGGGTGTGGCTTGGACGGGCAAAGAATTCAAATTATGATGTGAATTTAAAAATAACTCATTAAAATTTGTGCTAATTAAAGGGTGGGAGGGGCCTAAGGGGGTGTGGCAAGTGGGCGTGGCTTAATGGGGGTGGAGTCTGATTGGGTGTGGCAAGTCGGCGTGGCTTAATGGGTGGGAGGAGCCTCAATAAATGGGCGTGGCTTCACTTTCAGGGGGCGTGGCTTCACAATTAGAGGGCGTGGCCTGAGTTTAGTGGGCGGGGCTTGATGGTGAATTAATGAGGGGGCGTGGTCAGAGTGGGAGGGGCCAAACCCGCTGACCACGCCCCTTTTTTGGCCCCGCCCACAGCACATCTGCCGCTACCTGCAGGCGGAGGCGGACAAGAAGGAGCGGCCGGATTTCCGCGAGGGATGGAGGGGCGCCTTCAAAATGGTCAGAGGGGGCCCGAAATCCCCCGAAATTCACCCAAAAACGTCCCCGGGAATGGCACAAAAGTGTCCCGAAAATCTGCCAAAAATCCCACGGAAATGCCCCGAAAATCCCCTGAAAATCTCCCGAAAATCCCTCAAAAATCCCCCAAAAATCTTTCGAAAATTTTCAGAAAATGCCCTGAAAATTCCCCAAAAATCTCCCGAAAATCTCACGAAAATCTCCCAAAAATCCTCCAAAAATCTCCTGAAAATGCCCCGAAAATCTCTCGAAAATCTCCTGAAAATGCTCAAAAAATCTCCCAGAAATCCTTTGAAAATCCCCCAAAAATCTCCAGAAAATCCCCCGAAAATCTCCTGAAAATCCCCCAAAAATCCCCCAAAAATCTCCTGAAAATCTCCCGAAAATATCCCAAAAATCCCCCAAAAATCCCCCAAAAATCCCCCGAAAATCCCCTGAAAATCCCCCAAAAATCCCCCAAGTATCTCCTGAAAATGACCCGAAAATCCCCCAAAAATCTCCCGAAAATCCCCCAAAAATCTCCTGGAAAATGTCCCGAAAATCCCCCAAAAATCTCCTGAAAATGCCTCAAAAATCTCCCGGAAGTCCCCCGAAAATCCCCCAAAAATCTCCCGAAAATCTCCCGAAAATCCTCCGAAAATCCCCCGTAAATTCCCCAAAAATCTCCTGAAAATCTCCCGAAAATATCCCAAAAATCCCCCGAAAATCTCCTGAAAATCCCCCGAAAATCTTCCAAAAATCTCCTGAAAATCCCCAGAAATTCCCCGAAAATCTCCCGAAAATCCCCTGAAAATCCCCCAAAAAAATCCCAAAATTCTCCACAAAATACCCTAAAAATCCCCTAAAAACTCCCAAAAATCCCCTAAAAATCCCCCACAAAATCTCCTAAAAAACCCCAAAAAATCCCCCCCAAAAAACCAAAAAATCCCCAAAATTCACCAAAAATCCCCCCCAAATTCCCAAAATTCCTGAAAATCCCAAAAATCCTCAAATTTTGGTTTTTTTCCCCCAGAACGTGGCCCGGCAGAACAACGACAGCGACTGCGGCGCCTTCGTGCTGCAGGTGAGCGAAATTCGGGAATTTTGGGGAAATTTTGGGAAATTTTGGAGAAATTCAGGGAAAATTTGGGATAATTTGGGGAATTTTTGGGGAAATTTGGGGATTTAGGGGGAAATTCGGTAAAAATTTGGGGATTTTTTGTGGAATTGAGGGGATTTTTGGAGAAATTTGGGAATTTTGGGGTATTTTGTGGGGAAATTTGGGATTTTTTGAGGGATTTTGGGGGTTTTAAGGGGAATTTTGGAGTAGATTTTGGGGGAAATTTGAGAATTTTGGTGGAATTTTGGGTTATGTGGGGTTTTAAGGTTAATTTTTGGGGAAATTTGGGGATTTTTGGGATTTTGGGGAAAATTTGGGGGAATTTTGGCTGAATTTTGGGGGATTTTGGGGAGTTTTAAGGGGAATTTTGGGTGAATTTGGAGGGGATTTTTGGGGAAATTCAGGAATTTTGGGTTTTTTTTGAATTTTGGGGGAATTTGGGGTGGATTTGGGGGGGAATTTTGGGGGAAATTTGGTGGATTTTTGGGGTTATTCTGGGTGGATTTTTGGGAGGAATTTTGGGATATTTGGGGGAACTTTTGGGATTTTTGGGGTGGATTTCTGGGAGGAATTTTGGGATTTTTGGGGTGGATTTTTGGGAGAATTTCTGGAATTTTTGGGGGGATTTGGGGTGGAATTTTGGGGGGGAATTTTTTGGATGAATTTTAAGGGAATTCTGGGATATTTGGGGGAAATTTTTGGCACAATTTTGGGATTTTTGGGGTGGATTTTTGGGAGAATTTCTGGAATTTTGGGGCGGATTTGGGGTGGATTTTTTGGGGAATTTTGGGGGAAATTTGGTGGATTTTTGGGGCTATTTGGGGTGGATTTTTGGAAAGAATTTTGGGATTTTTGGGGTGGATTTTTGGGAGAATTTTTGGAATTTTTGGGGTGGATTTTTAGGAGGAATTTTGGGATTTTTGGGGCGGATTTTTGGGCGGAATTTCGGGTTTTTTGGGGCATTTTTCAGGCAATTCTGGCTGGATTTTCAGGAGGGATTTTGGGCTGAATTTTGGGATTTTTGGGGGCAAATTTTTTGGGGTAAATCCTGATATTTTTGGGTTTTTTTGTCCCCCCAGTACTGCAAATTCCTGGCCCTGGGCCGCCCGTTCAGCTTCACGCAGCAGGACATGCCCCACCTGCGCCGCCTGATGTACAAGGAGCTCTGCCACTGCCAACTCGCCCTTTGACCCCCAAAATTTTGGGAATTCCTCCCAAATTCCCAAATCCCAAAAAAAACCCCAAAAAAACGCAAAAAACCGCGCGGAAATCGGGCTCAGAACGGCCAAAATACGGCAAAAAATGTGAATTTTGGCGGAGGTGGGCGGGGCTTAAAGGAGGTGGGCGGGGCTTAATGGGCCCAAAATTTTGGGAATTTTTTGGATTCCTGAAAAATTTGAAAATTCCCAAAAAAATTCTCAGAAAAATGCAAAAAAACCCGCGGAAATCGGCCTCAAAATGGGGAAAAAATGGGAATTTTTGGAACGGTGTGGGCGGGGTTTAAGGGAGGGGGGCGGGGCTTAATGGGCCCAAAATTTTGGGAATTTTTGGGATTCTGAAAAATTGGAAAAATCCCCCCAAAAAAAACCCCCGAAAAATCCCAAAAAGCTGCAAAAAAAACCCCAAGAAAAAGTCAAAAAAACCACTGAAAAATCCCCAAAAAACCCACAAAAATTCCCCAAAAACTCCAAAAATTACCCAAAAATTCTCCAAATTCTCCAAAAATTCCCCAAAATTCCCCGTTCCCAAAAAATTCCCCATAAATTCCCAAATTTTCCCCCAAAATTCCCAAAATGCCAAAAAAATCTGAAAAATTCCCCCAAATTCCAAAAATTCGCCAAAAATTCCACAAAATCACCCCAAAAATTCTCAAAATTTCCTCAAAAATCTCCAAAAATTGCAAAAAAAAAAAATCTCCCCAAAAAAATTCTCCAAAAATTCCCAAAATTCCCCCCAAAAAATCTCAAAAAATTCCCAAAAAATCAAAATATTCTCCAAAAATTCCCCCAAAATTCCCAAAAATTCCCATTTTGGGGGTGGGGGAGGGGCCGGGGAGGTTTTGGGCTCCTTAAATTCCCCCAAATTTCCCCAAATTTCCCCAAATTTCCAAAAATTTCCCCGAATTTCCCCGAATTTTTCTTTTCGGGGCCGTTGCAGAAAAATTTTGGGAATAAAAAGAGAAAAAAATCCCAAATTTTGGCTCTGGGGGTGGGGGAGGGGAGGGGGAGTTTGGGAGGAATTTTGGGGCAATTTTGGGGGAATTTTGGGTTTTTTGGGAGGAATTTTGGGGAATTTTGGGACATTTTTTGGGAGATTTTTTGGGGCATTTTGGGAGATTTTTTGGGAGGAATTTTGGGACAGTTTTTTGGGGGCATTTTGGGAGATTTTTTGGGAGGAATTTTGGGACAGTTTTGGGGGATTTTGGGATATTTTTTGTGGGGATTTTGGACATTTTTGGCGGAATTTTGGGACTTTTTTGTGGGGATTTTGGGACATTTTTGGGACATTGTTGAGGTGAATTTTGGAATATTTGGGGGAATTTTTGAATATTTTTGGGAGTTTTTTGAGGGGATTTTTGGACATTTTTTGGGGGGGATTTTGGGACATCTTTGTGATATTTTTATGGATATTTTGGGACATTTTTGGGAGGATTTTGGGACATTTTTGGGGGGATTTTTTGGGAATTTTGAGACTTTTTTTGGAGATTTTTTGGGGCATTTTGGGAGATTTTTTGGGGGGAATTTTGGGACCTTTTCGCGGAATTTTGGGACATTTTTTGGGGGGATTTTGGGACATTTTTGGGACAGTGCTGAGGTGGATTTTGGAATATTTTGGGGGAAATTTTGAATATTTTTGGGAATTTTTTTGGGCGGGATTTTGGGACATCTTTGTGAAATTTTTTTGGAAGTTTTGGGACATTTTTGGGGGGATTTTGGGACTTTTTTGTGACATTTTTGGGGGAGATTTTGTCACTTTTCCTGCGATATTTTTGGACTTTTTTGCGTCATTTTGGGACATTTTTTCGCGTCATTTTGGGACATTTTTTGGATGAGTTTTGGGACATTTCCCGGCCCATTTTTTAAGACATTTTGGGCCATTTTTGGGGTCATTTTGGGCCATTTTTGGGCCATTTTCGCCCAATTCCGATCCGCCGTTCCGGGCGGGACTGACCCATTCCGCCGCGGGGGGGGGGGGGGGAGGGGGAAGCACCGCCCACCTCCCCTTCCCCTCCCCCACCACAATTCCCGTGCGCGGCCCCTTTAAGAGCCCCTCCACCCCTTTTCTTTTTTTTGGGGTTTCCCCCCAAAATCCATTTTGGCCTCTCCCATTTAGCCCAAAATTTTGATTTTTTCCCCCCCCCTCCCCTTAATGGTTTAACCCAACCGCGTGGCCACGCCCCTTCTCCCATTGTCCCGAAGCGCGCGCGGCGCTCCGCCAATCAGCGCGCGGCGTGGGCGTGGCTTGAGGGCGGAAGGAACCAATGGCGGCGCGGGGGGGGCGCGGCCTCGGCCGCCTCATAAAGCGGCGCCGCGCGGGGGGGGAGCGGAGCGGAGCGCGGCGATGTCGGCGAGTCACGACAGCAGGTACGATACGGGGCGATACCACCTCCCACGACAGCGCGGGGGGGGTGGGAGAGACCCGCCGTGATCCTGAGGGAGAGGCGGAACAAACGGAATCATCCCCCCCGCGTGAGGCGAATCGGCGCTTTGGCGCCGTCGCGATTCGCTGAGGGGAACCTCGCGATTTGTCGCGTCACCCACCGAGGGTTTTTTTGGGGTTTTTTAGGGTTTTTTGCCGGTTTTGGGTGTTTTTTGGGCGGTTTTTAATGAATTTCTCCCCCCCCCTCCCCCGCCCACGTGGTCGGCGCCGCGCGCGCGCCTCCATTGTTCCCCCCCCCGCCTCCCCCGGCGCGCGGCGGGCGTGATGACGTCAGGAGGAACGCGCCGCGCTGATTGGTCAATTCGGGGGGATGTGGGCGGGGCTTTGCCTCCACTCGGCCGCGTGGTCGGGGGGGAAGTCGGAGCTACTTCCGGTCACGTGGGAGGTGCGGGGTAATGACGTAATGCAGTGAGGTTATGACGTCATTTGGCGGATTTTAACCCTTTTTCCTCCTCCCAGATCTCGCGAGAGCGGCCCCGAGGGGATGGAGCCGGACGGGGTCATCGAGGTCAGGAACTGGGACAAACTGGGAGGGACTGGGAGGGGTTAAAGTTAAACTGGGACGGACTGGGAGGGGTTAAAGTTAAACTGGGAATAACTGGGAGGGGTTAAAGTTAAACTGGGACAAACTGGGAGGGGTTAAAGTTATACTGGGACAAACTGGGAGGGGTTAAAGTTAAACTGGGACAAACTGGGAGGGGTTAAAGTCAAACTGGGACGGACTGGGAGGGGTTAAAGTTAAACTGGGACGGACTGGGAGGGGTTAAAGTTAAACTGGGACGGACTGGGAGGGGTTAAAGTTAAACTGGGATGGACTGGGAGGGGTTAAAGTTAAACTGGGACAAACTGGGAGGGGTTAAAGTCAAACTGGGATGGACTGGGAGGGGTTAAAGTTATACTGGGATAAACTGGGAGGGGTTAAAGTTATACTGGGATGGACTGGGAGGGGTTAAAGTTAAACTGGGACAAACTGGGAGGGGTTAAAGTTATACTGGGACAAACTGGGAGGGGTTAAAGTTAAACTGGGACAAACTGGGAGGGGTTAAAGTTAAACTGGGATGGACTGGGAGGGGTTAAAGTTAAACTGGGATGGACTGGGAGGGGTTAAAGTTAAACTGGGACAAACTGGGAGGGGTTAAAGTTAAACTGGGACAAACTGGGAGGGGTTAAAGTCAAACTGGGATGGACTGGGAGGGGTTAAAGTCAAACTGGGATGGACTGGGAGGGGTTAAAGTTAAACTGGGATGGACTGGGAGGGGTTAAAGTTAAACTGGGACAAACTGGGAGGGGTTAAAGTTAAACTGGGACAAACTGGGAGGGGTTAAAGTTAAACTGGGACAAACTGGGAGGGGTTAAAGTTAAACTGGGACAAACTGGGAGGGGTTAAAGTTATACTGGGACAAACTGGGAGGGGTTAAAGTTAAACTGGGACAAACTGGGAGGGGTTAAAGTCAAACTGGGAGGGACTGGGAGGGGTCAGAACCAAACTGGGATAAACTGGAAATGGATTAAATCAAACTGGGATAAACTGGGAAGGGTTAAAATCAAACTGGGACAAACTGGGAGAGCTCTGAACCAAACTGGGACAAACTGGGAGGGATCAGAACCAAACTGGGACAAACTGGGAAGGGTTAAAATCAAACTGGGATGGACTGGGACAAACTGGGATTGACTGGGACAAACTGGGAGAAGTTAAAATCAAACTGGGAGGGGTCAGAGCCAAACTGGGACAAACTGGGAATGGTTTAAATCAAACTGGGACAAACTGGGATGGACTGGGAGGGGTCAGAGCCAAACTGGGACAAACTGGGAGGGGTTAAAATCAAACTGGGACAAACTGGAAGAGCTCAGAACCAAACTGGGACAAACTGGGAGGGCTCTGAACCAAACTGGGACAAACTGGGAATGGTTAAAATCAAACTGGGAGGGGTCAAACCTAAACTGGGACAAACTGGGAAGGGTCAAAACCAAACTGGGATAAACTGGGACAAACTGGGAATGGTTTAAATCAAACTGGGACAAACTGGGAAGGGTTAAATCCAAACTGGGACAAACTGGGAGGGGTCAGGGCCAAACTGGGATGGACTGGGACAAAACTAGGACAAACTGGGACAAACTGGGAATAGTTAAAATCAAACTGGGACAAACTGGGATGGACTGGGAGGGGTTAAAATCAAACTGGGATAAACTGGGACAAACTGGGAAGGGTTAAAATCAAACTGGGACAAACTGGGAGGGCTCCAACCCAAACTGGTCCAACCAGGCCGAGCCTCCCTCCATTCCTGGGCCAACTTTATGGGTTTAAACTGGTTTTTACTGGTCTGTACCGGTCCTTACTGGTTTATACTGGTTTGTACTGGTGCGCAGAGCAACTGGCACGAGGTGGTGGACAGCTTCGACGAGATGAACCTGTCGGAGGCGCTGCTGCGCGGGATCTACGCCTACGGCTTCGAGAAACCCTCGGCCATCCAGCAGAGAGCCATCCTGCCCTGCATCAAAGGTGAAACCAGTATAAACCAGTATAAACCAGTACAAACCAGTATAAACCAGTATGGACCAGTATAAACCAGTATGGGCCGGTTAGGGGAGTGGGATCTGCGCCTACGGCTTCGAGAAACCCTCGGCCATCCAGCAGAGAGCCATCCTGCCCTGCATCAAAGGTGAAACCAGTATAAACCAGTATAAACCAGTATAAACCAGTATAGACCAGTATAGACCAGTATAAACCAGTATGGACCAGTATAAACCAGTATAAACCAGTATAGACCAGTATAAACCAGTATGTTCCTAGCCGTTCTACCTCGAATTAAAGGTAAGTCACTTGTCCCAGTATAAACCAGTATAGACCAGTATAAACTGGTATAGACCAGTATAAACCAGTATAACCCAGTAGAAACCAGTATAAACCAGTATAGACTAATATAAACCAGCATAGACCAATATAGACCAATATAAACCAGCATAGACCAGTATAAACCAATATAAACCAGTATAAACCACTATAAACCAGTATAAACCAGTATAGACCAGTATAAACCAGTATAACCCAGTATAACCCAGTATAAAGAAATAAAACCCAGTATAAACCAGTATAAACCAGTATAAACCACTATAAACCAGTATAGACCAGTATAAACCAGTACAGACCTATATAAACCAGTATAGACCAATATAAACCAGTATAAACCAGTATAAACCAGTAAAGTCACCTGTGGCGCATCTCATTTGCATATATTTAGGCCATGACGTCATCGTGCAGGCACAAACCCAGGACACACCTGTGAGGTCATTTACATACCTGTGAGGTCATTTGCATACCTGTGAGGACATTTACATACCCGTGACACACGCCCATAGGTACATTTGCATATCTGACGCATCTCATTTGCATATTTTAGGCCATGACATCATCGCGCAGGCACAGGTAAAACCCGGGACACACCTGTGAGGTCATTTACATACCTGTGAGGTCATTTGCATACCTGTGACACACCTGTGGTGACATTTACATACCTGTGACACGCCCATAGGCACATTTACATAACCCTGATGCATCTCATTTGCATATTTTAGGGTATGACGTCATCGCGCAGGCGCAGTCGGGCACACCTGGGACACACCTGTGAGGTCATTTACATACCTGTGAGGTCATTTACATACCTGTGGTGACATTTACATATGACGCACACCTGTGACACACCTGTGAGGTCATTTACATACCTGTGACAAATCTTTGAGGACATTTACATACCTGTGACACACCTGTTAGGATATTTAAATATTTGACGCATCTCATTTGCATATTTCAGGCTATGACGTCATCGCGCAGGCGCAGTCGGGCACAGGTAAAACCTGGGACACACCTGGGACACACCTGTGAGGTCATTTACATACCTGTGAGGTCATTTACATACCTGTAACATATCCATAGGGACATTTACATATCCTTGACGCATCTCATTTGCATATTTTAGGGTACGACGTCATCGTGCAGGCACAGGTAAAACCCGGGACACACCTGTGGTGACATTTACATACCTGTGACACACCTGTGAGGTCATTTACATACCTGTAACATATCCATAGGGACATTTACATATCCCTGACGCATCTCATTTGCATATATTTAGGCTATGACGTCATCGCGCAGGCACAGGTAAAACCCGGGACACACCTGTGACACACCTGTGAGGTCATTTACATACCTATGACACCCCTGTGGGGACATTTACATACCTGTGACACACCTGTTAGGACATTTACATATCTGACGCATCTGATTTGCATATTTTAGGCTATGACGTCATCGCGCAGGCGCAGTCGGGCACAGGTAAAACCGCCACCTTCGCCATCTCCATCCTGCAGCAGGTGGAACTGGAGCTCAAAGCCACCCAGGCGCTGGTGCTGGCGCCCACCCGCGAGCTGGCCCAGCAGGTAAAACCAGTATAAACCAGTTCGAACCAGTTAAAACCAGTACGGACCAGTATAAACCAGTATAAACCAGTATAAAGTGGTTTTTAAGGGTTTTAACCAGTATAAACCAGTATAAACCAGTTTGGAGGGGTTGGGGATGGGTGTTGGTGGTTGTTGGGGGAGGGTGTAAATGTGGTTAGAAACCAGTTTGGACCAGTATAAACCAGTATAAACCAGTATAAACCAGTATAAACCAGTATATACCAGTATAAACCAGTATAAAGTGGTTTATAAGGGTTTAACCAGTATAAACCAGTATAAACCAGTTTAAACCAGTTTGGAGGTGGGTGTACATGTGGTCAGAAACCAGTATAAACCAGTTTGGACCAGTATAAAACAATTAGAACCAATATGAACCAGGTAAAACCAGTATAAACCAGTATAAACCAGTTTATAAGTTTTAACCAGTATAAACCAGTATAAAACTTTACAAACCAGTACAAACCAGTATAAACCAGTATAAAACCTTCTAAACTGGTTTATACCAATCCAAACCAGTACAAACCAGTACAAACCAGTATAAAACCTTCCAAACTGGTTCATACCAGTACAAACCAGTACAAACCAGTATAAACCAGTACAAACCAGTATAAAACCTTCCAAACTGGTTTATACCGACCCAAACCAGTACAAACCAGTATAAAACGTTCCAAACTGGTTTATCCTGACCCAAACCAGTACAAACCAGTATAAACCTTCCAAACTGGTTTATCCAAATCCAAACCAGTATAAACCAGTATAAACCAGTATAAAACCTTCCAAACTGGTTTATACCAATCCAAACCAGTACAAACCAGTATAAACCAGTCCAAACCAGTATAAAACCTTCCAAACTGGTTTATACCAATCCAAACCAGTACAAACCAGTATAAACCAGTATAAACCGGTTTATAAGTGTTTTAACCAGTATAAACCTTTCCAAACTGGTTCCTACCGACCCAAACCAGTATAAACCAGTACAAACCAGTACAAACCAGTATAAACCAGTATAAAATCTTCTAAACTGGTTTATACTGATCCAAACCAGTACAAACCAGTATAAACCAGTACAAACCAGTATAAAACCTTCCAAACTGGTTCCTACCAATCCAAACCAGTATAAACCAGTATAAAACCTTCCAAACTGGTTCATACGGACCCAAACCAGTCCAAACCAGTACAAACCAGTATAAAACCTTCCAAACTGGTTTATCCTGACCCAAACCAGTATAAACCAGTATAAAACTTTCCAAACTGGTTTATACTGACCCAAACCAGTACAAACCAGTACAAACCAGTACAAACTAGTATAAAACCTTCCAAACTGGTTTATCCCAATCCAGACCAGTATTAACCAGTATAAACCAGTACAAAACCTTCCAAACTGGTTTATCCCAATCCAAACCAGTATAAACCAGTATAAAACGTTCCAAACTGGTTTATACCAATCCAAACCAGTACAAACCAGTATAAACCAGTATAAAACCTTCCAAACTGGTTCCTACCGACCCAAACCAGTACAAACCAGTACAAACCAGTACAAACCAGTATAAATCCTTCCAAACTGGTTTATCCTGACCCAAACCAGTACAAACCAGTACAAACCAGTATAAAACCTTCCAAACTGGTTTATACCAATCCAAACCAGTACAAACCAGTCCAAACCAGTACAAACCAGTATAAAATCTTCCAAACCAGTTTATCCTGACCCAAACCAGTACAAACCAGTATAAACCAGTACAAACTAGTATAAAACCTTCCAAACCGGTTTATCCTGACCCAAACCAGTCCAAACCAGTATAAACCAGTAAAACCAGTCCCCCCCCGCCTGGGCAGGGCGGGGCGTGGCTGCCCCGGTCCCGAATCCGGGGGGGGCAGAGCAGCTCCCAGTTCATCCCAGTCCGGCCCCGTGCCCAAACTGGTTCAGCCTGGGGCACACGCTGACGTCATCGGTGATGTCATTGGTGACGTCATCTGTGATGTCATTGCTCGGGGGGGTGAAATTTGGGGGGTTTGGGGGATTTTTTGGGGGATTTTTGGGGTTTTTTTTCCTGGTTTTTGGGGAATTTTGGGGGATTTTGGGAATTTTGGGTTTTTGGGATTTTTTTGGGGGTTTTTTTAGGGATTTTCTGGGGTTTTTTTAGGAATTTTTGGGGTTTTTTTGGGAATTTTTGGGGGTTTTTTGGGAATTTTTTGAGGTTTTTTTAGGGTTTTTTGGGGTTTTTTTGGGAATTTTTGTGGGATTTTAGTGGATTTTTTGGGGGATTTTCTGGTTTTTGGGGGGTTTTTGGGGATTTTTGGGAATTTCGGGGGTTTTGGGGGGTTTTTGGGGGATTTTTGGGGTTTTTTTGGGAATTTTTTGGGGTTTCTTTAGGGTTTTTTGAGGCTTTTTCAGGGAATTTTTGTGGGATTTTAGTGGAATTTTTTTGGGGGTTATTTTGGGGGATTTTCTGATTTTTTGGGGGTTTTTTTGGGTTTTGGGGTCACTTTGGGGTTTTCTTAGAGAATTTTCGGGTTTTCGGGGACTTTTTTGGGGTTTTTTTAGGGAATTTTGGGGGTTTTTTTTAGGGATTTTTGTGGTTTTTGAGGCTCTTTTATGGATTTTTTTAGTGGGATTTAAGGGGATTTTTTTGGGGGTTTTTAGGGTTTTTTTAGGGTTTTTTTGGGGGGATTATTTTTAGGGTTATTTTTGGGATCTTTGTGGGATTTTAGGGGATTTTTTTGGGGGTTTTAGGGGGGTTTTAGGAGATTATTTGGGTTTTTCTTTTAGGGAATTTTTCGGGGTTTTTTTAGGTTTTTTTGAGGCTGTTTTAGGGAATTTTTGGTGGGATTTGGGGGTTTTTAATGGGATTTTCAGGTTTTTAGCTCAATTTGGGGCTTTTTATTGGGATTTAAATGGGGATTTGGGGTTTTTTTAATTTGATGATGTCACCGATGACATCACAGACCCAGAGGGTACAGATGACCTTTGGGGACCTCAAAAATGGTTTTTTTTGGTGGGATTTTGGTGTTTTCAACGGGATTTTAACATTTTTAATGGGATTTAAGTGGGGATTTTTGGGTTTTTTTTGCCTGATTATGTCACTGATGATGTCGTTGATGATGTCACCGATGACGTCACAGATCCAGAAGGTGGTGATGGCCCTCGGGGACTACATGGGGGCCTCAAAAATGGGGATTTTTGGGTTTTTATTGGGATTTTTGGCATTTTTAACGGGATTTTAATGGGATTTTTTTGGTTTTTAATGGGATTTGAGTGGGGTTTTTTCACCTGATGACGTCATTAATGATGTCACCGATGACGTCACAGATCCAGAAGGTGCTAATGGCCCTCAGGGGCATCAGAAATGGGGATTTTTGGATTTTTAATGGGATTTTGGTTAAAAATTAGAATTTTAATGGATTTTTTTCAGGGTATTTTGGGTTTTTTTTGGATTTTCCCTTTTTTTGGGATGGGAATTTTGGGAATTTGGGAATTTTTGGGAATTTTGGGAATTTGGGGACCCCCCCGTGATGATCTGACCAGAAAAAAAATCCCAAATTTGGGATTTTTTTGTTAAAAATTTGAATTTTTATGGATTTTTTTCGGGTTTTTTTGGGATTCGAGTGGGGTTTTTTCACCTGATGATGTCACTGATGATGTCACCGATGACGTCACAGATCCAGAAGGTGGTGATGGCCCTCGGGGACCAAATTTGGGTACCAAAATGGGGTTTTTTTGTGGGATTTTTGGGTTTTTTTGGTTTTCTAACATTTTTTATGGGATTTGAGTGGGGATTTCTTTTACTATTACGTCACCGATGATGTCACCGATGACGTCACAGATCCAGAAGGTGCTGATGGCCCTCGGGGGCATCAAAAATGGGGATTTTTGGGTTTTTAATGGCATTTTAATGGGATTTTAGCATTTTTAATGGGATTTGAGCGGGGATTTCGGGGTTTTTTAACCTGATGACGTCACTGATGATGTCACCGATGACGTCACAGATCCAGAAGGTGGTGATGGCCCTCGGGGACTACATGGGCGCCTCGTGCCACGCCTGCATCGGCGGCACCAACGTCCGGGCCGAGGTGCAGAAGCTGCAGCTGGAGGCGCCGCACGTGGTGGTGGGGACGCCGGGACGCGTCTTCGACATGCTCAACCGCCGATATCTGTGTGAGAGAGCCCGAAAACCTAAAAATTCACCCCAAAAACGGGTTCGGCGACCCCGAAAACCCCAAAATCGACACTGAGATCACCCAAATCTGATAAAAAATGGGGAAAAAACGGCAAAAAATGGGGAAAAAATGGAAAAAATCAGATTAAAATGAGGTCAGGGGTGGCTCAACCGGCGATATCTGTGTGAGAGAGCCCGAAAAACCCAAAATTCACCCCAAAAATGGAATCAGCGACCCCGAAAACCCCAAAATCCACACCGAGAACGTCCAGAAATGGCAAAAAATGGGGAAAATACGGCAAAAAAAGGGGAAAAATTGGATTAAAAATGGGATTAGGGTGGCTCAACCGGCGATATCTGTGTGAGAGAGCCCGAAAAACCCAAAATTCACCCCAAAAATGGAATCAGCGACCCCGAAAACCCTAAAATCCACACCCAGAATGTCCAAAAATGATAAAAAATGGGGAAAATACAGCAAAAAATGGGGAAAATTTTGATTTTTTTTGGGTTTTTTTTTTGATTTTCCCATTTTTTGGGATTGGGAATTTTGGGAATTTGGGAATTTTTGGGAATTTTGGGAATTTGGGGACCCCCTGTGATGATCCCACCCCCCAAAAAATCCCAAATTTGGGATTTTTGTTTAAAAATTTGAATTTTTATGGATTTTTTTCGGGTTTTTTGGGATTTTTTTGGGATTTTCCCATTTTTTGGGATTGGGAATTTTTGGAATTCGGGAATTTTTGGGAATTTTGGGAATTTGGGGACCCCCTGTGATGAGCTGCGTGTCACCTGACCCCGGGGGGGGTCCCGGCCCCGCGTTCTGCTCGGCCCCGAACCCCAAAATTCCTCCGGGGGTTGATCAGCGCCAGGACTGAGGGGGCGCCCCAAAAATAGCCCAAAATACCCCAAAAATCCTCCCAAAATATCCCAAAATCCAAAAATTACCCCAAAAATCCAACTTGGAACCCAAAAAAACCTGTAAATTGCCCCAAAAAACACCCCAAAAAAAACCCAAAATATCCCAAAAATATCCCAAAAAATACCAAAAATCCCAAAAAAATACCCAAAATCCAAAAATTACCCCAAAAATCCAATTTGGAACCCTAAAAATCCCAAAAAAAACTCATAAATCACCCCAAAAATCACAAAAACCACCCCAAAAATCACCCAAAATATCCCCAAAAAACATCCCCAAAAATCCAACTTGGAACCCCAAAAAACCCGTAAATTGCCCCAAAAAACACCCCAAAAATCCCCCAAAAATAACCCAAAAAATCCTCCCAAAAAAATCCCCCCAAAAGCCTAAAAATTATCCCAAAAATCCAACTTGGAACCCCAAAAAATCCCAAAATTCCCCAAAATCCCCAGAAATTCCAAAAATCAGACTTGGAACCCCAAAAATCCCAAAATTGCCTCAAAAACACCAAAATCACGCCAAAAATCCCCCCAAAAATCCCTCCAAAAATCCCAAAATCACCACAAAAATCCGACTTGGAACCCCCCAAAAAATTCCACAGAAATCACCCAAAAAATCCCAAAAATATCCAAAAAATCAAAACAAAAATCCCCAAAAATGCAAAAATTGCCCCAAAAATCCAAAATCACCCCAAATTTTCCCAAAATTCCCCAGATATTCCCAAAATTCCCCAATTTTTCATGAATTCTTCCCAAATCCCCAAAACTTTCTCAAAATCCCCCAAAATTTCATCAAAATCCCCCAAATCCTCCCGAAAATTCGCCTGAAATCCCAAAAATTCTCTCAAAATCCTTCCAAAATCCAAAAAAAATTCTTTCCAAATCCCCCAAATTTCCCCAAATCCTTCAAATTTCCCCCAAATTTTTCCCCAAATCCCCAAAATTCCCCAAAATTTTCCTTCAAATCTCCCAAAATCTCCCGAAATTCATAAAAAATCTCCATTTTCCCTCCCTAAAATCCCCATTTTCCCTCCCCAAAACCCTTAAAAAACCCCCGAAACCTTTCCCGCCTGTTCCTAAATTTCGTGAAAAAAACCCCAAATTTGGGAAATTTTCCCAAAATTCCCCAAAATTCTCCCAAAATCCTTCAAAAATCTCCATTTTCCTCCCTAAAAATCTCCATTTTCCTCCCTAAAATCCCCATTTTCCCTCCCCAAAGCCCCCAAAACACCCCCGAAACCATTCCCGCCTGTTCCTAAATTTCTGTAAAAAACCCCAAATTTAGTAAATTTTCCCAAAATTCCCCAAAATTTTCCTTAAAATTCACCCCAAATCCCTCAAAATCCCCCAAAAATCTCCATTTTCCTCCCTAAAATCCCCATTTTCCCTCCCCAAAACCCCCAAAAAACCCCCAAAACCTTTCCCGCCTCTCCCTAAATTTCGGTAAAAAAACCCCAAATTTAGTAAATTTTCCCAAAATTGCCTTTTTTAGCCCCAAAATTCATCAAGATGTTCGTTCTGGACGAGGCGGACGAGATGTTGAGTCGCGGCTTTAAGGACCAAATCTACGACATTTTCCAGAAGCTGAGCGGGAACACGCAGGTGGGGGGACCCCAAATCACCCCAAAATCCTCCCCAAAAATTCCCAAAAAAATCCAATTTTGGGAAAAAATGAAAATTTCAAAAAAAACCCCGCGAAAAACGGCCCCGAAATGTGAAGATTTCGCCCCAAAAATGAGCGAGAGGCGCCCTCTGGTGGCCGCGGTGGGTAATGGAGGTTTGGGGGTTTTGGGGTTTTTTACCCAAAATTTTGGGAATTTGGGGAGGATTTTTGGGGATTTTTCACCAAAAAAATTGGGAATTTTAGGAGGGTTTGGGGGATTTGGAAAATTCCTGAAAATTTGGGGGGATTTTGAGGATAATTCAGGGATTTTTTTGGGGTTTTTTACCCAAAATTTTTGGGATTTGGGGAGGATTTTGGAGGATTTTATCCTAAAAATTTTGGGATTTTTAGGGGATTTGGAAAATTCCTGAAATTTTGAGGGGATTTTGAGGAAAAAATTAGGGATTTTTTGGGATTTTTGGGGGGGATTTTTGGAGGGTTTTTTCCCCAAATTTTTGGGATTTGGGGAGGAATTTTGGGGTTTTTTTTTCCCCAAATTTTGGGGATTTGAGGAGGATTTTTGGGGATTTTATCCCAAAAATTTGGGGAATTTGGGGAGGATTTTTGGGGATTTTGGGATGGGCTGGGGGCGCTTGGGGGGTCCTGATAAATTTGGGGGGAATTTTTGAATTTTTAGGGTTTTTTAGGGGGATTTTGGGAGAAATGTTGTGAAAATTTTTGGGGGGGATTTTTGGGGGTTTTAGGGTCCGGTTTTGATTTTTGGGGGGAATTTGGGGGAATTTTGGGGTTTCTGGGGGTGGTTTGGGAGGGATTTTGGGGTTCCAACCCCATTTTTGGGGTCCTTTTCCCATATTTTTGGGTCTTTTTCCCATTTTTTTGGGTCCTTTTCCCAGTTTTTGAGCTCCCAACCCAAATTTTCGGTGTCCTGATCCCATTTTTGGGTGTCCTGACCCCATTTTTTGATGTCCTGACCCCAAATTTTGCCGTCCCAACCCCATTTTTGGGGCCAACCCCATTTTTTGGGTGTCCTGATCCCAATTTTTTCCCTCCCAACCCCATTTTTCGGGTTCCAACCCCATTTTTCAGTGTCCTGACCCCATTTTTTTGGGTCCCCACCCCATTTTTTGGGGTCCTCATCCCATTTTTCAGTGTCCCGACCCCATTTTTTCCCATCCAAATTTAATTTTTGGGTGTCCCAACCCCATTTTTTACCCTCCTGACCCCATTTTTTTGGGTCCCCACTCCATTTTTTCAGGTCCCGACCCCATTTTCGGGGGTCCCGACCCCATTTTTAGGGACCTGATCCCATTTTTCGGGTCCTGACCCCAATTTCGGGGGTTCTGACCCCATTTTTTTGCACTCCCAACCCCATTTTTTGGGTCCTAACCCCAAATTTCAGTGTCCTGACCCCATTTTTTGACACCCTCATCCCATTTTTTGCTCTCCCAACCCCATTTTTTGGGTTCTGATCCCATTTTTTTGGGTCCCAACCCCATTTTTTGGGTCCCCGACCCCATTTTTGGGGCGCTGATCCCATTTTTTACCCTCCTGACCCAATTTTTGGGGTGCTGATCCCATTTTTTGGGGTGCTGACCCCATTTTCGGGGCTCCTGACCCCATTTTTGGGTCCCCTGACCCCATTTTTTGATGCCCCAACCCCATTTTTTGGGTGCTGATCCCATTATTCCGGGTCCCCACCCCAAATTCGGGGTCCTGACACCATTTTTAGGTGTCCCCACCCCATTTTCGGGGGTCCCCACCCCATTTTCGGGTCCCCACCCCAAATTTCGGGGTCCTGACCCCAATTTTGGGGGTCCTGACCCCAATTTCAGGGTCCCGACCCCATTTTCGGGGGTCCTGACCCCATTTTTGGGTCCCCTGACCCCAAATTTGGGTGTCCTGATCCCATTTTTTGATGCCCCAACCCCATTTTTTGGGGTGCTGATCCCGTTTTTTGACTTTCCAACCCCATTTTTTTGTGTCCCCACCCCATTTTTTGCCCTCCCAACCCCATGTTTTTCCCTCCCCCCCCCCATTTTTTTGGGTCCTGACCCCATTTTTTACCCTTCTGACCCCAATTTTGGGGTTCCGATCCCATTTTTTGGGGTCCCCATCCCATTTTTTTGGGTCCCGACCCCATTTTCAGGGGTCCCGACCCCAATTTCGGGGGTCCTGACCCCATTTTCGGGGGTCCTGACCCCATTTTCGGTGTCCTGATCCCATTTTTTTCCCTCCCCACCCCATTTTTTTGGGTCCCGACCCCAAATTCGGGGGTCCTGACCCCATTTTTCGGTGTCCTGATTCTATTTTTTGGGGTCCCAACCCCATTTTTTGACATCCAAATTTAATTTTTTTGTGTCCCAACCCCATTTTTGGGTGTCCTGACCCCATTTTTTACCCTCCCAACCCCATTTTTTACCCTCCCAACCCCATTTTTTTGGGTCCCGACCCCATTTTTTCGGGTCCCGACCCCATTTTCAGGTCCCCTGACCCCATTTTTTGGGTCCCGACCCCATTTTTTCGGATCCCCACCCCAATTTCGGGCTCCTGACCCTTTTTTTGGGCGCAGGTGGTGCTGCTGTCGGCCACGATGCCGCTGGACGTGCTGGAGGTGACCAAGAAGTTCATGCGGGAGCCGATCCGGATCCTGGTGAAGAAGGAGGAGCTGACGCTCGAGGGCATCCGCCAGTTCTACATCAACGTCGAGAGGGAGGTGCGTTTGGGGAAAAATCTGACAGTTTTGGGCAAAAACACAAAATTAGGGATTTGGGGGATTTTTTGGGGATTTTTTGGGGTTTTTTTAGGGGGGTTTTGGGGGATTTTCGGATTTTTTGGGGGTTTTTGGTGGGTTTTTTGGGGATTTTTTAAAATTATTTTGAGGGTTTTTGGGGCAGAAACATCAGATTTGGGGGTTTTTGGGGGGGTTTTTGGGGATTTTTTAAAATTTTTTTGAGGGTTTGTAGGGCAGAAACCCCAGATTTGGAGATTTTAGGGTTCTTTGGGGGGTTTTATGGGTTTTTAGGAGTTTGGGGTTTTTTGAGGGTTTTTTAAAATTATTTTGAGGGTTTTTGGGGGTTTTTGGGGCAGAAATGCCAGATTTGGAGATTTTGGGTTTTTTTGGGGGGATTTTTGGGGATTTTTTGGGATTTTTTTAGGGGGTTTTTCGGATTTTTTGGCGGTTTTTGGTGGGTTTTTTGGGGGTTTTTAAAAATTATTTTGAAGGTTTTTTGGGGTTTTAGGGGCAGAAGCGTCAAATTTGGGGATTTTGGGGGATTTTTTGAGGTTGTTCAGGGGGGTTTTGGGGTTTTTGGGGCAGAAATGCCAGATTTGGAGATTTTAGGGTTTTTTTGGGAGGTTTTTGGGTTTTTTTCTGATTTTTTAGCTGTTTTTGGTGGGTTTTTTGGGGATTTTTTTAAAAATTTTTTGAGGGTTTTTGGGGCAGAAACGCTAGATTTGGGGATTTTAGGATTTTTGGGGATTTTTCTGATTTTTTGGTGGGTTTTTTGAGGATTTTTTAAAATTCTTTTGAAGGTTTTTTGGGGGTTTGGGGCAGAAACGCCAGATTTGGAGATTTTGGGCTTTTTTTTATCATTTTGGGTCATTTTGGGTTATTTCAGCTCCGTTTTGGGTTGATTTTGGGTCATTTGGGGTTATTTCAGCTGCGTTTTGGGTCATTTTTTATCATTTTGGGTAATTTTGGGTTATTTCAGCTCCGTTTTGGGTCGATTTTGGGCAGTTTTTGGTCATTTTTTTATCATTTTGTGTCATTTTTTTACCGTTTCAGCCCCGTTTTGGGTGTATTTTGGGCAGTTTTGGGTCATTTCCCATCCCATCCCCATTTTGGGTGTATTTTGGGCTATTTTGGGTCATTTTTTACCATTTTTTCCCCTCCCATCCCAATTTTGGGTGTATTTTGGGCAGTTTTGGGTCATTTTTTCCCATCCCATCCCCGTTTTGGGTGGATTTTGGTCTATTTTGGGTCATTTTTTTAACATTTTGGGTCATTTTTTACCATTCCAGCCCCGTTTTGGGTGTATTTTGGACAGTTTTGGGTTATTTCAGCTCCGTTTTGGGTGGATTTTGGGCTATTTTGGGTCATTTTTTACCATTTCAGCTCCGTTTTGGTCTATTTTGTGTCATTTTTTACCGTTTCAGCTCCGTTTTGGGTGGATTTTGGGTCATTTTTTCCCATCCCATCCCCATTTTGGGTGGATTTTGGGTCATTTTTTATCATTTTTTCCCATCCCAGCCCCATTTTGGGTGCATTTTGGGCAGTTTTGGGTCATTTTTTACCATTCCAGCCCCGTTTTGGGTGGATTTGGGGCAGTTTTTCCCATTCTAGCCCCATTTTGGGTGTATTTTGGTCGGTTTTGGGTCGCCCCCCGCATGGTTCAGGATTTGTGGGGCGCCCCGTGGCCCCCCCACAGTCACCCCATGCCAGAGGGACCCCCCCGGACCATGGGCCGCCCCTCCCCCGTGGGGACGGCCCCTGAGCGGGGGGCACAGCGCAGTTTGGGGCAGTTTAGGGGCATTTTTTGGGTCAGTTTGCGTCATTTTGGTTAATTTGGGTCATTTTAGATAATTTTTGGGTCAATTAGGGTCAGTTTGGGGGATTTTGGGTCCTTTTAGGGTCATTTTAGGTCTTTTTTTGGGTCAGTTTGGGTAATTTGGGTCATTTTAGGTCATTTTTGGGTCAGTTCGGTCCATTTTAGGTCATTTTTGGGTCAATTAGGGTCAGTTTGGGGCATTTTGGGGTCAGTTTGGGTCATTTTAGGAGAATTTTGGGTCCTTTTAGGGTCATTTTGGGTCCTTTTAGGGTCATTTTAGATAATTTTGGGGTCAATTAAGGTCAGTTTGGGGAATTTTGGGTCACTTTAGGGTCAGTTTGGGGCATTTTGGTTAATTTTGGGTCCTTTTAGGGTCATTTTAGATAATTTTGGGGTCAATTAAGGTCAGTTTGGGGAATTTTGGGTCACTTTAGGGTCAGTTTGGGGCATTTTGGTTAATTTTGGGTCCTTTTAGGGTCATTTTTTGGGTCAGTTTGGGGCATTTTAGGGGCATTTTGGGTCATTTTAGGGTCAGTTTGGGTCACTTTAGGTCATTTTTGGGTCCTTTTAGGCTCATTTTAGGTCATTTTTTGGGTCAGTTTGGTGCATTTTTGGTCAGTTTGGGTAATTTCGGGTCCTTTTAGGGTCATTTTAGGCCATTTTTTGGATCAGTTTGGGGTAAGTTTTGGTCACTTTAGGTCATTTTTGGGTCATATTGGGTCATGTTTGGGGCATTTTGGTCATTTTAGGTCATTTTAGGGTCAGTTAGGGCCATATTGGGTAATTTTGGGTCCTTTTAGGTCATTTTTGAGTCAGTTTGGGTCATTTTATGGTCATTTTGGGTCATTTTGGGTCACTTTAGGGTCAGTTTGGGGCATTTTAGGGGCATTTTGGAGCATTTTGGGTGACTTTTGGGTCACTGGGGCATTTTTTGGTCAGTTTGGGTCACTTTAGGGTCTTTTAGGGGCATTTTAGGGGCAATTTAGGGTCAGATTGCGTATTTTTGAGTCCTTTTAGGCTCATTTAACGTCATTTTTTGGGTCACTTTGGGTCATTTAGGGTCAGTTTGGGGCATTTTGGTTAATTTGGGTCATTTTAGGTAATTTTTGGGTAATTTTGGGTCCTTTTAGAGTCATTTTGGGTCATTTTTGGGTTACTTTAGGGTCAGTTAGGGTCAGTTTTGGCCAATTTTTGGCCATTTTCCGCCTGGATTTTTCACTTATCGCTCAGTAGTCACTCAGTGGTCACTCAGTGGTCACTCAGCGGTCACTCAGTGGTCATTTCTCCGGCCAGGGGTGGGAACTGGACACTGGGTGTGACCTGGGGGTCAGTTTTGGGTCACTTTTGGTCACTTTTGGGTCACTTTTGGTCACTTTTGGGTCAGTTTTTGGTCATTTTCTGCCATTTCTTGGTCACTACTGGTCAGTGGTCACTCAGTGGTCACTCAGTGGTCACTCAGTGGTCACTCAGTGGTCATTTCTCCGGCCAGGGGTGGGAACTGGACACTGGGTGTGACCTGGGGGTCAGTTTTGGTCACTTTTGGTCACTTTTGGGTCACTTTTGGTCACTTTAGGGTCAGTTTTTGGCCATTTTTTGCCCTTTTTTTTCACTTTTTGCTCAGTGGTCACTCAGCGGTCACTCATTGGTCACTCATGGGTCATTTCTCCGGCCAGGAGTGGAAGCTGGACACTCTGTGTGACCTCTACGAGACGCTGACCATCACCCAAGCGGTCATCTTCATCAACACCCGGCGCAAGGTGGACTGGCTGACCGAGAAGATGCACGCGCGGGACTTCACCGTGTCCGCCATGGTCAGTGGTCACTCGGGGTCATTCGGGGTCACTCAGGGGTCACTCAGGGGTCACTCAGGGGTCACTCAGGGGTCAGGGATGGTCAGTGGTCACTGGCTGACCGAGAAGATGCACGCGCGGGACTTCACTGTGTCCGCCATGGTCAGTGGTCACTCGGGGTCACTCAGGGGTCACTCGGGTCACTCAGGGTCAGGGATGGTCAGGGGTCACTCAGGGGTCACTCGGGGGCCACTCAGGGGTCAGGGATGGTCAGGGGTCACTCAGGGGTCACTCGGGGGCCACTCAGGGGTCAGTGTGGGCGTGGCCTAAACCTGGAAGTGGGCGTGGCTTAAAATTAATGGGCGTGGTCTAAAGACTATGGGCGTGGCCTAAAGATTGGTGGGCGTGGTTTAAAGTCGGTGGGCGTGGCCTAAATGTAAGTGGGCGTGGTTTAGTATCTAGGGGCGTGGTCTAAGTGTGGGTGGGCGTGGCCTAAAGTCTGTGGGCGTGGCCTAAAGTTAATGGGCGTGGTTTAGAGTCGATGGGCGTGGCCTAAACTCCATATATGAGGTCTATAATTGGGTGGGCGTGGCCTGAGCGGTTTGTGGGCGTGGTCTGTGGTTTGTGGGCGTGTCCCGTCGTTTGTGGGCGTGTCCTGACGTGGCCCCGCCCCTCCCAGCACGGGGACATGGACCAGAAGGAGCGTGACGTCATCATGAGGGAGTTCCGGTCCGGCTCCAGCCGCGTCCTCATCACCACCGACCTGCTGGTCAGTCACGGGAGTTTTGGGGGAAAACGCGGGAGTTTTGGGAAAAACGGGGAAAAAACGGGAAAAAACGGAAATTTTGGGAAAAAATAAAAAAAAACCAGAAAAAATTGAGAAAAAATGCAAAAATTTGGGATTTTTTAAATTAAAATTTGGGTTTTTGACCCCTCACCTACGCCTCGGACACCGCCTGCCTCAGTTTCCCCCAGAATTCTGGGGGAAAACACGGGAATTTTGGGAAAAAGGAAAAAAAAATGGAAAAAAACGGAAAAAGTAGAGGAAAAATGCAAATTTTTGGGGTTTTTCTCCCGAATTTTGGGGTCTCTGCCCCTCTCCCACCCTCTGAAAAGTTCATGCCTCTGTTTCCCCCGGAATTCTGAGGAAAAAACTAAAAATTTTGGGAAAAACGCAAAAAACCACGAAATTTTTGGGAAAAACGCAAAAAAAATGGAAAAAAATGCAAAAAGTACAGGGAAAATGCAAAAATTTGGGGTTTTTTAATTAAATTTTGGGTCCTTGACCCGTCCTCTACCACCAGGAAAGTTCCTGACTCTGTTTCCCCCGGAATTTTAAGGGAAAACACGAAAATTTTGGGAAAAAAGGCAAAAATTCTTTAAAAAACCCAGATTTTTATCTAAAAACCTCAAATTTAAAAAAAAAACCGCAAGTTTTTGGGTTTTTCTCCCAAATTCTGGGTCTCTGCAACTCCCCCACCCTCTGGAAAGGTCCTGCCTCAGTTTCCCCCGGAATTCTGGGGAAAAAACTAAAAATTTTGGAAAAAATGTAAAAAAATCCTGGAAAAAACACGAAAATTTTGAGAAAAATGAAAAAAAAAAGGAAAAAAACGCAAAAAGTAGAGGAGAAATGCAAATTTTTGGGGTTTTTTAATTAAAATTTGGGTCCTTGACCCCTCCCCCACTACCTGGCCTCAGTTTCCACCAGAATTGCGGGGGAAAACACAAAAGTTTTGGGAAAAACGGAAAAAAAATGGAAAAAAACGCAAAAAGTAGAGGAAAAATGCTAAAATTTGGGATTTTTAAATTGAAATTTGGGGTTTTGACCCCTCATCTACACCTCGGACACGGCCTGCCTCAGTTTCCCCTGGAATTCTGGGGGAAAACACGGAAATTTTGGGAAAAATGGGAAAAAAATGGAAAAAACCACGAAAATTTTGGGAAAAATGAAAAAAAATGGAAAAAAACGAAAAAATTGAGGAAAAATGCAAATTTTTGGGGTTTTTTCATTAAAATTTGGGTCCTTGACCCCTCCCACACTACCTGGCCTCAGTTTCCACCGGAATTCTGGGGGAAAACACGGAAATTTTGGGAAAAATGAAAAAAAAATGGAAAAAAATGGGAAAAAATGAGGAAAAATGAAAAAATTTGGGATTTTTAATTAAAATTTTGGTTTTTGACCCTTTCCCCACACATCGGACACTGCCTGCCTCAGTTTTCTCCGGAATTCTGGGAAAAACCTGGAAATTCTGGGAAAAATGCAAGATTTTTTAAAAAAATACAAATTTTTATTTAAAAAACCCAAATTTTTGGGTTTTTCTCCCGAATTTGGGGTCTCTGCCCTTCGCCCACCTTCTGGAAAGTTTCTGCCTCAGTTTCCCCAAAAATTCCCAGAAAAAGCCAAAAAAGTTCCAGAAAAGTACAAAAACATTTGGGAAAAATCCAAAATTACCTTAAAAACCCCAAAATTTCCGTAAAAGACCCCAAAAATTCCCCAAAAAATCCCAAAATTTGGTTTTTCCTTTAAATTTTGGGTCTCTGCCCCTCCCCCACCAATTCTCTGCCTCAGTTTCCCCCAAAAACTCATTTCAAAACCCTCCAAAAATCCCTTAAAAAAACTCCAAAAATGGTTCAAAAAAGCCCCAAATTTGGGTTTTTTTGCCCCAAATTTTGGGTCTTTGCCCATCCCCCATTCTTTTAGCCCCTCCCCCTCCTTTTAGCCCCTCCCCCCCAATTCCCTGCCTCAGTTTCCCTCAAAACTCCTTCCAAAAAACGCCAAAAATGGTTAAAAAAAGCCCCAAATTTGGGGGTTTTTGCCCCAATTTTTGGGTTTTTTCCCCCAAATTTTGGTTTTTTGCCCCAAATTTTGGGTTCTTGCCCCTCCCCCCCCCCCAGGCCCGCGGCATCGACGTCCAGCAAGTGTCGCTGGTGATCAACTACGACCTCCCCACCAACCGCGAGAACTACATCCACAGGTGGGATTTGGGGGAAAATTTGTGGATTTTGGGGAAATTTGGGGGTTTTTGGGGGTTTTTGGGGGTTTTGGGAGAAAATTTTGGGGGTTTTATGGGATTTTTTGGGAGTTTTGGGGAGATTTTAGGAGATTTTTGGGGGATTTTATTGGGATTTTGGGGGATTTTTTTGAGGGACTTTGGGGGATTTTAGGGGAATTTTGAGATTTTTTCGGAATTTTGGGAATTTTGGGGGGGTTTTGTTGGGGTTTTGGGAGGTTTTGGGGATGTTCTGGAGTAATTTTTTGGGATTTGGGGGATTTTGGGGGGATTTTTGAGATTTGGGGGATTTTTGAGATGCTTTTAGGATTTAAAGGGATTTTAGGAGTTTTTGGGGATTTTGAGGGGATTTTTAGGGGATATTTTTGGGGATTTCTGTTGGAATTTGGTTTTGGGGTTTGGGGGGAAATTTAGGGGGTTTGAGGGGATTTGGGGGGTTTTTTGGGAGTTTTGGGGGGGGTTAGGGTATTAGATGGGATTTTTCGGGGGATTTTTTTGGGATTTTTGGGGATTTTCTTTGGAATTTTTTGGGATTCTTGGGATTTTAGGGGAATTTTGGGAATTTTTGTGATTTTGGGAATTTTTGGGGTAGTTTTTGGGGATTTTTGTTGGGATTTTGGGAGGATTTGGGGATTTGGCAATTTTTTGGGGGATTTTTGGGATGTTTTTGTGATTTTCTTGGATTTTAGGAGTTTTTGGGATATTTGGGGGATTTTGGGGGGATTTTTTGGGGATTTTATGACTAATTTAGGGGGTTTGATGGGTTTTTGGGGGGGTTTTTTGGGAGTTTTGGGGGGATTTTGGGGGAATTTTGGGAATTTCCTGGATTTTGGGAATTTTGGGGGGAATTTTGGGGAATTTCTGTTGGGATTTTGGTTTTGGGGGGATTTTGGGGGATTTTTTGGTTGTTTTTGGGATTTTATGGGATGTTAGGAGTTTTTGGGATTTTAAGGGATTTTTTGGGGGATTTTTTTGGGATATTTTGGGGGTGTTTTTTGAGATTTTAGGGAAATTCTGGGGTGTTCTTTTGGATTTTGGGGCAATTTGAGATTTTTTGCGATTTTGGGGGGAGTTGTGGGAATTTTAGGGAATTTTCGGGTGGATTTTTAGGGGTGGTTTTAGGGCATTTAATGGGAATTTTTAGGGGAATTTTTTTGGGGATTTTTAAAAATTTTTTGGGGTGTTTTGGGGCAGAATTGGGACGATTTTTAGAGATTTTGGTTTTTTGGGGATTTTGGGAGATTTGGGGGTTTTTTGTTGGGATTTTAGGGGATATTAGGAAAACCTTTTAGGATTTTGGGTACTTTTTGAGACTTTTAGGGAATTTTTTTAGATTTTGGGGCTTTTTTAGGGGATTTCATGGAATTTTGGGGGGATTTTTGTTAAATTTCGGGGAGATTTTTTTGGGAGGCGATTTGAGAAAATTCGAGACAATTTCAGATAAATTTTGTGTATTTTCCACCGCATTTTTTGCGAATTTCACAGAATTTCGAGCGGATTTTTGGTAATTTTTGGGGAGATTTTTTTTAGTGGGAGATTTGAGAAAATTCGAGACAATTTCAGATAAATTTTGTCTATTTTCCACCGCATTTTTTGCAAATTTTATGTAATTTCAAGCAGATTTTTTGCCGATTTCCCACCATCCCACCCCGAATTTTTCCCCCTATAAACCCCAAATTCCCTGAGTATTTTTTTAACCAAAATCCGGATTTTTTGCCCCATTTAGGATCGGCCGGGGGGGCCGTTTCGGCCGGAAGGGGGTGGCCATCAACATGGTGACAGAGGAGGACAAACGGACCCTGAGGGACATCGAGACCTTCTACAACACGGCCATCGAGGAGATGCCGCTCAACGTGGCCGACCTCATCTGAGCCAAAAAACGGGGCGAAAAACGGAAAAAAATGTAAAAAAATGAACAAAAATCAGCCCTCCCTCACCCACCCCCTTATTCCCGTTTTTACCCCGTTTTTTACAAATTTTTTCCCCATTTTATTTTGATTTTTTTACAATATTTTTCCCATTTTATTTCGATTTTTTTACAATTTTTTTCCCATTTTAATTTGATTTTTTTCCCATTTTATTTTGAATTTTTTCCCATTTTATTTCGATTTTTTTCCAAATTTTTCCTACTTTATTTCAGTTTTTTCCCCATTTTTCCCCATTTTATTTCGATTTTTTCCCATTTTATTTCGATATTTTTCCAATTTTTTTCCCCATTTTTTTCCCATTTTATTTCGATTTTATCCCATTTTTAACATTTTTTTCACTTTTTTTTTCGGTTTTTATCCCCATTTTATTTCAATCTTTCCCCCATTTTTTCCCCTTTTTTTTTTTGAATTTTTTTCTTTTTTTTTCCCATTTTTTATGATTTTGTACCTTTTTTTCAATTTTATTTTGATTTTTCCCATTTTAATTCGATTTTTTCCTCATTTTTTCCCCATTTAATTCTGAAATTTTCCCACTTTTTTCCCAATTTTCAGTCATTTTTTATGAACTTTTTTCCCATTTTTCCTGATTTTTTTTCAGATTTTTTTCCCAACTTTTTTCGAATTATTCCCGATTTTTTCAAATTTTTTCTCATTTTTTTTTCCAGTTTTCCCCATTTTTTTCCCCATTCTTTTATCTTTTTTTTTTCCTTTTTTTTCAAATTTTTTCTCAATTTTTCCCGATTTCTTCAGGTTTTTTTCTCCATTTTTGCCAATTTTTTCCCATTTCTTCCTCGTTTTCCCCCAATTTTAAAATAATTTTTTTTTCCAGGATTTTCCCATTTTTTCTCTTTTTTTTTTTCAATCTTTATTCCGTTTTCCCTTTTTTTTCTCGTTTTTACCCAATTTTTCTTCCCTATCCCCCCCCCTTTTTTTTTTATATTTTCCTGCATTTTTCCCTATTTCCCCCTTTTTTAAGGTCATTTTAATAATTTTTTAAAATGGTGCTTTTTAAAAATTTTTTCCGTTTTTTTCATTATTTTTCCACTTTTTTAAGCTCATTTTTATGGAATTTTTGGCTGCTTTGAACCTCACCCCTCCCTCACATTTTTCCCAATTTTTCTGAATTTTCCCCCAAATTTTGGGGGTTTTTTTCCTGGATTTTCCCCCAAATTTTGGGGGTTTTTTTTCCCTTTTTCTCCCTAAATTTTTCTCCATTTTTTCCCAATTTCCCCCTTTTTTTTAAACCTCATTTTTCTCTTGAATTCCCCCAAATTTTTGGGGGTTTTTTCCTCTTTTTTAGGTCAATTTTCGGGTTTTATTCCCAAAAATCGTCACTTTTTGAAGGGCTCCCAACCCGCCCCTCCCCCACCCTTTTTTTTCCCTTTTTTGGGGTTTTTTGGTGTTATTTTGGGATTTTTTGGGAATTTTTTTTTTTGGATAAACGTCACTTTTTGGGGGTTTCACACCCGCCCCTCCCCCACCCCCCTTTTGTAACGTTTATTTATTCAAATAAAAACGATTTTGGGACAAAATTCTGCAAATTTTTGTTTTGGGATTCGGGGTTGGGGTGGGGGAGGGGAGGGAAAATTTTGGGGCAATTTTGGGGCTTTTGGAGCTCAAATTTGGGTCCAAAATTTGATTAAAACCAAAAAAAAAAAGTAAAAACCTCAAATTCTCCAAATTTGGGTCTTGGACTCCTGAAAACGCCAAAATTTGGGGTTTTAACTCCTAAAAATTCCCAAAATTTGGGTTCTTCATCCCCAAAATCCCCAAATTTGGGTCTTTAACCCCCAAAATCCCCAAAATTTTGGTTTATGACCCTCAAAATTACCAAATTTTGATTCTTGAGCCCCCAAAATTCCAAAGTTTTGGTTCTTGAATCTCAAAAATCCCAAAATTTTGGGGTTTTGACCCTCAAAATTCCCAAAATTTGGGTTCTTGAACCTCCAAAATCACTAAAATTTCAGTTTTTAACCCCCAAAATCCCAAAATTTGGGTTTCTGAATGCCCAAAATCCCCAAAATTTGGGTTCTTAAACCTCCAAAATCCCTTTGAGACTCCCAAAATCCCCCCAAAATCCATTGCAGACACTTGAGAGTCCCGAATTTATTCACTGGATGTTCTCAGAGCCCCAAAATCCCCCAAATCTATCAGAGACCCGCCCCAAAACCCCCCCAAAATCCATCTCAGACTCCCAAAATCCATCTGAGACCCCCAAAATCCCCCCGAAAAATCCATTCCAGACACTTGAGAGTCCCAAATTTATTCACTGGGTGTTCTCAGAGCTCCAAAATCCATCTGAGACCCCCAAAATCCATCTGGGAACCCCAAAATCCCCCCAAAAATCCATTCCAGACACTTGAGAGTCCCGAATTTATTCACTGGATGTTCTGAGATCCCCCCAAAATCCCCCCAAAATCCATCTCAGAACCCCAAAATCCCCCAAAAAAATCCATCTCAAACCCCCAAAACCCCAGAAAATGCATTCCAGACACTCGAGTCTCTCTTAATTTATTCACTGGATGCCCTGAGGTCCCCCCAAAATCCATCCCAGACCCCCAAAATCCCCCCAAAAATCCATTCCAGACACTTGAGAGTCTCCGAATTTATTCACTGGATGCTCTGAGACCCCCGAAATCCACCTGGGAGCCCCAAAATCCATCTCAGACCCCCAAAATCTGCCCCAAAAATCAATTTTAGACCCCCAAAAATCAATTTTAGAGCCTCCAAACCCCCCAAAATTGGGGCTCTCACCCCTCCAGCGCCGCCGCCACGGCCGCGCGGAGCCTCCGACCCTCGGGGGTGTCTCTGGGGGGGCTGCGGGGGCGGAAATCGGGGCAGAACTCGGGGAAATCGGGGCAGAACTCGGGGAAATCGGGGCAATCCCAATCCGAACCGGGGGTCCCGGTGCTCCCGGGGGTCCCGGGGGGCAGGGGCTCCCCCCGGATCTGGCACAGGTTGTGCAGCAGGACCCAAAATCATCGCGGGAGCCCCAAAATGCCCCCCAAAAAATCCATTCCAGACACGTGAGACTCTCCGAATTTATTCACTGGGTGCCCTGAGACCCCCAAAATCCATCTCAGATCCCCAAAACCCCCCAAAATCCATCTCAGAGCCCCCAAAATCCATCAGAGACCCCCCAAACCCCCCAAAAATCCTTTCCAGACACTTGAGTCTCTCCAAATTTATTCCCTGGATCCATCTTAGAGCCCCAGAATCCATCGGAGACCCCCCAAAATCCCTCTGAGGACCCCCAAAACCCCCCAAAATCCATCTCAGCCCCCCCAAACTCCCCCAAAATTGGGGCTCTCACCCCTCCAGCGCCGCCGCCACGGCCGCGCGGAGCCTCCGACCCTCGGGGGTGTCTCTGGGGGGGCTGCGGGGGCAGAAATCGGGGCAGGACTCGGGGAAATCGGGGCAGGACTCGGTGCTCCCGGGGGTCTCGGGGGTCTCGGTGCTCTCGGTGGTCTCGGGGGTCCCGGGGGGCAGCGGCTCCCCCCGGATCTGGCACAGGTTGTGCAGGAGGACCCAAAATCATCGCGGGACCCCCAAAATCCCCCCAAAAATCCCCCAAAAATCCATTCCAGACACTTGAGAGTCCCGAATTTATTCACTGGGTGCCCTGAGACCCCCAAAATCCATCTGAGACCCCAAAAAATCCCTCTGGGAACCCCAAATTCCCCCAAAAATCCATCTGAGACCCCCAAAATCCACCTCAGACTCCCAAAATCCCCCCCAAAAATCAATTTTAGACCCCCAAAAATCAATTTTAGACCCCCAAACCCCCCAAAATTGGGGGTCTCACCCCTCCAGCGCCGCCGCCACGGCCGCGCGGAGCCTCCGACCCTCGGGGGTGTCTCTGGGGGGGCTGCGGGGGCGGAACTCGGGGCAGAACTCGGGGAAATCGGGGCAATCCCAATCCGAACCGGGGCTCCCGGGAGTCCCGGTGCTCCCGGGGGTCCCGGGGGTCCCGGGGGGCAGGGGCTCCCCCCGGATCTGGCACAGGTTGTGCAGCAGGACGCAGCTGAGCAGCGCCGCGGGCACGAACCGCAAATCCCCGTCCTGGCGGCGGCTCAGGCAGCGCCACCGGCCCCGGAGCCGCCGCAGCGCCGCCCGCGCCCCCCGGAACGCCCGCGCCGCGGCCCCGTTAAACCGCCCCTCCCCCACCCTCTGCCCATCCCCCACCCCATCCCCACCCCCCCGCCCCTCCCCCTCCCCCGGCCCGAACGGCCGCAGCAGCCACGGCAGCAGCGGGTCCCGCGCCGAGCCCAGGAAATACGGGCGGAGGGTGGGAAAGGGGGGATTTCCCGGATTTCCATCACTATTCCCGGGATTTCCGGCGGGATTTCCCGCGTTTCCAGAAATATTCCCAAAATTTCCAGCAATATTCCCGGCATTTCCAGCGGGATTTCCAAAATTTCCAGCTGGATTTACCGGGTTTCCATCAATATTCCCAAAATTTCCAGCACTATTCCCAGGATTTGAGGCGGGATTTCCGTCAATATTCACGGGATTTCCAGCGGGATTTCCCGGATTTCCAGCGCGATTCCCAAAATTCCCATCAATACCCCCGGGATTTCCAACAACACTCCCCGAATTTCCAGCGGAATTCCCCAAATTTTCAGCAATATTCCCTGGATTTCCACTGAAATTCCCTGGATTTCCAGCGGGATTCCCTGAATTTCCAGCAATATTCCAAGCATTTCCCAGATTTCCACCAAAATCCCCTTTTCTCCCTCCAGAACCCACAAAATTCCCAACTTCCCCACCAGAATTCCTGATTGTCTCCCCAAAATTCCCATTTCCCTCCCCAGAATTCCCGTTTCCCCCCCGGGCATTCCCGTTGTTCCCGTTTTCTCCGTTGTTCCCGTTTTCCCCCCCAGAATTCCCATTTTTCCCCCCGACATTCCCATATTTTCCCCCAGAATTCCCATTTGTCCCCCCGGAATTCCCATTTCTCCCCCCTAAATTCCCATTTTCACCCCTGGAACGCCCGAAATCCCCATTTCCCTCCCCGAAATTCCCATTTCCACGTACAAAATTCCCATTTCCCCCCCCAGAATTCCCATTTTTCCCTCCGAAATCCCCATTTCCCCTCCCGGAACCCCCAGAGTTCCCATTTTTCCCTGCAGAATTCCCATTTCCCCCCCCAGAATTCCCATTTCCTCCCCCAAAATTCCCATTTCCCCCTCCAGAATTCCCATTTCCCCGCTGAGAACCCCCAATATTCCCGTTTCCCCCCCCAGAATTCCCATTTCTCCCCCCAAAATCCCCATTTCTCTCCTCAAAACCCCCAGAATTCCCATTTTTCCCCCCGGAATTCCCCCCGTTTTTCCCGCGGCGCCGCATGCGGCGGTGGAGCGCGGAGCGGCGGATCCCGGTTCCCGCCCGTTGGAATTCCACATTCCAGAGGCAGCCGCGCGCGTCCACCGTGGCCTGCAGCGTCAGCGCCGCCCCGCGACTATCGCGACAGGCGCCGCTATCGCGATTATCGCCTCTATCGCGACAGGCGCCGCCCCGCCCCGCGCGGATCGGGACCCGCAGCCGGACCAGGACCCCCGCCAGCAGCGGCAGCGGGAATGCCGGGAAATGCGGGAATTCCGGGAAATTCGGGAAATTTGGGAATTCTGAGACATTTGGGAATTCTGGGAAATTTGGGAAATTTGGGAAGTTCAGGAAATTCGGGAATTCTGAGACATTTGGGGATTCCGGGAAATTCGGGAATTCTGGGAAGTTCAGGAAATTCGGGAAGTTTGGGAATTCGGAGAAATTCGGGAACGCCGGGAAGTTCGGGAAATTCGGGAATTCTGAGAAATTCGCGAATTCTGAGAAATTCGGGAATTGCCGGCACGGGGGCAGGGCAGGGAGCAGGGGGAATTCCGAGGGAATTTGGGGATTTCGGGCGTTTCCCGATGGAATCTGGGAGTTTCCCGATGGAATTTGGGGATTTCCTGAGGAAATTTGGGAATTTCCTGATGAAATTTGGGAATTTCCTGATGAAATTTGGGGATCCTCTGACAACATTTGGGAGTTTCCCGAAATCATTTGGGCATTTCCCGACGGAATTCGGGGGTTTCCCGACGGAATTTGGGGGTTTGGGGAGTCCCTTGATGGAATTTGGGGATTTCCGGAGTTTTCCAACCAAATTTGGGCGTTTCCGGACGGATTTGGGGAGTTCCCGGCAGCTCCTGCTGAAATCCGGGAATTTTCCCCTGGAATGTCGGAATTTCGGGGTTTTTTGGCCGCGATTCCCGAATTTTCCGGGGGGATTTGAGGCGTTCCCGACGATTTTGGGGCGTTTCCGTCGTTCCCCAACGTTGTCCCGCCGGAATTTCCCGATTTTTGGGGTTTCCGGGAGTTTCCTTCCGGGGTTTTCCTCCTCCGGCTGCTCCTGATGGGAATTCCCGCCGGGATTTGGGATTTTGGGCCGAAATCCGCCAAAATTGGGGATTTTCGGCCGGAATCCGTCGGATTTTGGGGTTTTGGCCCCAAGAGCTGCAAGTTTGGATCAGAATCCATCGGGATTTGGGATTTTGGATCAGAATCCATCAGATTTTGGGATTTTGGGCCAGAATCCGTTGGAATTCGGGATTTTGGCCCCAAGAGCTGCGAGTTTGGGTCAGAATCCATCGGGATTTGGGATTTTGGGTCGGAATCCATCGGGATTTGGGATTTTGGGTTGGAATCCGCCGTGATTTGGGATTTCATCCTGGAATCCATCAACATTTGGGATTTCGAGTGGGAACCCACGGAGATTTGGAATTTTGTTCCGGAATCCTCTGGAATTTGGAATCCCGACCCCGAGAGCTGCGAGTTTGGGGCAGAACCCTCCGGAATTCCCAATTTTTGCTCAGAATCCATCGGGATTTGGGATTTCGTCCTGGAACCTTCTGGATTTTGTAATCCTGAACCCAAAAGCTGTGAGTTTGTGTCGGGATCTGCCGGAATTTGGGAATTCAGCCTGGAATCCACCAGATTTTGTAATCCCGAACCCAAAAGCTGCGAGTTTTGCTTGGAACCCTCCGGAATTCGCAAGTTTTGCCCAGAATCCATCGAGATTTGCGAGTTTGCCTTGGAACCCTCCGGAATTTGGGAATTAACCCTGGAATCTGCTGGATTTTGGAATCCTGGTCCCAAGAGCTGCGAGTTTGGCTCAGAATCCGTCGAGATTTGGGATTTTGGCTCAGAACCCTCTGGAATTGGGAATCCCGGCCCCAAGAGCTGCGAGTTTGGCTCAGAACCATCTGGAATTTGGGAATTCACCCCGGAATCCGCTGGATTTTGTAATCCTGGTCCCAAGAGCTGCGAGTTCGGCTCAGAATCCATTGAGATTTGGGATTTTGGCTTGGAACCCTCCGGAATTTGGGATTTCACTCTGGAATCCTCTGGATTTGGGAATCCCGGTCTCAAGAGCTGTGAGTTCGGCTCGGAACCCTCCGGAATTTGCAAGTTTTGCCCAGAATCCATCGAGATTTGGGATTTCGTCCTGGAATCCGCCGGATTTCTGAGTCTTGGCCCCAAGAGCTGCGAGTTTTGCCCAGAATCCATCGAGATTTGGGATTTCACCCCGGAATCCGCTGGATTTTGTAATCCCGAACCCAAAAGCTGTGGGTTTGCCTCGGAGCCCTTCGGAATTTGAGAATTCACCCTGGAATCCGCTGGAATTCGGAATCCCATCCCCAAGGCCTGTGAGTTTGTGTTGGAATCTGCCGGAATTTGGGAATTCACCCTGGAATCTGCTGGATTTCGTAATCCTTGTCCCAAAAGCTGCGAGTTTGTCTCAGAACCCTCCAGAATTTGGGATTTCATTCTGGAATCCGCTGGATTTTGTAATCCTGGTCCCAAGAGCTGTGAGTTTTGCCCAGAATCCGTTGAGATTTGGGATTTTGGCTCGGAACCCTCCGGAATTTGGGAATTCCCCCCCAACCCCCCCCAATTTCGCCACCAGGCCCCCTGTGCCGCCCATCCCATCCCCGGGCTCGGCCCCCAGCCCCCCCCCAGGCCGGGGCCGCGCTCGGGGTCGCGGGGCAGGTGCAGCTTCAGCCCCAACGCCCCACTGGGACCTTCCTCCCCTTCCTCCTCCTCCTCCTCCTCCTCCTCCTCCCCCCCGTGGCCCAGCACGGCCACCAGGGCGGCGCAGACATCGCGGAGGATTTTGCAGACGGAGCTGCGGGAGACGCCGAACGCGGCCTCCAGGGCCCGGTACTCGGTGTGGGCGCCCAGGCGGGCCAGGGTCAGCGCCAGCCGCACCTCGGCGGGCACCGCTCTCCGCATGGCCGTGTCCCGCCGCCCGATCCGCGGCCGCAGCCGCCGCAGCAGCGCCGCGAAGGTGGCGGGGCCGAGGCGGAGCCGTTCGCTCCACTCGCGGCCTCCCGGCGGCTCCGCCCGCAGCGCGGCCCAGGCCCAGCGGCTGCGCCGGCGGCTCCACACGCGGCCGCGGCGGCGGCGGCAGGAGGGCGGCGGGGAGGGCAGCAGCGCCAAGCGCAGCGCCGAGAGGCGGCGGCGGCGGCGGAGGAGGAGGAGGCGGTGAAGCAGCGCCCGGCGGAGGCGGCGGCGGCGGCGGCGGCGGCGGAGGAGGAGGAGGAGGAGGAGGGAGAGGGAGGCGGCGGCGGCCGCCATGGGCGGCGCCATGTTGGGGTCGTACGGACAAGAAAGGCGCAGCGCGCATGCGCCAAATCGATTGCTCCACACTGCGCATGCGCCAAGTCATTGTCCCCGCATTACGCATGCGCCAAGGTGGTTTCCCCGCACTACGCATGCGCTAAACAGTGAGTGTGCCCCGCCCCACTTCACGCCTTGACCAATCAAAACCCGCCAATGCTTCGCCCCGCAGTTGATTGACAGCGAAATTAACCAGTCGGGTGTTTCAGATGAATGATTGACAGCCTGCGGAGCCAATCAGCGCGCGTTTATTGGGATATGTACAGAGCCAAGCGAAGCACGCGGCGGTTCCCAAAAATTCCCCCAAAATTCCCCAAAAAATCCCCAAAATTCCCGCCGGGATTTCTCAAAAATTCCCAAAATCCCCAAAAAATTTCCCCGGGATTTAAGGGGGAAAAAATGGGGGGAGGGGGTGAAGGGTCGTACCTGTCCCGGGAAGGGGAAACTGAGGCACGGAGCGGTTCCAGAGGCACAAAAATTCCTCAAATTCCCCAAAAATTCCCGCCGGGATTTTTGTACCTTCCGCGGGGAAACTGAGGCACGGAGCGGTTCAATGAGAAATTCCCAAAATTCTTGGAATTCTGGGGGTTGTACCGAGATCTGGGACAGGGGGGAAACTGAGGCACGGGAAGATTCCCGATGAGAAATTTCCCGAATTTTCTGGAATTTTCTGGGGAAATTCCTGAAATTTGTAGGGAAAAGTCCCAAAATCCTTTGGAATTCTCGAGGGTCCGGCCCCGTTTCCTTGGGAAACTGAGGCACGAAATTATTGCACAGTGAAACTCCCCAATTCCTGGGATTTGGGGGCTCAAATCCCAAATTTTTTGGGAAAAAAGGATTGGATCCACAGGAAAATTCCTGAAATTCCTGGAATTCTTGGGAATTTGGGGATCAAATCCCAAATTTTTTGGGAAAAAAGGATTGGATCCACGGGAAATTCCCCAAAATCCTGGATTTTGGGGCTCACATCCCAAATTTTTGGGGAAAGAACAATTAAACCAAAGGGAAATTCCCCAAATTCCTGGAATGGAAAGAAGGATTGAATCCATAGGAAAATTCCTGAAATTTTTGGAATTTTGTGGCTCAAATCCCAAATTTTTTGGGAAAAAGGATTGGATCCATGGGAAATTCCCCAATTTCCATGGGATTTTCACCGGGAATTTCGGGTTTTTTGGTGCAAACATCAGAAATCCTCCCAGTCGGTGCCATTGCTGGGGCCGGGGTTGGAGATTCCCCAATTCCTGGGATTTCGGGGCTCAAATCCCAAATTTTTGGGGAAAGAAGGATAAAATCCATGGGAAATTTCCCAATTTCCATGGGATTTTTGCTGGGATTTTTGGTGAAACTCTCAGAAATCGTCCCAGCCGCTGCCGTTGCCGGGGCCGGGATGGGAAATTCCCCAATTTCCATGGGATTTTCACTGGAATTTTTGTGTTTTTCGGTGCAATTTCTCAGAAATCGTCCCAGTCGCTGCTGTTGGCAGGGTCAGGATGGGAAATTCCCCAATTTCCATGGGATTTTCACCGGGATTTTTGCATTTTTTCGGCAATTTGGTACCAAACATCAGAGATTGTCCCAGTGGCTGTTGTTGGTGGGGCTGGGATGGGAAATTCCCCAACTTCCATAGGATTTTTGCCGGAATTTTTGTGTTTTTCGGTGCAAACATCAGAGATCCTCCCAGTCGGTGCCGTTGCCGGGGCCAGGGTTGGAAATTCCCAAATTCCATGGGATTTTCACCGGGATTTTAGGTGCCAAACATCAGAAATCGTCCCAGTGGCTGTTGTTGGTGGGGCCGAGGTTGAAGATTCACCAAATTCCATGGGATTTTCACCAGGAATTTTTTGGGATTTTTGGTGCAAACATCAAAAATCCTCCCAGTGGGTGCCGTTTCCAGAGCCAAGGTGGGAAGTTCCCCAATTTCCATGGGATTTTTGCTGGGATTTTTGGTGAAACTCTCAGAAATCGTCCCAGTCGCTGCTGTTGCCGGGGCCGGGATGGGAAATTCCGCAATTTCCATGGGATTTTTGCCGGGATTTTTGCATTTTTTGGTCAATTCCATGCCAAACCCTCAGAAATCGTCCCATTCGGTGCCGTTGCCGGAGCCGAGGTTGGAAATCCCCCAACTTCCATAGGATTTTCGCCGGAATTTTTGCGTTTTTCGGTGCCAAATGTCAGAAATCGTCCCATTCGGTGGCGCTGCCGTTCCCGAACTGCCTCCGCGCCAGGAGGTCGGTGTAGGGCAGCTCGGGCAGCGCCATGCGGCCGCAGCGCCGGCGCTCGGCGGGCGGCAGCCCCGGGCGCAGCGCGAAGCCCAGCACGGCGTGCTCGGCGCCGGGCGGCTGGAACGGCCGCAGCCGCGGCTCCGCGATGGCACCGGCGGGCACCGGGCCGGCGCCGCGCAGGCAGCGCTCCTGCAGCCGCCGCCGCCGCCGCCGCAGCTCTGCCGCCTCCTGCTGCAACCGCGCGGCGCCGAAACGCTCCACGTGGCGCCAGAAGGAGCGGTTGAAGTGCGAGTAGAGCGCCCAGTCCAGCGCGTTCCACGCCCGCAGCCGCCGCCGCTGCGCCGCCGAGGGCGCGGCCGCGCCGCCGCGCGCGTTGTGCGCGAAGACGTCGACGGCGGCGCGCGGCCAGCACAGGCGGTGCCGCAGCAGCACCAGCGACTCGTCGAAGCGCTCGGCCAGCAGCACCAGCGGGAAGCGCCGCTCCAGCCGCGCCAGCAGCGCCGGCACCTCGGCCGCCGCCGCCGGCTCGGGCAGCCCGAAGTCGAACCACTGCGGGTTCCGCGCCAGCCCCGCGCCGCGCCCGCCCGGCCCGAAGAAGCGGCGCGGCGCCGCCAGGAAGGCGTCGAGCGAGGGCGCGCGGCGGAAGGCGGCGGCGGCCGCGCGGAAGTAGGAGAAGGCCGAGGCGCCCTGCGTGCCCGGGTCCCGCACGATGGAGAAGTAGAAGGAGTCGTTCGGCATCACGCGCTGCACCTAAGGGACACGGCAAGGGGAGATCGGCGGGGGTGTCGTTGTTTTTGATTTTTTCCCATTTTTTCCTGATTTTTTCCCATTTTTTCCCTGATTTTTTTCCCATTTTTTTCTGATTTTTTCCCATTTTTTTCCTGACTTTTTGCCATTTTCCCCCATTTTTCAGAGATTTTTTTTGGATTTTTTCCCTTTTTTTTCTGATTTTTCCCCCCATTTTTTCTGGCATTTTCCCCATGTTTTTCTGACTTTTTTCCTATTTTTTCTGATTTTTTTCTCTCTTTTTTTTCCCGATTTTTTCCCATTTTTTCCCTGATTTTTTTCCCATTTTTTCCCCATTTTTTCTGACTTTTTCCCATTTTTTCCCTGATCTTTTCCCATTTTTTTCTGATTTTTTTCCTATTTTTTCCCTGATTTTTTCACTCTTTTTTTCCCCATTTTTTCCCCTGATTTTTCCCCATTTCCCCCCATTTTTTCCTGATTTTTTTCCATTTTTTCCTGATATTTTTCCCTGATTTTTTCCCTTTTTTTCTGTTTCTTTTCCCCCATTTTTTCTGGCTTTTTTCCCATTTTTTCTGATTTTTTTCCCATTTCTTCTGATTTTTTTCCCCATTTTTCCCTGATTTTTTTGCAATTTTCCCCCTAAAAAAAACCCAAAAAATTACCAAAAAAATTCCAATTTTTCTCCTAAAAAAATTGAAAAATTACCAAAAAATCAAATTTTCCCCCTAAAAAATAAAAAAAAAAATCACCAAAAATTCCAAATTTTCCCCTAAAAAAATCCCAAAAAATCCCAAAAAAATTTCAAAATTTTCCCCTAAAAAAACCCCAAAAAAATCCCAATATTTTCCCTGAAAAAATCCCAATTTTTTCCCTAAAAATCACCAAAAAAATCACATTTTTTCCCCTAAAAACCCCCAAAAAATCTCAAAAAATTCCCCAAAATTCCCATTTTTCCCTCAATTTCCCAAAATCCCCGTTTTTCCCCCCAAATCACCTCGGTGGGGCTGAAGCGCATGTGGTGGCAGATGATATCGAAGGTCTCTCCCTGCCGGAACCCGCGGACGCTCTCGGCGCGGAACGGTTCCGGGTACCGGAACTGGTAGCGCTGGGGGAGGGCGAAGCGGAGCTGTCGCGACTCGCCGTATCGCGACAGGACGTTCACGACGCTGCTGCCGCCCGTCTTGTGCGTCTTCAGGAACACGATGTGCGACACCGGCCGGCACGGAGCGGCCCTGCGGGGGACGGGGTCATGTCGCGATAGGGGAACGGGGATCCGCGGGAATGCCCCAAAATCGCGATATTTGACCCCAAAATCTTGATCTTTGTGCCCAAAATCGCGATGTTTCACCCCAAAATTGTCGTGTTTAACCCCAAAATCGCAACGTTTGCCACTGAGATTGCAGTGTTTGACCCCAAAATCGTGATGTTTGCCACTGAAATTGGGGGGGGTTGACCCTAAAGTCGCGATATTTGACCCCAAAATCGCTGTGTTTGGCCCCAAAATCGCGATGTTTGCCACTTAAATCGAGGGATTTGACCCCAAAATTGGGGTGTTTGACCCCAAAATCGCGACAGTTGACCCCAAAATCGTGGGGTTTAACCCCCAAATCGCGATGTTTAACCACAAAACCCGCCATGTTTGTCCCCAAAATCGCGATGTTCGACCCCAAAATTGGGGGGTTTAACCCCAAAATCACGGTGTTTGCCACTGAAATTGCAGGGTTTGACCCCAAAATCGCTATATTTGACCCCAAATTCGTGATATTTACCCCCAAAATTGTAGTGTTTGACCCCAAAATCGCAATATTTGACCCCGAAACTGCAGGGTTTGACCCCGAAATCGGGGTGTTTAACCCCAAAATCGCGATATTTGACCCCAAAATTGGGGTGTTTATCCTCAAAATCGCAATATTTACCCCCAAAATTGCAGGGTTTGACCCCGAAATCGCGATGTTTAACCCCAAAATCGGGGTGTTTGTCCCCGAAATCGTGATATTTAACCCCAAAATCGCGATATTTGACCCTGAAATTGGGGTGTTTGACCCCAAAATCGCGATGTTTGACCCTAAAACCGTGGGGTTTAACCCCAAAATCGGGGTGTTTGACCCTGAAATCGCGATATTTAACCCCAAAATTGCAGGCTTTGACCCCAAAATCGCAGGGTTTGTCCCCAAAATTGGGGTGTTTAACCCCAAAATCGGAGTGTTTGACCCCAAAATCGCGATGTTTGACCCCAAAATCGGGGTGTTTGACCCCAAAATCGCGATGTTTGACCCCAAAATCGCGATGTTTGACCCCGAAATTGCGATATTTGCCCCTGAAATTGCCGTGTTTGACCCCAAAATCGCGATGTTTGCCACTGAAATCAGGGGATTTGACCCCAAAATTGCGATGTTTGACCCCAAAATCGCAATGTTTGCCACTGAAATAGGGGAATTTGACCCCAAAATTGGGGTGTTTAACCCCAAAATCGCAATGTTTGCCCCCGAAATTGCATTGTTCGACCCCAAAATCACGGGGTTTGCCACTGAAATCGGGGGGTTTGACGCCAAAATCGCGATGTTTGACCCCAAAATTGGGGTGTTTTATCCCAAAATAACCTGTGGGATTTTGGGGTCTCACCTGTGGGATTTTTGGGGTCCCCCATGTGGGATTTTTGGGGTCCCCCCTGTGGGATTTTTGGGGTCCCCCCTGAGGGATTTTTGGGGTCCCCCATGTGGGATTTTTGGGGTCTCACCTGAGGGATTTTTGGGGTCCCACTGTGGGATTTTTGGGGTCCCCCATGTGGGATTTTTGGGGTCTCACCTGAGGGATTTTTGGGGTCCCCCATGTGGGATTTTTGGGGTCCCCCTGAGGGAGTTTTGGGGTCCCACCTGAGGGATTTTTGGGGTCTCACCTGAGGGATTTTTGGGGTCCCCCATGTAGGATTTTTGGGGTCCCCCTGTGGGATTTTTGGGGTCTCACCTGTGGGATTTTTGGGGTCCCCCTGAGGGATTTTTGGGGTCCCACCTGTGGGATTTTTGGGGTCCCACTGTGGGATTTTTGGGGTCCCACCTGTGGGATTTTTGGGGTCCCCCCTGTGGGATTTTTGGGGTCCCACCTGAGGGATTTTTGGGGTCTCACCTGAGGGATTTTTGGGGTCCCCTATGTGGGATTTTTGGGGTCCCCCTGAGGGATTTTTGGGGACTCACCTGTCGGGTTTGGGGTCCCCCCTGTGGGATTTTTGGGGTCCCACCCGTGGGATTTTAGGGGACTCACCTGTGGGATTTTTGGGGTCCCCCTGTGGGATTTTTGGGGTCCCCCTGAGGGATTTTTGGGTTCCCCCTGAGGGATTTTTGGGGTCTCACCTGTGGGATTTTTGGGGTCTCACCTGTGGGATTTTTGGGGTCTCACCTGAGGGATTTTTGGGGTCTCTCCTGAGGGATTTTTGGGGTCCCCCTGTGGGATTTTTGGGGTCCCCCATGTGGGATTTTTGGGGTCCCCCTGTGGGATTTTTGGGGTCCCCCATGTGGGATTTTTGGGGTTCCCCATGTGGGATTTTTGGGGTCTCACCTGAGGGATTTTTGGGGTCTCACCTGAGGGATTTTGGGATCCTCCTGAGGGATTTTTGGGGTCTCCCATGTAGGATTTTTGGGGTCTCACCTGAGGGATTTTTGGGGTCCCCCATGTGGGATTTTTGGGGTCCCACCTGTGGGATTTTTGGGTTCCCCCTGAGGGATTTTTGGGGTCCCCCTGAGGGAGTTTTGGGGTCCCACCTGAGGGATTTTTGGGGTCCCCCATGTGGGATTTTTGGGGTCCCACCTGTGGGATTTTTGGGTTCCCCCTGAGGGATTTTTGGGGTCCCCCTGAGGGAGTTTTGGGGTCCCACCTGAGGGATTTTTGGGGTCCCACCTGAGGGATTTTTGGGGTCCCCCTGAGGGATTTTTGGGGTCTCACCTGAGGGATTTTTGGGGTCCCCCTGAGGGATTTTTGGGGTCCCACCTGAGGGATTTTTGGGGTCCCCATGTAGGATTTTTGGGGTCCCCCTGTGGGATTTTTGGGGTCCCCCTGTGGGATTTTGGGGTCCCCCTGTGGGATTTTTGGGGTCCCCCTGTGGGATTTTTGGGGTCCCCCTGAGGGATTTTTGGGGTCTCACCTGTGGGATTTTTGGGGTCTCACCTGTGGGATTTTTGGGGTCCCCCATGTGGGATTTTTGGGGTCCCACCTGAGGGATTTTTGGGGTCCCACCTGAGGGATTTTTGGGGTCCCACCTGAGGGATTTTTGGGGTCTCACCTGTGGGATTTTTGGGGTCTCACCTGTGGGATTTTTGGGGTCCCCCATGTGGGATTTTTGGGGTCCCACCTGTGGGATTTTTGGGGTCCCCCTGAGGGATTTTTGGGGTCTCACCTGTCGGGTTTGGGGTCCCGGGAGGGGCGCAGGGGCCCCCCCAGCAGCCCCAGGGCGAAGCTGAGGGTGACGAAGACCCCGAGAGCGGCTCCCAGGGGGGTCCCCCAGGATTTTGGGGTCCCCCAGAATTTCGGGATCCCGCAGGATTTCGGGGTCCCGCAGCATTTTGGGGTCCCGCAGAATTTTGGGGTCCCCGGGCGGTTCCGTCCCGGCGGCGCCTTCGGATTCATCCCGAGGGGGGGAGGGGACGGCGGCCTGGGGGGGAGAGACGGGCGGGGTCACCCCAAAATCGGGAACGGGGACCCCAAATCCTGATCCTGACCCCAAATCCCGGTCCCGGATCCCAAATCCCGGTCCCGGATCCCAAATCCCGGTCCTGACCCCAAATCCCCATCCTGGACCCCAAATCCCGGTCCTGGATCCCAAATCCCGGTCCCGGATCCCAAATCCCAGTCCCTGACCCCAAATCCCAGTCCCAGACCCCAAATCCCGGTCCTGGATCCCAAATCCCGGTCCTGGATCCCAAATCCCGGTCCTGGATCCCAAATCCCAGTCCCCGATCCCAAACCCCGGTCCTGGATCCCAAATCCCGGTCCTGGATCCCAAATCCCAGTCCTGGATCCCAAATCCCTGTCCCGGACCCCAAATCCTGATCCTAACCCCAAATCCCAGTCCCGGACCCCAAATCCCGGTCCTGGATCCCAAATCCCGGTCCTGGATCCCAAATCCCGGTCCTGGATCCCAAATCCCGGTCCTGGATCCCAAATCCGAGTCCTGGACCCCAAATCCCAGTCCTGGATCCCAAATCCCCATCCTGGATCCCAAATCCCGGTCCTGGACCCCAAATCCTGGTCCTGGATCCCAAATCCCGATCCTGGACCCCAAATCCTGATCCTGGATCCCAAATCCTGATCCTGACCCCAAATCCCGGTCCTGGATCCCAAATCCTGGTTCTGACCCCAAATCCCGGTCCTGGACCCCAAATCCCAGTCCCAGATCCCAAATCCCGATCCTGACCCCAAATCCCCATCCTGGATCCCAAATCCCAGTCCTGGATCCCAAATCCCCCATTCCCGATCCCAAATCCCCTTTCCCCGATCCCAAATCCCTCTTTCCCCCTTTCCCCGATCCCAAATCCCTCTTTTCCCCATTCCCGATGCCAAATCCCTCTTTTCCCGATCCCAAATCCCCCATTCCCGATCCCAAATCCCACTTTTCCCCATTCCCGATCCCAAATCCCCTTTCCCCGATCCCAAATCCCCTTTTCCCCTTTTCCCCGATCCCAAATTCCCCTTTTCCCCGATCCCAAATCCCACTTTCCCCGATCCCAAATCCCCCTTTTCCCCATTCCCGATCCCCAATCCCATTTTTCCCCATTCCCGATCCCAAATCCCCTTTCCCCGATCCCAAATCCCCTTTCCCCCATCCCAAATCCCCATCCCTGATCCCAAATCCCCTTTCCCCCATCCCAAATCCCCTTTCCCCGATTCCAAATCCCCCTTTCCCCCATTTCCAATCCCAAATCCCCCATTCCCAATCCCAAATCCCATTTTTTTCCCCATTCCCGATCCCAAATCCCCTTTCCCCGATCCCAAATCCCCCTTTCCCCGATCCCAAATCCCATTTTTTTCACTTTTCCCGATCCCAAATCCCCCTTTCCCCCATCCCAAATCCCACTTTCCCCGATCCCAAACCCCATTTTTCCCACTTTCCCCCATCCCAAATCCCACATTTTTCCCCCTTTCCCCGATCCCAAATCCCATTTTTCCCCTTCCCCCGATCCCAAATCCCATTTTTCCCCTTCCCCCGATCCCATATCCCATTTTTTCCCCACTTTCCCCGATCCCAAATCCCATTTTTTCCACTTTTCCCGATCCCAAATCCCATTTTTCCCACTTTTCCCGATCCCAAATCCCATTTTTTCCCCCTTTCCCCGATCCCAAATCCCATTTTTCCCACTTTTCCCGATCCCAAATCCCTTTTTTTTTCCCTCTCTCCCTCTCACCGCGGCCTCGCTCAGCTCCGCCACATCCCGGGATCGGTCCCGGCGATCCCAAAGAAAATTCCCGCGATCCCAAAGAAGATTCCCGCGATCCCAAAGATTCCCGAAGTTCCCAAAGGCTGCGGCGGTCCCAAAGGAGATTCCCGGCGGCGATCCCAAAATTCCCGAAGTTCCCGATCCTTCTCTTTCCGCCCCGCCAACTTTTCCCCTTTTGTCTCCGGCCCCGCCCCGGGACGGCCCCGCCGGGCGGGACCCGGAATGGGGTTTGGGGTTTGGGATTTGGATTTGGGATTTGGGATTTGGGGTTTGGGATCGGGAATGGGAACGGGACAGGGAATGGGATTTGGGATTTGGGGTTTGGGATTTGGGATCTGGGGTTTGGGATTTGGGGTTTGGGATTTGGGGTTTGGGATCGGGAACGGGAATGGGAATGGGGTTTGGGAATGGGATCTGGGGTTTGGGGTTTGGGGGGTTTGGGGATTTGGGATTTGGGATTTGGGATTTGGGGTTTGGGGTTTGGGAATGGGATTTGGGATTTGGGATTTGGGATTTGGGATTTGGGATTTGGGAATGGGACAGGGACCGGGAACGGCCCCGCCGGGCGGGACCCGGAATGGGAATGGGGTTGGGATTTGGGAATGGGGTTTGGGATCGGGAACGGGACCGGGAATGGCCCCGCCGGGCGGGACCCGGAATGGGGTTTGGGATTTGGGGTTTGGGATTTGGGATTTGGGATTTGGGATTTGGGATTTGGGATTTGGGGTTTGGGATTTGGGGTTTGGGATTTGGGATTTAGGAATGGGAACGGGACCGGGACCGGGACCGGGAGCGGGATTTGGCATTTTGGGACAGAAATGGGATCGGGAATAGAATCGGGAATGGGATTTGGGATGGGAATGGGCTTTGGGGCCAGGATTGGGATCGGGAATGGGATTTGGGATGGGAATGGGATTTGGAGCCAGGATTGGGATCGGGAATGGGATCCAGCCCCCTCCAGCCCCTCCCAAACCCCGAATTCCCCACAGAATTCCCACATTTTGGGGTTTTTAGGGACCCCCACTCCACAGAGAACCCCAAATCCACAGGGGAACCCCAATCCCCCTGACCCCTACATCCCCCCCTGACCCCTACAGCCCCCCCCGATCCCAAATTCCCGCCGGAATTCCCAAATTTTGGGGTTTTTTGGGAATCCCCCTCACGGGAAGCCACGCCCACTCCCCGCATAGCCCCGCCCACTTCCCCGTTTGCCCCGCCCACTTTTCCCGCCCGCCCCGCCCCTTCGTGCCACGTGACCGGTTTCGCGCGCGCGCCGGGCGCCATTTTGCTTTGGCGGGAAGCGAGGCGCGCGTGAGGCGGGGCCGGTCCGGCCGCGTCTCTTTTTGAGGGAAAAATCGAAGTTTTGGGGCATTTTCAGCCCCGCAAAGGTGAGGGAGGGACAAGGGGCGTTGGCAGGTTGGGATTTGTGAGGGGAAAAACTTCCCCCCACCCCATAAATTGGGGTTTGGGGGGTTTGAGGTGCCCAAATCCGCCTCTCTGTGGGATTTGTGAGGGAAAAGGTTCCCCCCCACCCCTTAAATTGGGGTTTGAGAAGCCCAAATCTCCTTCTCTGTGGGATTTGTGAGGGAAAACCTTCCCCCCAACCCCTTAAATTGGGGTTTGGGGGGGGTTTGAGGTGCCCAAATCCGCCTCTCTGTGGGATTTGTGAGGGAAAAGCTTCCCCCCACCCCTTAAATTGGGGTTTGGGGGGTTTGAGAAGCCCAAATCCGCCTCTCTGTGGGATTTGTGAGGGAAAAGTTTCCCCCCCACCCCTTAAATTGGGGTTTGAGAAGCCCAAATCCGCCTCTTTGTGGGATTTGTGAGGGAAAAGTTTCCCCCCACCCCTTAAATTGGGGTTTGGGGGGGTTGAGAAGCCCAAATCCGCCTCTTTGTGGGATTTGTGAGGGAAAAGGTTCCCCCCACCCCTTAAATTGGGGTTTGGGGGGGTTGAGATGCCCAAATCTCCCTCTTTGTGGGATTTGTGAGGGAAAAGGTTCCCCCCACCCCTTAAATTGGGGTTTGGGGGGGTTGAGAAGCCGAAATCTCCCTCTCTGTGGGATTTGTGAGGGGAAAGTTTCCCCCCACCCCTTAAATTGGGGTTTGGGGGGGTTGAGAAGCCCAAATCCGCCTCTTTGTGGGATTTGTGAGGGGAAAGTTTCCCCCCACCCCTTAAATTGGGGTTTGGGGGGTTGAGAAGCCCAAATCCGCCTCTTTGTGGGATTTGTGAGGGAAAAGTTTCCCCCCCACCCCTTAAATTGGGGTTTGGGGGGTTTGAGAAGCCCAAATCCGCCTCTCTGTGGGATTTGTGAGGGAAAAGTTTCCCCCCCACCCCTTAAATTGGGGTTTGAGAAGCCCAAATCCGCCTCTCTGTGGGATTTGTGAGGGAAAAGCTTTTCCCCACCACTTAAATTGGGGTTTGGGGGGGTTTGAGAAGCCCAAATCCGCCTCTCTGTGGGATTTGTGAGGGAAAAGCTTCTCCCCCACCCCTTAAATTGGGGTTTGGGGGGTTTGAAAAGCTGAAATCTCCCTCTCTGTGGGATTTGTGAGGGAAAAGGTTCCACCCACCCCTTAAATTGGGGTTTGGGGGGTTTGAAAAGCCCAAATCTCCCTCTTTGTGGGATTTGTGAGGGAAAAGCTTCCCCTCACCCCTTAAATTGGGGTTTGGGGGGGGGGGGGTTGAGAAGCCCAAATCCACCTCTCTGTGGGATTTGTGAGGGAAAAGGTTTCCCCCCCCCTTAAATTGGGGTTTGGGGGGGTTTGAGAAGCCCAAATCTGCCTCTCTGTGGGATTTGTGAGGGAAAAGCTTCTCCCCACCCCTTAAATTGGGGTTTGGGGGGTTTGAGAAGCCCAAATCCACCTGATTGTGGGATTTGTGAGGGGAAAAGCTTCCCTCACCCCTTAAATTGGTGTCTGAGAGGTCCCTTGGTTTGATCCAGGGGCGTTTGGGGATTTTTTGGGGGAATTTTTCAGGGTTTTGGGAGGTCTGACCCCACAAATGTGAGGGAGGGGCTTCATCCACCCCCTGAAATTGTGACCTGGTGGGATTTTGGGGTCCCACCCCCTCAGTTTTCCCTTCTCAGGGAATTTTGAAATCCTTCCTTTTTTTCCCTGAGGGAATTTTGAAGTTTCAACCTCTCAGTTTTCCATTTTGAGGGAATTTTGGGAATCCCACCCCTCATTTTTCCATTTTGAGGGAATTTTGGGCTCCCTCTCCTTTTCCTGAGGGAATTTTGGGAATCCCACCCCTCATTTTTCCATTTTGAGGGAATTTTGGGTTCCCTCTCCTTTTCCTGAGGGAATTTTGGGAATCCCACCCTCATTTTCCCTTTTTGAGGGAATTTTGGGAATCCCACCCCTCATTTTCCCTTTTTGAGTGAATTTTGGGAATCCCACCCCTCACTATTCCCCTTTTGGGGAATTTTGGGAATCCCACCCCTCATTTTCCCCTTTTGAGGGAATTCTGGGAATTCCACCCCTCATTTTCCCTTCTTGAGGGAATTTTGGGAATCCCACCCCTCACTTTCCTTTTTTGAGGGAATTTTGGGAATCCCACCCCTCATTTTTCCATTTTGAGGGAATTTTGGGCTCCTTCTCCTTTTCCTGAGGGAATTTTGGGAATCCCACCCCTCATTTTCCCTTTTTGAGGCAATTTTGGGAATCCCACCCCTCATTTTCCCTTTTTGAGGGAATTTTGGGCTCCCTCTCCTTTTCCTGAGGGAATTTTGGGAATCCCACCCCTCACTTTCCCATTTTGAGGGGATTTTGGGAATCCCACCCCTCATTTTCCCTTTTTGAGGGAATTTTGGGCTCCCCCTCCTTTTCCTGAGGGAATTTTGGGAATCCCACCCCTCACTTTCCCTTTTGAGTGAATTTTGGGAATCCCACCCCTCAGTTTTCCCCTTTTGGGGAATTTTGGGAATCCCACCCCTCATTTTTCCCTTTTTGAGGGAATTTTAGGAATCCCACCCCTCATTTTTCAATTTTGAGGGAATTTCGGGCTCCCTCTCCTTTTCCTGAGGGAATTTTAGGAATCCCACTCCTCATTTTCCCTTTTTGAGGGAATTTTGGGAATCCCACCCCTCATTTTCCCTTTTTGAGGGAATTTTGGGAATCCCACCCCTCATTTTTCCATTTGGAGGGAATTTTGGGCTCCCTCTCCTTTTCCTGAGGGAATTTTGGGAATCCCACCCCTCATTTTTCCATTTTGAGGGAATTTTGGGCTCCCTCTCCTTTTCCTGAGGGAATTTTGGGAATCCCACCCCTCATTTTTCCATTTTGAGGGAATTTTGGGTTCCCTCTCCTTTTCCTGAGGGAATTTTGGGAATCCCACCCTCATTTTCCCTTTTTGAGGGAATTTTGGGAATCCCACCCCTCATTTTCCCTTTTTGAGTGAATTTTGGGAATCCCACCCCTCACTATTCCCCTTTTGGGGAATTTTGGGAATCCCACCCCTCATTTTCCCCTTTTGAGGGAATTCTGGGAATTCCACCCCTCATTTTCCCTTCTTGAGGGAATTTTGGGAATCCCACCCCTCACTTTCCTTTTTTGAGGGAATTTTGGGAATCCCACCCCTCATTTTTCCATTTTGAGGGAATTTTGGGCTCCTTCTCCTTTTCCTGAGGGAATTTTGGGAATCCCACCCCTCATTTTCCCTTTTTGAGGCAATTTTGGGAATCCCACCCCTCATTTTCCCTTTTTGAGGGAATTTTGGGCTCCCTCTCCTTTTCCTGAGGGAATTTTGGGAATCCCACCCCTCACTTTCCCATTTTGAGGGGATTTTGGGAATCCCACCCCTCATTTTCCCTTTTTGAGGGAATTTTGGGCTCCCTCTCCTTTTCCTGAGGGAATTTTGGGAATCCCATCCCTCATTTTCCCTTTTTGAGTGAATTTTGGGAATCCCACCCCTTATTTTTTTTATTTTGAGGGAACTTTGGGCTCCCTCTCCTTTTCCTGAGGGAATTTTGGGAATCCCACCCCTCACTTTTCCCCTTTTGGGGAATTTTGTGAATCCCACCCCTCATTTTCCCTTTTTGAGGGAATTTTGGGAATCCCACCCCTCACTTTTCCCCTTTAGAGGGGATTTTGTGAATCCCACCCCTCACTTTTCCTTATTTTTCCCATTTTTCCCAGTTTCCCGGCCATGGCTCTCCGTCACTCCCCCCGGCTCCGAGCCTCGGGCTCCTCCCGTGGCTCCTCCAGCGGCGCTCCGGGATCGGGATCGGGATCGGGATCGGGATCGGGATCGGCCCCTGGGAGCAGCTCCCCCGGCAGCCCGTGAGTTCCCGGGAATCCCAAACCCCTCCAGTCCCCTTTTCCCACTCATTCCCAAAAATTCCCCCATCCCAGCTCCTCTTATCCCGCTTTTTCCTAATTCTCGCTCAGTTTTCCTCAATTTTCCCCCACATTTTCACTGCTTTCCCCCATTTTTCCTCACATTTCCACTGCTTTCCCCCATTTTTGCCACTTTATCCCCATTTTTCCCACTTTTATCCCTATTTTCCCCACTTTATCCCCATTTTCCCACTTTATCCCCATTTTCCCCACTTTATCCCCATTTCCCCCACTTCATCCCCACTTTATCCCCATTTTCCTCTCTTTATCCCCATTTTTCCCACTTTATCCCCATTTTCCCCACTTTTATCCCCATTTTCCCCACTTTATCCCCATTTTCCCCACTTTATCCCCATTTTCCCCACTTTATCCCCATTTTCCCCACTTTATCCCCATTTCCCCACTTTATCCCCATTTCCCCACTTTATCCCC